>NC_141146.1:12746429-13066072 GCF_053477565.2 Lygodium microphyllum | reverse complement strand
ATATTGTATGGTGTGCACCCTTGGACTATAGGGGTCCATCTTATAGATGCGAATGAGATGAGGTAATGAGGCTATTTGTGTTGGAGAAAATGCCTCATTCAAATTGAAAAGCTAGCTCATTCGTAGTTGTAGCATTCAATGCACCAGGGGCTAAGTGGTAATACTATTTATTTATGACTTTCATTATTGAGAGATAGATCCATCCTTTACTTTGTTCATTGCAATTCGTGAGGTTGGTATGCATATAATAGTAATTTAACTTTGATGATATAAAAAACCCTATTTTTGACATTTTTAAACTTTGGGACTTTTTTAATGTTGGTTTTATTCGCAAGGATGGGGATTGTTGCATCGTTGTAGGGCATGATTTTCTAAGAAAGGATGTTGTGTAGTGTGCATAAGCAATGACACTCTTTGTCTAGGGAAAAAACCTCATTCCAATTAAAGGCCAACTCACTGGTCATTATAACATTAGGTACATTAAAAGATCCATCCTTGACTTTGCTCATTGCAATTTGTGAGGTGGATATAATTATAGAGAACTTTGAATTTGTCCATGGGTTGTGAACAGAAACAATTTGTTAGATTTGAGACTAAGAGAGGGGTTTCGCATCATGAGGGATGTATTCATAGGGATATTCAAATGAATACATCCATTGTGACAATAACTATAATCTCTCACCTACTAGGAAGCCATGTGAATTTGCTTGCAATACCTGTATGTGAGTTAGTGAAAGATCCACTTCAGTCCTATGTGTCAGATAAATAGATTGGAACCTCACTTCAAGTGATGCTTGTTGTAGTAAATCTTATCGTGATCGATCACATGGTGTAAAGCACATATGTTTCAAATTTAATGTATTGGAAGGCTAATCTAATGCCGTTTAGGATTTTTCATTGTTTCTAAATTTTAAGGATAGTTGATACGCACCTTAATGTTAACGCATGTGTTTTGTGCAGCATGGAGGCTTTTGTAGCAAACAAGAACGTGTTTGCATCAAATGTTGTACAATGCATTCCTAGCATACAAATGGGTATGCGCAAGGTGAAACGAGGTTACAAGGAGGAAGGCAATTCGTTGTGTACTCAAGCATGTTGAAGGATATGATAGTTCTATTGGGTTCTTGAGAATCATTCGTCGCTTGGACGAGATTGAGAAGCAAGTGAAGACACTATTTCGACATCAAAGAGCTTCGATTTCTCTTAGTGAGAACATTGGTAACCGTCTACAGAGGATTGAGAGAATGTTGGGGAAGAAATATGAAGGGAATCTTGGTGATGGAGTGAGGATACAGGATGAGTTGGAAGAAATCAAGGGCTATATAGGGGAGATATATGACCATATTCAAAAATATTGGCCACATGATGGATCCATGGATGATTGTGATGAGAATATGAAAGATCATATTGACAATGCAGGTCATATAGAGGATGGAGTATGCCAGAGTTAATTACCACAAGAATGAGACCTTGGTCGCAACTGAGTACATTGCCCTTGATGTGCAACTTACTTCTTTGAAATTTTGTCTTAATAGGTTCTCGACGATCTTGACCCAGATGAATCACCGCATAGGCTCATCCCCTTACATTCGAGAACATTGCTCTTGATGTGTAACTTGCTTCTTTCAAAGTTTATCTTGATAGGTTTTTGGCAATGTTAACTTGAAAGAATCACCATATAAGCACATCCTCGGATCTATGGTTTGCTTGGCGTATGTATAACCTCTATGAGACTTCTTATTTGCCTTATTTGATTGATGAAAGTCTCCATTTTGAAATATGTTGTTTATCTCTTTTAGATTATAAAACTTTTTTAGAGCCATTTTAATGGTTTCCATTTCCGTCTTTCACCTTGGTATTCTTTCGATTGGAACCTCGAACACCTTTGTATATACAACACCTTCGACCCTCTAGCAAGCCCTGTGTACGAATGTAGACGAACAAACATCCATTGGCAAGGCTTGGAGAGAGAGAGAGAGAAGGGGGGGGAAGATTAGACAATGTTTAGCTGGCCTTTATTGAGCATTGTGTACGCATGTGCTCACCATGGGCATACACACATTTGCTTATGCATGTTGGGCCTAATGCATGTTTATTATTTTGCTTTCAAGTCTCGAATACGATCAAGGCTAGCATATTTTTAAGTTTGAGTGGTGCTTGCTAGGCCTTCAACGATGTGAGAATCGTGCGCAAATGTGGATGAATGGACATCCATTAGAGTGGGAGGGGTTATTAGTTGGCCTTTGGCGAGCACCATGTATGCATGTGCTCATGTATGGCCACTTACACATGTGCTCATGTGTGTGACCGTTCTTTTATCTTTGAGTCTGGGTCACCTTGAATTTAGGGTTTTTTTATTGCAAATGTATTTATCAATTGTATCTTGAGTAGCTTTGAGATTTCTCTATTTTTGGAACTCTTATACTCTCTTGAAAGTTTCGTGTAGTCATCATGGAACAAAGCAATGCCATGGACGATGTTCCATACATAGCACATTCGACTCCATTGAATGCATTTGATTCAATGGAATTAAAGAAAACGGCCACAACATCATCTCTTCGACGCTTGCCTGCTTGGAGCCATTCGCATGGGTATGGAAGATAGTTCCAATTGTATTTACGACTAGGTGTTGTATACTTTTTTTGAAGATAATCATTTGTATATTTGTATATGTTGTTGCAGCCAAAATGTGGAGTCTAATAGAATTAGTAAAGTTAGTGTGAAAAAAATGAAAGAATTGGCAAGGTAACAAGGAACATGTGTTGCTAAATCTGCAAGAACAGCAAGGGTTCGAAGGAACATAGAGGCTGCTTTGAGTTCTTCGAACTTTAAACATCTCGAGGCCAAGATGAATGAGTTGAAGGAATTGCATATGAGTTTATGCACACGTGTTGATCATGCACTTGCCATTTACTCCGCAGAGCTACATGAACAGGCTAAGGGTTTATATAGTGTTGCGTGCAAGACAAAGCACACTCAGTGTGTTCTTCAACAAGTCTCGAGTGGTGTGGGTGTTGAAATAAGGGAACTTTTGACAATTTCCTCTGAGACAAGCACGTTGATGAATTTATTGGTAAATGATATGTAGGCATCGTTTTGGGGGCTTGGAGATAACCACGAGCCTGTAATTCGCCAAAGAGGTTATCGACTACCATTCTTGCAGTTTCAAATGAATGTTAATAGGTTTAATACCTTGTTGCAACGATTGAGTCGTCAAATGAATGGTCACAACTAAAGGGGAGGACTTGCTCAAGATCAAGCTTATCATCAGTTCCATATTGTTTTAAAGTGCTTGGGCCACCACTTTTTTGTGGTGATAAGTGCTTCCTTTTTGTGGGGCCTACATTGGTTTTGATGTGGCAAAGCTAAACTAAGAAAAATGTATTTGGGTACTTGCAATGTGATGTGATACCTCTTTCTTGAGGTTTCATCTATAGGAAGAGGCATTGTGTCTTACAATCTAGATAGAACTTTGTTGATTTTTGCAACGTAATGCGTATGAGAGTAATAATCTCTATAGAATGCTTGGTTTTTTGTCTAATTATAATATTTAATTAAATTTAAATGTTTATGTCTCTCACTCTCTTCCTCCCTCTCTCTCTCTCTCTCTCTCTCTCTCTCTCTCTCTCTCTCTCTCTCTCTTCAAAATTTGGTTCAATGTATAAGGACTTGGATTAGATCACATTTTTTTATTAAGTATGTATTCGTTGCTCGGGATGAAACTTATAAGCTATTGTTGTCTTGCTTATTGTAAAGTGCTTGGGCCACCACTTTCTTATGGAGATATATGCTTCCTTTTTGTGAAACTTGCATCGGTTTTGAAATGTAATGGGTACATACAATGTGATGCCTCTTTCTTAAGGTTTAGAGAGAGAACTTATTGTTTTCCAATCTAGAGAGAAAACTTAATTGATTCTTGCATTTAAATGTTCATCTCTCTCTCTCTCTCTCTCTCTCTCTCTCTCTCTCTCTCTCTCTCTCTCTCTCTCTCTCTCTCTCTCTCTCTCTCTCTCTCTCTCTCTCTCTCTCTCTCTCTCTCTCTCTCTCTCTTCAATGTTTGGTTCAATGTATAAGGACTTGGATTAGATCACTTTTTTATTTTAAGTATGTATTTGTTGCTTGAGATGAAACTTATAAGCTATTGTTGTCTTGCTTATTGTAAAGTGCTTGGGCCACCACTTTCTTATGATGATATATGCTTCCTTTTTGTGAAACTTGCATCGGTTTTGAAATGTAATGGGTGCATACAATGTGATGCCTCTTTCTTAAGGTTTATAAGGAAAACTTATTGCCTTGCAATCTAGAGAGAAAACTTAATTGATTTTTGCATTTTTGGATTAGATCACTTTTTTATTTTAAGTATGTATTTGTTGCTTGAGATGAAACTTATAAGCTATTGTTGTCTTGCTTATTGTAAAGTGCTTGGGCCACCACTTTCTTATGATGATATATGCTTCCTTTTTGTGAAACTTGCATCGGTTTTGAAATGTAATGGGTGCATACAATGTGATGCCTCTTTCTTAAGGTTTATAAGGAAAACTTATTGCCTTGCAATCTAGAGAGAAAACTTAATTGATTTTTGCATTTAGATGTTCTCTCTCTCTCTCTCTCTCTCTCTCTCTCTCTCTCTCTCTCTCTCTCTCTCTCTCTCTCTCTCTCTCTCTCTCTCTCTCTCTCTCTCTCTCTCTCTCTCTCTCTCAATGTTTGGTTCAATGTATAAGGACTTGGATTAGATCACTTTTTTTATTTTAAGTATGTATTCATTGTTCGGGATGAAACTTATAAGCTACTATT
Source organism: Lygodium microphyllum (assembly GCF_053477565.2). NCBI lineage: Eukaryota > Viridiplantae > Streptophyta > Polypodiopsida > Schizaeales > Lygodiaceae > Lygodium > Lygodium microphyllum. The sequence goes on along the minus strand of NC_141146.1, from coordinate 13,061,278 downwards.
GTCTTGCTTATTGTAAAGTGCTTGGGCCACCACTTTCTTATGGTGATATATGCTTCCTTTTTGTGAAACCTGCATCAATTTTGAAATGTAATGAGTGAAATGTAATGGGTACATACAATAGTGTGATGCCTCTTTCTTAAGGTTTATAGGAAAAACTTATTGTCTTGCAATCTAGAGAGAAAAATTAATTGATTTTTGCATTTAAATGTTCATCTCTCTCTCTCTCTCTCTCTCTCTCTCTCTCTCTCTCTCTCTCTCTCTCTCTCTCTCTCTCTCTCTCTCTCTCTCTCTCTCTCTCTCTCTCTCTCTCTCTCTCTCTCTCTCTCTCGTCAATGTATAAGGACTTGGATTAGATCACATTTTTTATTTTAAGTATGTATTTGTTGCTTGGGATGAAACTTCTAAGGTATTGTTGTCTTGCTTATTGTAAAGTGATTGGGCCACCACTTTCTTATGGTGATATATGCTTCCTTTTTATGAAACCTACATCGGTTTTGAAATGTAATGAGTGAACTGTAATGGGTACATACAATGTGATGCCTCTTTTCTTAAGGTTTAGAGAGAAAACTTATTGTCTTGTAATCTAGAGAGAAAACTTATTGTCTTGTAATCTATAGAGAAAACTTAATTGATTTTCGCAATGCAATACATATGAGAGTGATATTTGGATATGCACATCTCTCTCTCTCTCTCTCTCTCTCTCTCTCTCTCTCTCTCTCTCTCTCTCTCTCTCTCTCTCTCTCTCTCTCTCTCTCTCTCTCTCTCTCTCTCTCTCTCTCTCTCTCTCTCTCTCTCTCTCTCTCTCTCTCTCTCTCTCTCATTAGTTATGGTTTTATAGACCCTTTTTAACTTGAGTTTGGGTGAATTTAATTTTGACTACTAGTGTTTTAAAGTGCATTGACACATGCTTTTTATAATGTTGTGTGCTTTCTTTTTGTGAAGTTGCATTTCATGGGCTGAGAAATTATGCAGCAACGCTTTTTATGTGACAAACGTAAACGAAGCTAGACTAGATATATCAAGTTTAAAGATTAACTTATAGACAAATTTATTATCTCTTGCAATTTGTGAAGAGATAACTCTATTGCTATTTTCGTCATGGCAAAGGTAGTTCTTGAATCTTCATCAAGTCTCTACTAAGTACCGGCATAGTTTTATAATTTTTGGTGTTGGTAATGATTTAAAAATCTTAAATTTTTGGGTATACTGCATATTCCTGTTGAATGATATATTTGGGTTTGAGTTATAAGCTTGGGGGATCGCTTGCCGATTAGATAGAAATTTTCTTTGTCTCTCTTTGGGTAAGATATCTAATCATATATGGAATATAAAAATATATAAATTTTATTTTGAGTACTAGCGTTCCTTGCACGTAACATTGTGTTATTTTAAATAAATAACTACTGTGTTTTGAATTATGTGATTCTAGATTGGTTCTACTCTTAAGTCTTTTTGAAAAAACTAACCCCAATCAAGTTTTTGTTTGAAAGAATGCATGGTCTCTATTGGCGTGCAGGCTTTGTGATAATCTAGTCAATATGGGATTTTCACATCAGTCAACTAGCAGAGATTATGTGTAACATATTCATAGGCATAGACGACGACAAGTTGCTAGGCTTAGGACTCAAATGATTCGGCTATGAACAAAACATGGTCGAAGGGGGCACAACGAGATGTATTTTGCTATGGTTGGGTGCCAAAACATTTCACAAAGAGAAGCTCTAGATCACGATAGTGTGATCCATGAGGGAGTTCAGAGTACCTTGCATAGTATGCAAAATATGCCTTCTCGCATGGGGGTTCTAGATGGGAATGGTGAATTCATTGAGCAACAATTTGCTTTTGCTATGAATTATAATTGCAATACTGAAAATAGCCAAAATCTAGGTGATCCTATGATTAACGAGTCACGTGTCAATAATGGTCCAACCTTTAGCCCTCAAAATGGAGGTTTTTGTTCCATTTTGCATGCTTTGCTTGCAATGGATATTCATCATGCAACTACAATATTGCTATTTCAAGACCCGGTTGTGCATTCCATGGGAAGTCTTTCTGATATGTGTGAGCGATGTTCAACTAAATTGTGGAGATGTGAGACTCAAGTGTAAGGATCAGTTTTGTTTGGTAAACATTGTTGTCGGAATGGAAAAGTAACATTGCCACCATTGCAACATCCACCGTAGCCATTGCATGATTTGTTGCATGGTATGCATCCTCAAAGTAGAGTATTTAAGAAGAATATATAGGCACATAATAGTGCTCTTGCATTTTTTCACTTGGTGCCAATGTTGATGAGTTTTTATATGTTGCGGGGAATTCTTATACCTTTAGAGTGCATGGCTCCATTTATCATTGTATAGGCCCTCTGCTTCCTAATGTGCAACGACAGGAATAGCCAAGATTTGCACAATTTTATGTTTATGATACTTAGCATGAGTTATCTAATCGATTGGGTGCTATGCCTAATTTACTTGGGGAGTTTCAGTCTATGATGCATCAACACAATGTATATGTGCGAGCTTTTAGATCCGTGGGTATGCAATTCTAGAACAATACCCTACATGATTGAATGACTATTTTTGGCATTCAACATGCTAATAGACAATACTCAGCTCCAGTGGCAACTAAAGTTGCAGCTATCATGCCAGGACAAGGCGATGAAAATAGTCTCAATCATCGAGATATACATGTTTATAGTCGAGATGGATGATGTATTGCTATTTCGAACTTGCATAGGGCCTATATGCCAAGATGCCATGGCTATAGTGCGGAGTAAGGAAAAACCAGATCTCTTTATAACAATGACATGTAATCCAAAGTGGTCAGAGATAACTAATGCTATGTTGCCTAGACAGATTGCTTATGATCGTCCTGATTTGACCACTCGGGTCTTTCATAAAAAACATGCTGATATGATGCATACATTGTTAAAAATGAATATGTTTGGAAATGTTACAGGCTATGTTAATGTGATTGAGTTTCAAAAGCGAGGGTTTCCACATTCTCATACTTTGCTGATTTTGAAGTACTCTTTTAAACAGTCTGAAGCATGCCACTATGATAGGTTTGTTTGTGCTGAGTTTCCTGATAATGTAAGGTTTTCAAATTTGTTTGAAATTGTCTCAAAGTGCAATGTCCATGGTCGTTGCAGTTTGTTGAATCCCAAGAGCCCTTGCATGTGTGATGGTCAATGCACTAAAAATTTTCCTCGAAAGTTTGTGAATGTGATAACTGTTGATAGCTCTGGCTATCCTATTTATAGAAGATGGGATTATGAAAACATAGTCACAATAAAGGGTAATACTATTGATAATCGATAGATTGTTCTATACAATCCTTACTTGAGTAAGAAATACAATGCACATATAAATGTTGAGGTATCCTCAACAGTGACAGATGTTAAGTATTTGTATAAGTATATATACAAGGGACATGATCGTACAACCATTAAGTTTTCCTTTGGAAGTCTAGGGTTGAATGGTATGAGCATCCATGAAGTGGGCGAGATCGAGAGTTATTTAGATGCAAGATATGTTTCTGCTTCTTAGAAGCGTGTTGGCGAATATATGACTATGCATTTCCAATGAGAAGCCTGATATACAACAGTTGCAGGTGCACTTGCCTGGTGAGAATTGTGTGGAGTTTCGAGATACAGACAATATATCAGATGTTACGCAAAATGAAGATGTTTAGAAAACCACTCCTACAAACTGATTTGTATGCAATTATTTTCATCCAGAGGCTTGAGCTATTCGCTATCAAGACTTTCCAGTGTACTGGGTGTGAAATGCACAGTGAAAGGTGTGGACAAAGAGAGTGTGGAAACACATATGATGAGCATTATTACTTGTAAATGCTCTTAATAGTGTCTTGTGAATGTACATCTTTTAAGGATTTGCATACTATTGGCAATGTGATATACAATACTTTTAAGGAAGCTTGCATTGCAAAGGGCGTGTTAAAGGGTGGTGATGAGTATGCTATGTGCTTGGAAGAAGCTGCCTCTATGCATATTGGTGCCCAATTACATGCTTTGTTTGCTAGAATTTTGGTCTTTTGTGAGCCTGCTCTCATCCTAGTTAGCTTTGGGATAGGTTTATGGCACCAATGGTAGAGGATAATTTGTATAAATTGCAGCTAGAGCATACACATGTATCTTCTGCAATTCTGTACCAAGAGGCATCAAACAAGGCTCTATTACATCTTCATGACTTTTACAACCGCATGGGAGCAAATTTCCTGACTCTGATGGATTGCCAAAACCTCATCGAATGAATTCTCAGTTGTGTGCTAACCCTCTTTTAGAAGATGAATATGCATTTGATATACTAGAGCAACATAGAGTTTGTCAATGTTGAATGACGGACAAAGAGTTGCATATACTGTAGTTATGGATGCTATTGGTGCAAACTCTGGGGATGTTTTTTTTTTTTAATGGTCCCAGTGGGTCTGGGAAGACATTTCTTTATAAATGTTTTCTTGCTAGGCTACGCAGTGATTGTCATATATCATTGGCAACAACGTCATCTGGCATTATTGCTTTGCTTCTATCAGGTGGTCGTACCGCTCACTCGAGGTTTAAAATTCCATTAGATTAATCAATCCAGCTATAATATTCATTTTCAAAGCAATCTTGCTCAACTATTGAGACGATCGAGCCTTCTTTTGTTGGATGAGGCTTCCATGATGCATAGGTATGTTTTTGAGGCAATTGATAGAACTTTAAGTGATATTATGAGTTATAATAAACCATTTGGTGCAAATGTCACTTTACTTGAAGGTGATTTTAGACAAATCCTTCTTGTCATGATAAAGGACTCCCATGAAGATATTATCAATGCGACACTATGTTACTCTCATTTATAGCAATGTGTTAAGGTGCTATGGTTGTCTGGGAATATGCAGATATCAATCGTTGGTGATGTAATCGATAATGGGTTTATTGGTTGGATTCAAGGGATAGGGGATGGAATGGGTATTACAAAGAATTGTGATAAGTTACATATTCCATCTGTCATGGTGTTAAAAAGACACTATTGAAACCTTGGTTGATAATGTGTACACTGAAGTATCCACTGTGACAAACTTTGGAGCATATTTTAGTGAACATACTATACTTGCAACGTGGAATACGAACATGGCTTCTTTGAATCATCATGCATTGCAATTGATGCATGGAGAGGTTTATACAGTACTATAGTGTGGATTCAATTGCAAAGACAGATGGTAGCTCATTTTTGTACTCTGTAAAGTATCTAAATATGCTAGATCTTGGAGGTGGATTTTCTCCCCATCTATTGCTGCTAAAGATAAATGCACCTATTATTCTACTTTGGAAATTCAATTCGAAAAAATATATGTGTAATGGTACACGGTTGATATGTAAGGCATTCAATAGAAAGATGATAGATGCTGAGATAATAACATGAACAAATATAGGAGGACGAATTTTCATTCCTAGGATCACTTTTATTCCTAGCACTTTGCAATTTCCATTTACTATGCGACGGAGGCAGTTTTCTATTCAATTGGCATTTGCAATTACCATCGATAAGTCACAATGCCAGACTTTGTATGTTGTTGTTGGTCTTTACTTGAAACATCGATATTTACGCATGGACAGTTATATGTTGCATTTTCAAGGGTGAAACCCTCATGTGGTGTGAGAGTCTTACTGGATGGAAATGGAAGCATTGCAAATGTCACAACGAACATTGTATACAAGGTTATGCTTCAAAAGATGCAATAAGATGTATTATTTTTTTGCAAGGATGCATGCAAAGATGTGTTTTTTTAAAGGGTGCAATGGTATGGTTGCTTATTTGCACAGATGTATCCATTGAAATTTGATAGCTTCGTAGTCATTACTTGGCTTATATGTGAAATGGCTTTTATGCCACGTTCAGTTGGTATATACTCAATAGTAACTAATTGTTTTCTACACTATATTTAAGTGTTTACTCCACTTTTACAGATGCCTACTCCATGTTGGGACTATTATCCAACTTTTGAGTACCAAAAGGAACTACAATGTATCTTGGGCACAATAACAACACTTGATATTATAAGAATGCTTGAAAGGCTCTTTGAGCGCTTATATAATGATATCAATATAGAGATTTTACTTCCAGTTTTTATTGAGGTGGCGCATTATGGATATTTTCAATGTTTTCGAGTGCATATGGAGGAAGTTGAATAGGGTAAGAGGTTTTAACGATTTCACACTGATAGAATACCAAGGGAATAGCCGACACATGAATTTAAAGACCTTGGTTGCTTTGTGACAAGCATAGCTATGACAATGCATGTTGTGTGGTTTGCAGGTATTAGACCAAGTATTATTGTTCTAAAGTTAAGTAATCTTTGACAATTATTAAATATATTTACCTTTTTATTGTGGCTTTTTAAAATTTTAGGTGCAAGAAAGAGAGGAAAGACTGTCATGTCCCCTATAGCATCGCTAAGGCAAGGAGTGGGAACGTGACTTGCTTCACCTAACCATGTTGTGATGGAGAGTGAAAAATTTTCTCGTATTTCCTCAAAGGAAAAAAAGCTTTGTTTTGGTTAAGCTTCTTTTAAAATTTTAATCTTTTTATTCTCATTGACACAATATCTGAAACAAACTTTGATTTCAAGCTTTACTTCATCTATGTGTATTATTAATACTTATTTTTTGTAATGATTGGATACACTTAAACTTTGTAATTGTGACATCCAAGGGTAATATAGAGATACTTCTAACTAGTACGTAAAGAAAGTACGAATACAAGTTTACAAGTTTGGTGCATGCTCATTGCACATATATACGAATATCTATACACCTACTTACAAATGTATTTATAGCCTTTAATACATGCATATGAGAGAGAGAGAGAGAGAGAGAGAGAGAGAGAGAGAGTGTGTGTGTGTGTGTGTGTGTGTGTGTGTGTGTGTGTGTGTGTGAAAGGAGTAAGAGATGTAAAAAGGGTGAGAGATGGAGGGGATGAGGGTAAAGAAGAGGGGTAAGAAACAGAAGGGAGGGAGAGGGAGAGGGAGAGGTGAAAAAAGGAACAAAAGGAAGACAAAGGTTGCATAAGGAGAAGAGATGAAAAGGGAGGGAGGGAACGAGGAGATATGCAAGAGAAAGAGAGAGATGGGTAACAAATATTTGAGAGAAGTCACAAAGAGAGAAGGGGGTGAAAAGGAATATGGAGAGAGATAGGGAGAAACAAAAAAATAGTAAAAGAGATGTAAGATAGAGAGAAGATAGTAAAGTATGCATTTCATACATCTTATCTTTATATGAGTCTCTATACACCTTAATGCAAGTACACGTCTATCCTTTTATGCATTCATTCAACCAAGAGAGCGAGTAAAAAGAGAGGAGAGATGCAAAAGTGATGTGAGGGATAACAAATAGAGGAGAATAATAAACAAGGGGAGGAAGGGAGAGGTGAAAAGGAGGGGAGAGAGGAAGTGATGGGTGTTGTAGAGAGAGGAGAGAGATAAAAAAGGGAGAGGGAGAGAGGGGAGGTGAGAGAGAGAGAGAGAGAGAGAGAGAAGTAACAAATGTGAGAAAATTCACAAAGAGAAGAGGTATAAAAAGGATCGGGAGAGAGAGATTGGCAATAAATAGCAAGATAGATTCACAAAAAAGAGAAAATAGTGAGCACATGTAACCTCTTACTCTCTCAAGGACACAAAAAATGTATTCATGCTATGGTTGTACAATTGTACAAATGTTACACCTGTATAGATGTTATAAGTGTGCAATGGAAGCGAAATATATGGTGTTTTTATATTCAAGGAAGGCAAAGTTACCATGCACTTTCCTATTGCCCTACTTCACGACAACGAGGTTGCCACGAAGCAGATAGCATTTCTCGCACAAGGAACGCTAGTCCTTATTATCTAACAAGATTTTATCAACAAGAGAAATAAATGCATGTAATTGTAGGAAACAAAGGGCAAAATAGAGAGAGAGAAATTGGCAATAAATAGCGAGATAGATTCAAAAAAACGAGAAAATAGTGAGCACATGTAACCTCTTACGCTCAAGGACACAAAAAATGTATTCATGCTATGGTTGTGTAATTGTACAAATGTTACAAATGTATAGATGTTATAATTGAGCAATGGAAGTGAAATATATGGTTTTTTTACACTAAAGGATAGCAAAGTTACCATGCACTTTCATGTTGTCCTACTTCAAGACAACAAGGTTGCCATGAAGCAGATAGCATTTTTCATGTAGGAAACGCTTGTCCTTATTATCTAACAAGATTTTATCAACAAGAGCAAAAAATGCATGTAATTGTAGGAGACAAGGGGCAAAATAGGATGTTTCAACGGCTCTTTTAAAAACAATAGATCACAACATGCACATGATTTGTCCATTGTCTTACCATTAGCGTTCCGCATGCACTTCTCGCGCACAGAATGCTACGTTCAACAACCCATTTCTCATCTTTCTCTCTCCTCTTTTTCCTCCCTCCCCTCCTATGTTTAATTCTCTCTCTCTCTCTCTCTCTCTCTCTCTCTCTCTCTCTCTTTGATTCTCTCTTTTTTTCTCCCCGCTTTTCTTCTCTCTCCTTTTATTCTCCCCCTCTCTCCTCTCTTTTCCTTCTCTCTCCCTCCTCTTTTTTTTCTTCTCTTTATTCTCTTTTTTTTCTCTACGCTTTTCTTCTCTCTCTCTCTTCCTTCTCTCTTTCTCTATTTTCTATTCTTTTTAAAGTCTATATTTTCTCTCTATATTTCTCTCTATGTATTCTCTCTCTCTTCTTCTTTTTCTATCACTTTCTTTCCCCCCCCCCCCCTCAATCTCTTAAAGTATGTAAATTTTATTTTTTCCTATATATAATTATCTCTTTATGTTCATATTTTCTCCTCTCTCTCTCTCTCTCTCTCTCTCTCTCTCTCTCTCTGTCCCCTTTTCTTCTCCCTTTTTCCTAATTTTTCTTTTTTTCTTCTCTCCCTCTCTCTTTTAAATTTTATCTTCTCTCTCTCTTCCCCCCTCTCTCCTCTCTCCCTTCCTCTCAAAAAATATTTAAATTTTAAAAAGAATATTCTCTTCTCTTTTTTTCCATCTCTCTTCCTCTTTTCCTCTTTCTTCTTCTTATTTTTTTTCTCTCCTCTGCTCTCATTTCCTTCTCTTCTTTTTTTTTCTTTTTTTCTTCTCTTTAAATTTTTTTCTTTTCTCTTTCTTTAAAATTTTATCTTTCCTTTCTCTATAATTCTCTCTATGTTCAAATTTTTTCTCTATAATTCTTCTTATTTTTTCTCTCATTTTCTTCTTTGTCACTCTTCCCCCTTCTCTCCTCTTTTTTCTTTTTTCTTTTCTTCTCTCTTAAATTTTGTATTTTCTCTATAATGTTTTTTCTTTCTTTTAAATTTTATCTTTCCTCTCTTTATAATTCTTTCACTGCGTTCAAATTCTCTCTTCTTGTTCTCTCTCATTTTCTTCTCTGTCTCTCTTTTCCTCTCTCCTCTCTTTTCCTTTTTACTTTTTCTCTCTATTTCTCTTCAATTCTCTTTTTGTAATTCTCTTTTTGTAATTCTCTATTCCTCCTCTCTCTCCCTCCCTGCCCTCTTTTTCTTCTTTTGCTCTCTTTTGCTCTCTCTCTCTCTCTTCTCTCTCTCTCTCTCTCTCTCTCTCTCTCTCTCTCTCTCTCTCTCAATTAAACAAAATGTTTACATTAAGAAGTTTAATCTAAGAGAAAGAGAGAGAACTTCTAGACCATAAGCATAAGAAAGAAAGGGAAAGAAGAAAATTGTTTAATTAAAAATAGACTATTCTCTTTCCTCTTTCTCCTCCTTTTCTCTCCATCCTCTTTTTTTATCCTTCTTTTCTCTCTCTTTTTCTTTTATTCTATCTCCTTCTCAAAATGTGAAAAACTATATTCAAAAAACTTTAAATTAAAAATACTTTTAAAATATTTAATTAAAAAGTTTAAATTAAAAATTTTAATCTAATTGAGAGAAAGAAAGAAAATTTTGATCTTAAAAAAAGTTTACTTTATTTAGAGAAGAAAAAAAAAAAACCTGAATTCTACACTTGAAAGAGAGAGTGATGAGGAAAGAAAATTTTAATTAAAAAGAAGATAAGAGAAAGAAAAAAAGATTATAAGTGAGAGAGAGGAAGAGATTTTAATTTTATTTTTTAAGTGTGAGAAAAAAGGAGGGAGAGGAGGAAACCTCAACACTATCTTTTACAGGGCCTTTAAGACCCCGAGGAGTTGGAATAAATGGTTGTGGTTGAGGCTAAAAAAAAGTGCTTCTTCATCTCTACTTTTTAACAAGGTAAACCCACACGATATAAAAAACTCGCCCACCAATAGTAATCCCAACCAATCAAAAAAGTAGGGATAAACCAAGAAACAGTGTCTCGAATTTCCACATGGTTTGCTATAACGATCAAAAATAAACCCATCCAACCTTGTAAATGCAATCAACTTGACGAAATTGATTGCGTGGACTGCCAATGCAAGGAAACGATAGATTCTCTAAAGCCCACCTTTAATGAAACATTCAACGAAGTCGTTTGTAAAATCCCGAAACAACTTATAAAGATATATATTGCTACCAAATACAAGCTCACATCATTTGAATGAAGAATTGAGATCGATTGTCATTTGCTACTCATGGCTTCCACAATAAGATGCACATCTCTCTCTTTCTCTCATATCTGCATTGAACGCATTACAACTTTCTCTGAATGAAAGTTTAAGATACTCACTTTTTGTTATTATGTATATGTCATGGATTATATTATGTAACATGGATTATGCTATGGTTATGAGTAGACATATACGCTTTTACATTGGACAAATAATTGTACACACTTCTAACCGTTCTTCATTCAATATCTCTAATTTGCAAAAAAATTCGAGTAAGATACTTTATTTAATATTAGTTTAAGATTTTGGTGACATTCATTATTAATTTCTCACGTATTGTGCAATTCAGTTTACATTTTTTAAATTACATTTTCTTGACGTACTTATAGAGAGGTTCTTGCGACACATACATCTCAAACATTTCATCGAAAGAGATGTACCGAGCTACACTTGAGAAAATGCTTATTCTACTTTCAATATTGTTAGTAAGCTTAAAAGATACACTTATGTAGTTAGATTCATTTATCACAAGATACACTCCTAAGATATTAGAATACTTAATAAACTATCATTTTACATAACAATATCAATTGTATAAAGAAATTATACTGCTTGATGAGTCTCTTATCCATCAATGTCGTGTTGATATTCTTTGTTTGAAAAGACATAAACATAAAAAGACGAGCAAGGATGATAGAGCATTTGAAGACTAAATATAGCATCCACTTTGATATTACTAGTAGCCCAAAGTAAAAACCTCAAATCTTTGTCTAAATGATATTTCAATACGTTCAATGCAAAACATAAGAAATATGAGTTTAACTCAAAGTAAATATAAAAAGACTTATGAAATAACCGATCTTTTCACATAAAATATTAAAGTAGATACCATGCTCAACCTTCAAGTGCTCTAATATCCTTTGCGTCTCTTTATGTTTATATATCTTTTTAAACAAAGAATATCAACATGACACGAACGTGAGAAATAGCAATCAAGCAATGTAATCTCCATAAATAATTTTAACTACATAAGTATAACGTTCAAGCTTACTAACAATATCAAAAGTAAAATAACCACTTACACGAGTGTAGCTCAGCACATCTCTTTCGATAGATATTTAAGATATACATATCGCAAAAATCCCTCTACAAATATATCGAGATAATAATGCAATCTAAAAAATATAAACTTAACTACACAATATATGAGAAATCAATAATAAATGTCACAAAACCCCTAAACTCATTAAATAAAACATCTTACTGTCTTATTTTTTATGAATGAGAAACATCCAACAAAAAATAACTATGAGTATATAATCATTTGCCCATGTAAAAATATATCTGACCACTCATAATCATAACATAATCCATGTCACATAACATATTTCATGATAAATACATGACAACAAAAAGTAAATGTCTCAAACCTTCATTCCAATAAATCACAATACATCCAATCCATATATTAAAAATAAGAGAAATATATTCATCTTATAGTGGAATCCATGAGTAACAAATAACAATCTCCAACCTCCGTTCAGATGATGTCGTAAGCTTATATTTGCTAACAATATAAATCTCCAACCTTTGTTCAAGATATCTCACAAATACCTCCTATGCTCTACGTGCAAGAGTTTTTTGCAACCTATACCAAGGATTTTCTACGAGCTATACGAGATTTTTTTACTTTTAGTTACATAATGTAATAGTTTACTTTCAAGGCCGAGTTTACCACAATGATTAGGTTTACTTTAGATCTACATATCAATAACTCATATTAAAGTTAGATTCCTTCGAGACTCTATCAACTTTATTGAATATTCCATTAAAAATAGACCTTACACAATCTATCATTTTCTTGCATTGATAACACATCACCAATTATGTCGAAGTAGTTGTGTTTACAAGATTGAATGGATTTACTTTTCATCGTTGTAATAAATCGCGTGAAAATTTGAGACATCATTAACTAGTCAACTTTCACTTTTTTGATTGGTTAGATTACTATTAACAAGTTTTTTACGTTGCTTGGATTTACTTTGTTAGATTCCTTCGAGACTCTATCAACTTTATTGAATATTTCATTAAAAATAGACCTTACACAATCTATCATTTTCTTGCATTGATAACACATGTCACCAATTATGTCGAAGTAGTTGTGTTTACAAGATTGAATGGATTTACTTTTCATCGTTGTAATAAATCGCGTGAAAATTTGAAACATCATTAACTAGTCAACTTTCACTTTTTTGATTGGTTAGATTACTATTAACAAGTTTTTTACGTTGCTTGGATTTACTTTGTTAAAACATAGGGATCAAGATACCCTTGTTTTTTCGTCCTCAACTATAGCTGTTTATCCCAACTTTTCGAGACTCGTAAGAGATTGTGTTAAGAGAAATAAGAAAAAGATAAATTTTAATTTAAAAAAATAAGATATTTTATATATAAAAAGAGAAAAAAATGATTTTAAAAAGAATGTTTAAAACATGGAATAGATTTGAAAAAGCCCTTTGAAGATTCTAGACTTTCCAAATCTATAGCTAATATAATATAGTAATAAGATATGTGCATTTATTATATGTATACATGGAAGATTAACTTATTAACATTTCACCCAAGTCAAAGGAAAAAGAAAGCACAAAGAAAAAAAAACAAAAGTAAATATAATATTCAATTATATTAATATACTACATAATAAAATTAATGGGATTTTTACCAAGAAGCATATGCAAAGTTTTTAAAAAAAATCAATGAAAATTGTATGTTTCCTTGAAAAAAAAGGAAGGGTTGTGAGTCCCAATGGTCTTTTTACATCCCCAATCAAAATAAGATTCACTTTTTTTATCACCTACAATTTTTTCAAGAATCTGATAGATAATTTTTCCATTAGAATGACATTATGAGATGGTTACAACACATTCTTTGAAAGGAGACATTTCTCATGGCAAATAAATAATTTTCCTATTAACAAAAACCAAGGTAGATAGACTAACTCAATGCTTTGGACTTTTGGATTTATGCCTAATAATTTCCTACCATATATGTACTATAAAGAAATCCTTGCATTGGAAGGCCCTTGGGAGAGTATTTGACATTTTATCAATTATAGTAAGATGAAAAAAAAGACAATGCATGTTAACAAAAAAGACAATACCAATAAAAAGAACATGGCCAATTTATCAAGTTTCAATCATTAAAAAGAGTGTAAAAAAGGCAACAAAGAATATCAATTATCTTGCCAACCAACATTACTTTTACAACCAATTGAAATGAAGAATGACCACCTAAAGAGATATCAAGGTTTAGAAGACAAAAGGTAAATAACAAACTATCAAAGTTGAGGATCAATTTAATCAACCCAATATTACTTTTACAACCAATTGAAATGAAGAATGACCACCTAAAGAGATATCAAGGTTTAGAAGACAAAAGGCAAATAACAAACTATCAAAGTTGAGGATCAATTTAATCAACCCAATACTTAGCTTCTTTAAGAACGACCCAATTACTCAACCAACAATCATCAGCAAGTCAAAGCCAAAAGGCAACATCAAGACAAGAAGAGCAATAAAAACAAGCAAAGGATCTTGCGCAAGTAGCTTTTGAGAGCATCTGGTGGATCACTAGAACTTGTTTCACTTATGGAGCAAATGATATCCTAAACAATGCATACACACTATACTATAAGCCTAAGACGCATGACCATTGTCTACACAGTGTGAGCAAATGGTATTATCTTGCAAAATGATAGTATGCTTCTCTATTTTCATCAATGTAAGAAAACTTAATACATTGGCTTTGGGAAGGACCTAACGAGGAATGGAAGAGAAGTAACCACAATTCCGAGGGCACAAACGTTATGTTGGCAATAGAGAACCATAGCTAGTTCACGGGCAATATGGTTTGGAAGGACAATGGTGTAGGGCTGACAGCATCAAGACTGCTCCATCACCTACAGAGTTTGGGGCAATGGCAATTTGGAAACGCCTGTTTTCTCAAATAAATTCCAAACTTCTCTTTTGCAATAAGTTCCAATGCAGGGTGAGTGTCTCTCTTTTAGTAAGAAGAGAAGGGAAGAGCTGTGCAAAGTGCTCAACGTCTGTTGAAAGGGCATAGCTCTGCTGGCCTTAAGTGAGAGCCCTTGCCTAACATCTTACTCTAGAGGCTTGCCACAGATTGGAGGTTTGGACAATTGTGCACAACTCTCCATCAAACTGAGTTATTAGGTGCTTTGCCTGCACACTCTGAATATACACAATGCTGTAAGACCTTAAGCGCAGTTTTTAGGGCACTCGCCTGCATAAGTTATTAGAAAATCCAGTTAAGATTTCACTTCCTATATGGATTTGTAATAGATGTGCCCTTCGGATCAGGAGTATAACGTTTCTCAAAAGGTAAGATAATCACAGATAATGAATGCATAAGTTCAGATTAAAGGAGTAAAACCATTGTACAATTCCGTGCCAGAGAATTCTGGGATATCGCTGAGACAGGACATGCAATCAAAGCAAAATGCAAGCAATCGTTCTTCATGCAAACTCATCCGATGCATTCCAGGATTAGCGCCTGGAGATGCTACAGACCATTCCATGGAATGGTGTGCCCGTGCCCTCCTTTCCGAAGCAGAAGAGCGCTACGCGACTGGCGTCAGATAGGGGTGAAAGACTATTATTATTTACAGTACTCACCACGGTATGAAACCGTGATTCATTTGAACTATGCTCATAGCTGAGATCATCATGTGCCAGCCACGCCACAAGAACACAGACAACAGAATCTCAGAAGGAAGGCAGTAGAAAGGTCTTGAGCCCTCACAGAAGGCTGCTTAGAGCCCCCTCGGACACAAATTTCACATCACCTCACTCATCATTGATCCAGTGGTCGCCCTCCTCTCTCTCTCTCTCTCTCTCTCTCTCTCTCTCTCTCTCTCTCAGATATGGAGATCTCAGCAAATCCATTGCTATCATCAAACATGATATCAGACATATGCTTGTCTTAAGGAAAATGCACATCATCGACCTCGCCGCATCAACAAGGGGTGCAGACAGATCGCATATGAAGACAGCACTCAGCCCCTTAGATGTTCTTGTTTTTGCGATCATCCTCGCAAACATCATACTAGATGTGATGTAGGATATCATCCTCGTGCTGCGACTCCATATCCGAGTCATCTGAACACGCCGAGAGGTAAATCTAACTATCGCATTGCTAAGATACCACACGAGAGAAGATAATATGGATGAGCTTGCAACGATTTAGGGTTAGGGTTACCGTCAAGGCTATCACTCGGGTCACACGGTCAGGTTTAGTGTTAGTGTTAGCCTAAGGTTGGTTACACACCACATGAGGACTTAGAGTGTGGGCATGCAACTTTGGAAATAGGGTGCACACATGGGCACAAAGCCTTTACACGCCAAAAAGACACATTTTGCAATATATATATATATAAATATAATGTTTTTTATTTTTTTGATTTGTCACAAATGCAAGAAGTGCACCCTTCTCCATCACTTTGCAAATTGGGTAGGGCAAACTTCCCATCCTAAAGTGGGCAGTGAGTTCACCTATTTAGCTGGTAAATTGCAAGTCATGTCCTCTCCAATGTGTAAACAACTACGGACATCCAACATCTAAAGTAGTATTTTGATTGGTTAACACTTGTAAAGTGGGTGTCTCCCATTTGGTATGTAACCAGCTTTAGGGTTCTGATACACCATATCCACTAGCTTAAAGGTGAGGATCGGTACACACTCCTGTCACCAGCACGTATGAGGCAAGGATCAGCCAACTTGTCAAAGAGTATCCTACTACAAAAAACCTTTATCTTATATACATCTAAACCAGTTGTTTTCATTACATGTTAAAATAATCAAATGGCACGTCAATGAGCTTTATAAATTTTAAATAAAATTATTTAACGAATGATGATCTAGTCTTTAATGGATGATGTTTGTCTTCTTCATAATAATAATCCATTGCCACCAAAAAATCAAACGATTCTATCAAGTTCCTTCACGAGATGGCCTACTCGTGCATCATGTGCACAATATATTGGTGGATCCATCTTGTAAACAGTCATTGCAAAGTTGTCAACATGTGATTGTGAATTGTTTTTCGAGTCCTTTACCACTAGCACAAAGGTAAGTTTGTTACACATGACATTGAGATGGGCCCCTCTTCTAGCAATATTTGTTAAGTTGTTGACATGTGATCAAATTGTGAGCATGCCTTTCAAATGGACCCCTCTTGTAGCAATATTTGTTACATTGCTAGCATGTGATTGAATTGTAAATTATGGGCTTGTCAAAAAAAGGACTCAATTTGGGGCCTTAAACGGAGGCTCTGCTTGTATCCATGATAGAGAAAAGGAAAGAGAGAGAAGCTTGATGATTTGTTGAGATTGCAATCTTGGTCTATGGATTGTACTACTAATCCAAATGCACGAGAAGGTTGTTTATGCTAAAAATGACCTATCTTGATGCATTTTGCTCAATCAGGTTGCTCACACAATTTTTTCCACCTTTCTTTAGTGTGTTGGAAGCTACATGGCATTCATTTTATCACAGAAACCTTTATATAAGGTTCAAGCTTAGTTGATGGTGACAAGTTCACACTTAGAGGATTACCCTTGCCTTCAAATTGCATGCAGATTTTGATGGATTTTTCATCTTGAAGGATTTCCTACACTGGTTTAAGCTCACTTGCAAATATTATGTGGGCTAAAATTGATTTTGTAAAGGTGCTTTACCTATACTTAGTCTCCAATGTTTGTTAGGTGTTTGTTTATGCTCAAAAGATAGTTGAAATGCTTGGGACCTTATAGAAAATTCGCATGCATTTGGAAGTGCTAAAATATCATTTTTGCATCAATGTTGTGTTGCATTAAGTGCTAAATTATCCCTTAGCGTAGATGTTGGGCCATTCTGAACTTGAACCAAAAACCTCACCCATAAAGCAAATCACTACACCTACATTGAGATCCAGAATAAATTGAGGTTTGATGTTTAGATAGCCATCGTGTGGCTTTGAGGGGACACTTTGTTTGCAGTCCAATGGTCTAGTGTGAGCTTGCAATTGGGTATATCTTGTTGTTTTTGGCATGTAAACATTATTTTGTCATCATGGCTTCTTTGTCAAGTTTAGAGGTTTGATGTTTAGATAGCCAATGCGTGGCTTTCAGGGGACACTTCATTTGCAATCCAATGGTCTATTGTGAGCTTGTAACTGGGTATATCTTGTTGTTTTCAGCATGTAAACATACTTTCGTCATCATGGCTTCTTTGTTAAGTTTAGAGGATGTATCGTTCAATATTAAAAAGCTTGACCGGATAAAAATTTTCATATTGGAAATAGCAAATATACAATGCATTGGTCTAAAAGAAGTAGGTGAAGTAATCAAATGTAGTGGGATGAAGTCTGAGAACATGGATATTGATGTATGCCAAAAAATAGATGAGCTGGTATGCTCCATTATTATGTTGATACTCTTAAAGTCCATATATTTTAATGTGAAATGCATGGCAGATGCATGTGGCGTATGGAAAAAACTCAGTGACTTATATGAAATAGAAAGTGCAGCTTCCCAAGTTTGTTGCCTAAATGAACTCATTGATCTCCACATAGAAAAGGAGGATTCGATGTCAAATCACCTCAATGAGTTTAATATAATTCTCAATCAACTAATATCGCAAAAGATTATATTTCATGAATCAGTAAAAGCCATGTTCTTATTCATCACCTTGCCTAAGAGTTGGGATACTTTTAGGACTACCATTAGTAACTCCACACTCATAGGTCTTATGAATGCTAATATTGAGAGCAGTTTTCTCACTGAGAAGGTAATTAGAATAATGCAAGGTCAAAGAGCTCTGGTATACTTATGGTGATTGGAAGATTAAATACCAAGGGGAACTCTCATAAGAGAAACAAGCCACACAGCAAAAAGGATTTGGAATGCTACTTTTGTAACAATAAGGAATACATAAAAAATAATTGCTTTAAATTTAAAAAACAAGAAAAAAGACAATATGGCAAATGAGAATGATGGCAATGAGAAAAGAAAGGTAAAGATTGACGAGATTAATGCATCTAACAGCAATGTGTCAAGATTGTGGGAGAGAAGAAAGGAGTCTCACTTGTAGCTTTCTTGCTTGCACAATGGGGGAATACACACAAGGGTGGAGGCTGAAAACAGTTTTCCTCTTCTTAGTTGTGTAAGCCAAAAAGAACTCTGGTACATAGAAATAGAAGAACCCTATATATGGGTCTCAAACCAAACTCAACTAACTAAGGTGGCATACTAACTGAGCCACGAACTAGAGTAGATAAGGATAGCTGTCATCTAGCTATTATTCATGGGCGGTGTACCAACCGCATCTACAACTGACAAGTCGGTGACATAAATGCACAACGGTCACCCTGGCATGTCACGAGTGGAGCTCGATATCTCAACACTCCCCCTCGAGCTCAATCCCAATTCCTGCACACCAAGCAGGTCTCTGAACTTGCGCAGCTTCTCTGCGCCCAATGCCTTCGTGAATATGTCAGCTACCTGATCCTCTGTGCTAACATAAACTAGATCAATAAGACCTAGTAAAACCCTCTCCCACACATAGTGATAATGCACCTCAATGTGCTTTGTTCTAGCATGATAGACTGGGTTATTTGCCAAGTGTATACTACTCATGTTGTCACAATAAATGACAACTGGCCCATCTGTAGGGGCTGATGCATATCATAAAGTAGCTTATGCAACCAAGCTACCTCACATGCAGCCATTGATGCACCCCTGTACTCAGCCTCTGTGCTCGAGGAGGCAACTGTAGGCTGTTTCTTGCTGCTCCAAGTGACTGCAGCACTCCCAAAAGAGAACACATATCCACTGGTAGATCGTCTATCAGAAATACTACCAGCCCAATCAGCATCAGTGTATCCATGCAACTGTATCTGAACCCCAGTCTCATAAAATAGTCCATACTGCAATGTGGACTTCACATATCTGAGTATGCGTCTAGCTGCATCCAAATGTGGTTTCCTTGGAGCTTGCATAAACTGACTTACCAATCCAACAGCATAGCTCAAATCTGGCTAGGTAATAGTCATATAAATCAAACTTCCTACTATGCGTCTGTATATAATAGGGTCTTCAAGAAGCTCACCTGCATCTGCGCTCAATTTCACATTCTGCTCCAAAGGAACTGAAATAGGCTTACAGCCTGTCATCCCATATTTGGATAGCATGTCCAATCCATACTGCCTCTGCAAGAGCCGTATCCCACTTAGTGATCTAATCACCTCAATGCCCAAGAAATAACGCAGCTCTCCCAAATCCTTCATTTCAAACTTCTGCTTCAATAGCATTTTCACATGAAGGATATCTTCATCACTGTCACCTGTCATAATCAAATCATCAACATAAATGACAAGTAGCATAATACCTTTCTCTGTTTTTCTCACATAAAGTGAAAAATCTGCCTTGGAAATCTGAAAGCCAATAGTGACAAGATACTGTCCTATCTTGTCAGACCATGCTCTAGGTGCTTGCTTCAAGCCATACAAGGCTTTCTTCAACCTGCAAACAAACTCAGGATGAACAGCATGCACATAACCTGGTGGCTGCTCCATATAGACCTCTTCTTGTAAATCACCATGCAAGAAGGCATTCTTTACATCCATCTGATGTAAAGACCATCCCTTTGATGCAGCCATAGCAATGACTGCTCTTACAGTTGCCATCCTTGCAACCGGACTGAATGTTTCTTCATAATCAATGCCATATGTTTGTGCATACCCCTTGACTCCTAATCTTGCCTTGTATCTATTCACAGAACCATCTGCATTGTGTTTCACCTTATAAACCCACTTACAACCAATTGCATTCTTATCTTTGGGCAAAGGTACCAATTCCCATGTAGCATTTGCTTCCAAGGCCTCCATTTCTTCATCCATGGCTTTCTCCCATTTTTATTTTCCCATGGCTTGCTCAAAAGAAGTGGGTTCTGGTTCCTGTATCACTTTGACCATATATGCATAGTGAATGGCTGTAAATCCATCATATTTTAGCCTATCCACAGGATACTTAGCTCTGGTAGACCTACGCAAAGTAGGTTCACTCCCAGGTGCTCTCAAAACATTCCTGGTCTTCCTTACTCCAGGTGTAACAATGGAAGGAATACCCAACTCATCATCGATGCTCTGTTCTGAGCCACTAGATTCACCATCCATATAAGAGTGACCTGCATTCACATCAAACATGGGCTGATCTACCTTCTCTTTTCCTTTTCGTGATACCTGCATACCACTATCTGCATTGCTTTGAGAAGATTCTCCTAATCTCAATCTGCCTGTCCATGGCGAAGAATGTAAACCACTGCTAGAGGATGCTCCAGGTCCACTAATATTTTGTGACTACTGCTGTGAATTTTGCGCAGCATTACCATTTTGTGCATCTACATCATCAATCACATTTACTGGTTTATACCAGCTACTCATCTCATCAAAAACAACATCTATGCTCACTGTAAACTTACGACTAGAAGGGTTATAGCATCTATACCCTTTCTGCTGCAAAGAGTAACCAATAAAGATGCACTTCTCAGCTTTTGGATCCAACTTGGATCTCAACTCATCTGGCACATGAACATAGGAAATGCAACCAAAAATTTTCAAATGAGAAATATCTGGTTTCCTACCAATATACCTCTCCTCTGGAGTCATCCCATGTATTGCTGCAGTGGGAGTCCTGTTCATTATGTAGACTGCTGTAGTAACTGCCTCAGCCCAATAAAAATCTGGCAGGTCTTTTTCATTAAGCATGGCACGAGATACCTCTCCAATATGCCTGTTTTTCCTTTCTGCAATTCCATTTTGTTGTGGGGTATGACTACATGAATATTGCTGCTTTATACCATGCTCCTGTAGGAACCTTGCAAACTCATTTAAGAGGTACTCTCCCCCTCCATCTGACCTTAGGCATTTTATTTGCAGGCCTGTTTCTTTTTCAACCATAGCTTTAAGAGTTTTGAAATGCCCAAAAACTTCACTTTTCTTTTTCATAAAATACACCCAAACTTTTCTGCTATAGTCATCAATAAAAGTGACAAAATAATGATAGCCTCCAAGAGATGCAGCTTTAGTAGTCCACACATCAGAGTGGATAAATTCCAATGGCTTCTTACTCTCTTGAACATGTCTAGGAAATGGTTTCCTTGCCTGTTTTCCAAACTGACAGGCTTCACATACCTTATGTATTTCTGCAACCTTGAATTTAGGTAATCCTGCAACAATATTTTGGGCCTGCATTGATTTAAGTCGCTGTACATTAACATGACCAATGCGTTTATGCCAGATATCAATATCTGCAACTACACCGGTCCCATGTGCAAACATTGCTGCACTCAATTTAGGCATGTCTGCATCCAATGTAAACATTCTGTCCTTCTTCTTTCCTTTTGCTATCAAGCGACCTTTATTTTTCATATCCTCAACAAAGCATCCATGAGGATTAAATCTGACCTGCAAGCCCTGCTCAACCATTTGACCAACAGAAACCAGATTCTTGGTGATATTCGGGACATGAAATACATCTGATAGGTATTTCTTTTTCCCATCCTACATAGACAAAGGAATTTTTCCAATCTGCACAATAGGATGTGCAGTATCATCACCAGTCTCCACAAATCCTGGTTTTTTCATTTTTCTTGCATCCTGCATCCATTCTGCATGACCTGTCATGTGGTTTGATGCACCTGAGTCAACATACCACACTTCGTTGCTTTCTTCTGCACTTGTCACAGAATTGTTCATGTGCTACACCATAAACAAATGCTCATTTCTGTCATCACCTTGTCTACTAGAAGATGCATAATTTCCTTGTTGCAGTTTTCCATTCATGATATCATTCTGCTTTTTATAGCAGTCTTTAGCCATATGACCCATTTTACCACAGTAGTAGCATTCAACATTGCTGTTAGCATTTTGCCCTCTTTGCCATCCACCACGACCTCTTTGGCTCCCCCTGCCTCTAGAGTTACCACGTCCTCCTCCATAGGACTGGTTTTCTTGAGTTTGCTGCATATTCTGATTTCTACCACGGCCTCTAGATCGGCCTCCTCTACCTCTGCCTCTACCTCTTCCAGCATTTGAGTAGAAGACAGCTTCTTTTGAAGTTCCTCCTGAAGAAGATGCACCACCATTTCTCTACTCCTCAGAAATTAGAAGAGCAATCAACTCCTCAAAATCAGGAAATCTTTCACGGACGGAAATGGATGTTTGAAACTGTACATAATCCTTTCCTAAACCATTCAAGGTCACAGAAACTAAATCATCATCTTCCACTGGTGACCCAATGGAAGCAAGTGCATCTGCAATCTTCTTCACCTTCATGTGGTAGTCATTGATACTCATACTTTCTCTTTGCACATTGTGCAACTCTTGCTTGAGCTGCATTTTCCTAGCTTGCGTGTTTGTGCTATGCACTTTTGACAAAGTATCCCATGCCTCCTTTGGCGTACTTGCATCCTGAATATGCACAATCATAGAGTCTGAAATGCTGATAGACAGCCAGTACATAACTTTCCTGGCTCTCTTATGCCATGCTTTAAATGCCTGCATTTGCTGTTGATTGGGAACATCAGGAAGAACTGGTTCTTCTTCATTTCCTGCAACAAATTCCCAATATCCTTTTCCCATAAGGAAATTCGTCATTCTAAACTTCCATGCTTGGAAGTTGTTCTTGTCAAGCTTTTCAGTTACAATCTGTGAAAGAGAATCAGACGCCATTACAGAACACTGCAAAAAATTCTGTCACTGCAAAAAAACACAGCTTCACCCTCACAAGGGCAAATCTGCAAAACTGGCGAAAGTGGTATTTGACCACACAGTCACTTCCTAGTGACGATTTTGCATAAATAGGAACCAAGGATGATTCTGTAACTCCCAATGTCTCTGCACACAAGCATACGATGCAATTTCTGTGGTAACTTTTCACCGATCTGTAGAACAGTGGTCGCACAGCATAAAACAGGGCCTTTTCTTGAGTGCGTACAGAAAACTTCCGCCTCCAAAACAGGCCCCGAAATTGGCCTCAAATAAAAAAAACAGAGCAACCAAGGGCTAAAGCCCTATCCCGCAGCATATACTGCCCTCTTGCCACACCGCGAAGGGCGTCTCAATCTGAGACAATGCACTCCTGCACTTTCCGGTTGTGCTACCTGCAGAGACTTGCTCCCAAAACAGAAAAATGAAAGCAACACTGGTCCTCTTACCAGAACACTGTGAACTTGGTTTGCTTTCTTGAGCTCCTTACCACGAACAAGGCTCTGATACCATGTCAAGATTGTGGGAGAGAAGGAAGGAGTCTCACTTGTAGCTTTCTTGCTTGCACAATGGGGGAATACACACAAGGGTGGAGGCTGAAAACAGTTTTCCTCTTCTTAGTTGTGTAAGCCAAAAAGAACTCTGGTACATAGAAATAGAAGAACCCTATATATGGGTTTCAAACCAAACTCAACTAACTATGGTGGCATACTAACTGAGCCATGAACTAGAGTAGATAAGGATAGCTGTCATCTAGCTATTATTCATGGGCAGTGTACCAACCGCATCTGCAACTGACAAGTCGGTGACATAAATGCACAATGCTCGATATCTCAACACAATGATGGTGATGTTTTGTATGTATGCTCTTTGGGTGATGTATTCTTAGTTACCATGGATAATGACATGTCTTAGAATTGGCTTCTGGATTCTAGAGCATCATTTTATGTTACCCCACACAAGGAGTGGTTCTCTACTTATAATGTTGAAAAGAGAGGATGCGTCCATCTTAGAAACAACTATGCATGTAGCATTATTGGTATTAGGAATATATGTTTATCATTACCAAATGTTTTTTATTTTGTCGTGCTGAATGTACCACATGTTCTAGACTTGACAAAAAGTTTGATTTGTATCGAACACCTTAATGATTGTGATTATAGAGTGATCTTTAGTGATCATATGTGGAAGATTTGCAAGGGATCTCTTGTTGTGAACCAAAGGGCCAAAATCTAGTACTTTGTATCTTTTGCATATGTTTGGCATTGAAGACCATGTCATAGCTATCACTAATGAACAACCACCATTTTCTTTATAGCATCATCATCTAGGACATATGTTAGCCACTAAAATGTGTTGGGGGTAAATGTGCCTCCGCCTAGCTGCCCATGTATTACTACACTAGCAGTACTTGCACTTGCACACACTATAGGCGGTGGGCGCCCATCACTGTCACTTTATTATTTATTCATTCAATGGCATTTGAATAAAGGGAAGGCTGTTCACACATTGTGACTATTGGAGTTCCTCCATTGTGGGTGTCTCTCTCTCTTGCTCTTGCTCTTTCCACCATATCTCTTGCTTTCGCTCGTGCTTCCACTTCAAGGCTCACCTCCCTTCAATTGGTATAAGAGCCTTCTTCTTCGCGAGCTCAAGAGCTTGGTCCGGGCACACTCTCAACTTCAATTCGAATACCTACAGCATTCATCTCTTTGTTGGCAGCCATAGCCACTCCGTTCGAGCTTCCTATCGATTGCATTCTCCTTAGGAGCCTTCTTGAGTAAGTTGGAGTAGCCCCCATAGCCCTTACCTTATTAGTGTGACATCACATTGTGTGGAACATGCCCTTTCTTTTTAGCAGCAGCACCTCACGTTTTTCATACTCTACAGCACATCTTATTCATTGGGCAGCTATACAAGCACTTATACACTTGTCTTTTATGCTTGGCATTGATCCTTCCACCCTTGGCATTCCATTTGAGTGATAAGCTTCAATTTTGGACTGTTATAACAATCCACAGACTGTCATAAAATAGAGCAGCACTTATCTTTCATGTCTACACTCATTGACATTGGTTGGATGATGCCTGGTTATGCCTGCTCGTCGATGCTTATATATTCAGGGATGCTATGCCATTGCTTGGAGTTGAATTTGGACTGATTTAACCACTTCATTTACTCTATTTTGGCTGAGATTTGTTGGCTGGAAATATAGGGAAGCCCTCTATTTGATGCTTCTATGGTCAGCTTTGTTGGTCTTATGATGCTCGGTTATGCTGAAGTGATGCCTAAATGTATGGGAATGCTATGCCCATGTTATGAGTTGGATTTGGAGCTGATTTTGGTACTAAAATAGCTTGGTTTGATAGTGTATTCATTGTTGTATATAGCATGGCTGAACCTCTTTTAACAGGGATTTTATGTACCTATTGCTTCTGGCTATGATTCGGGTGTTCTATATACACTCCTGATGTGTACTATTGATGCTAGTAGATTGGTATATCATATTCCCATGATTTGAGGTGGCTTTGAGCTTCATTTGAGGACTAATTTACTCAGTTTTGATAGTGAATTTATTGTTGTAATAACCAGAGCTGAAGCCTATTTGGTCAGTTGTATGCTCTACCTATTGGTCATGGGTGCTTCCCGAGTGACTCATATGACTACACGGATGTATAAAGAGGTTGGCACATGTCTAATATTGCTCTACAATTCCTTCTGAGCTTTGATCGAGCTTTGTCTTGGTTGGCATTTGATTGACATCGGTCTATAGTGTCATGCTTTGTGACAGTCATTATGCCTATGGTCTATGCTTGACCCTTCGGTACATGCTTTGATGCATATGTCAAAAATGCATGCTCCTTACATTGCTTGTGTTTGATTGCCACTTGGAACTTCAGTTGGGTGTTCATTTGCATACTTTGGAGCTCTTGGATGCTTGTTTGGGTTGTTAGAGATTTGACATTGACTGTTATATTATGTACTCCAGATGTTATAGGTGATGCTTGACTGATCCCTTGCTCTGGATCCTCGGTCTTGGCTCCATGATGCCTTATGCGAAACATGTTGTCTTTGAGCTTGGTTGCTCAATTGACATGGATCTTTCTGCCAGTGGTGGGAGCTTCATTCTATCTTTGGATATTGCAGAGCTTGTGGTTTATGCAATTGAGCTTCTTGAGTAGATGAGGCCGAGATCTCTTACATGTCTATGCTCTTGATAGATACTTGTCTGCATTGAATGCTTTTGGACTGATTTGATCCATCTTCTCTTTAAGCATACACTAACCTTTGTTAGGTATTTGGGTGTTTGCCTCATGGTTCTTGACTACTATAGTTTTGTTACATGTCTGTTTCATGGAAGATCTGACCTGGCAATCATACTTGACTTTGGATCACTATTAGCTCATTGTTTGCTCTCTTTTTCTCATTGCTATGATTTATTATAGCAAGCTGTTTTATGCGGACTGTGATGTATTTACTAAGCTTAATCATGTCATTTTAATGTACTTTTGGTATTATTTGGTGGATAGCTGGTCATTTTAACAGTTTCTCTTACTTTCAGCTTGTTTTGGTAGTGGTTTTGGCATGTTTATTGCTAATTATAGTAGGTTTTTTTCTGCATACTTTGCCTCTAATTGACTCATTATGGCTAGTCATCTCAAAGATATGGCTTTGTTTAACATTGCCAAGTTGGATGGCACCAATTATGGCTACTAGAAGTCTCAAATATGGCAGGTTTTGGTGCAAAAATTACAGATTAAGCCACTAAGAAACAAAGGTATTAAACCCGAGAATATGGATGACGACTAGGATGATTTAGATGCACTATGCAAGTCCACTATCATTTTATCACTGTCTAAAGAGATCCATAATAATGTTGTTGAAGATGAAGATCAGAGTGCATGGAATCTATGGGAAAAGATTCATGAACTTTATGCAAAGCAGAGCCCTACTTCACAGATATATTGGCTTAAACAGTTGATGAATTTCCGCGAAGGAGCGGACCCCATTGTCATTGTCTACTCACTTTAGCCAATTTCATTCTATCATGAAGAATCTGCTTCAATAGGGTATTGAGTTTCAGGATAATCTGCATCCTTTGTTTCTGCTTGGCACTTTACTTGAGTCTTGGGATGTATTTCGCACTGCGATCTATACCAACAAACTTGATGGGCTGAAATTGCAAGATGTAGAGAGTGCTCTTTTGACTGAAGAAATTAACAAGAAAAACAATGATGCTTCATGCAGTGGTAGAAGTGGCAAGAAAGATAATAATCATCATGGGAAGGACTCTCAGAAGTCCTCGTCTAAGTCACGTGGATGCAATCAGTTCCGCGGATGTAAGTCTAAACTTACATGCCATTATTGTGAGAAAGTAGGATACATACGGCCGCAATGCCATAAGATGCACGATGATAAGCGCAAAGAAAAGGGGAAAGAAAAAGTGCAGGAGAAACCCAATGATTGTAGCATTATACCTGCAAAGTCTAGCATAAAGATTGAGGAGATAAATATCATGCAACCTAAGGAGGAGTCTGATGGTGACTACATCTTAGCAGCCTCTTCATGTGATGCCTCTCACAGCTGACCAAGGCTTAGTATATGCATACACAGTGTTGGCTCTTGGATTCGGGTGCGTCTTTTCATGTAACCCCCTATCGTGAGTGGTTTCATACCTATCATAGTGGATCTGGTACCGTGCGCTTAGGTGATGGTTGGTCTCTTACTATTGTTGGGGCTCGATGCTAGCTACCTCCTAGGAACTTGACCATTAGGAAAACCCTGACTCAGGCTGGTCCTAACTAGGAACGGCCAGATGCTTCCGCTTCATGGCAAACTTGGGAAGACCTTGATCGCAAACCCCGTGACATTCCTTGTGAGTGCCAGGTGATGCTTTCTAGACTCTCTTTTCAATGGGCTGCTAAGACGTGTCCTACTAGGGATAGGGGGACACGTTACAGTTGGTATCAGAGCGAACCAACGGGATCTAATATTACAAGGAAAGCAATAACACTCTACCTTCAGAGCAAAAAAGTGTGCCCCCTCTGCAAGAGTTCACCATCACCACAATAAGCAACTCCTAGAGACTACAATGGTACCTCATGCACAATAGGGGTGCAAGACATAGACCGCATTTTGCCTTAAATAATAGCACAGAGCATGGGCAAGCAAGCAGTGTTGCAGGACATCAACCATGTGACTCAAATCTACAAAAATCTGAATGCGATCTGACTGTCCCAAGTCTAAAAAGAGGCCCCATTTCTCCATGCTCAGGCGAAGGTGCAACTGATGGAAGTTGATGACTACATGAGGCTTTCTTCTTGTGCCATCTACAGCAACAGTTCTAGTCCTATGCAGCAATCCACAATATCAAAGTACTGAGAATCAACACAATGAGTCCCACTATCTCATTGTAATAAGCTCAAGCTCAACTATATAAACCAAATGCTCTGTAGTACATCTAAGCCGGACACGCAGAAATTCACAACACTCGATTTGGACACTGGACAGGGAAATGGCCAACAAATGGACAAGATTTGAAGAGGTGGACTTCTTTTTTACCAAATGGGAATGACCCTTGGAGAGTTGGGCATTTTATGCCACTTAACATGTAGCATATGAAAAACCGTGATATGGGGATGAAGAAGCATGGCCAGATAGGCGCCGATTTTTGGGCCACGTGCTTTGCGACTCTGCAACCCAGCATCCGTAGGTAAGTAAGGAAATGTTCTTTAATGGCAACAATGCTCTACTTCCCCTATACACTTGGCAAATAACCTATTCTATCATGCTAGAACAAAGCACATTGAGGTGCATTATCACTATGTGCGGGAGAGGGTTTTACTAGGTCTTATTGATCTAGTTTATGTCAGCACAGAGGATCAGGTAGCTGACATATTCACGAAGGCATTGGGCGTAGAGAAGCTGCGCAAGTTCAGAGACCTGCTTGGTGTGCAGGAATTGGGATTGAGCTCGAGGGGGAAGTGTTGAGATATTGAGCTCCACTCGTGATATGCCAGGGTGACCGTTGTGCATTTATGTCACCGACTTGTCAGTTGTACGACTGCTTGCTTTGTGCTGCTGCCACAAAAAAAGGCTTTTATCTGTCACATTTTTTGCCTGCAATGATTAGCTCAAGAGGGAGGTTGAAATATCAAGCCATACATTTACAAATGTGGTGTCCTTAAGTGAATAATATCTCTGACGTGGAAGGCAGACTAAATATGCTATTTTAATCAGATATACAATCATGTTTAGGGGTACATTTAGCGAAAAGCAAGCTGTCGGAATATGTATCCATTCCTAAGGCTTCATTGTATGCCTGATTATGCTGAAACCTGCTTAGTCAACGATGACCTGCCTTGCAAGAGGGAAGGGGTTAAGGTTTGGTTCACTTCAATTACCACACAAGGGGTTCAAAGCATGTGGACCCCACGGGCTATGTTGAAAAAGTTGACTTGCACCATAAATCTCATTCACAGTCACAAATTAGTTGCTGAATTGATGCACAACCACAAACTGTTCCACTCTGCATGGCACAGGGTGTGCTCTTCAACAATGTCACAGTGCTGGATAGACCTGCTACTGTGCTATCTGGACTCTGAAGCAATACTGGTACAGCCTCTAAGCATTCTACTAGAGATAGATGACCTCTTGACTTGGTTACAGATACATGAGAGTCTCTCACCTATGATGAGGCTATATGCAGGGGTGGCAATCACTCTTGGAAGAGGGCTATGTAGTCTGAGATGGACTCATTGCATAAGAATCGTACATGGGATTTGGTTTCCTTGCCTACTAGCAAGAGGGCTTTGCCTTGCAAGTGGGTATACAAGTTGAAAAGTACTCATGGACATCCCATGCTAGCATACAAGGCCAGATTGGTAGCAAAGGGTTTTAAGCAGGAGCATGGTGTTGACTTTGATGAGGTATTCTCTCATATGGTTAAGATGACCACGCTTAGTCTTGGCTTTGGCTGCATAACTTGACTTGGACTTGTATCATTTGGATGTCAAGACTGCTTTCTTACATGGGGACTTGCATTTACATGGAGCAGCCTAAGGGCTTTGCAGAGCCTGGCAAGGAACACCTAGTGTGCAGATTGAGGAAAAGTCTTTATGGCTTGAAGCAGGCACCTAGGGAATGGTATCATAAGTTCAATGCATTTATGTAGTCATAGGGCTACAACCATAGTGCTATGGATCTGTGCTTGTACATGAAGAAAGCCCAATATGGATATTTATTGATTTTGCTACTCTATGTGGATGACATGCTTTTGGCAGGGAAAGCTCATGATGAGCTAGATGCTCTTAAGGCTCAACTCAAGAAAAGCTTTGAGATGAAAGATCTGGGACAGGCCTCTCGTATTCTTGGTATGCGCATTACGCGTGATAGGCATTAATGACTACTCTATCTATCACAGAGAGAGTACATTCATAAAGTCCTTGAGCACTTTCGTATGCAGGATGTAAAGCTTATTGGTTGTCCATTGCCTTCTCATCCTGCATACGAAAGTGTCGAGATGGTCGCAAACAGATGAGCAAAGGGCCGAGATGGCCATTCCTAATTCATCCACATTGTGTAGTCTTGTGTATACCATGATAGCCACCCGTCTAGATATTGCTTTTGCAGTTGGTGTTGTGGCACATTATATGGCTACACCTGGCAAGAGGCATTAGGAACCTGTGAAGGGTATCATGAGGTACCTGAAGGGCACTACTGATATGTGCATATGTTATGGCAGCCAGGATACAGGAGTCATGGGATACATTGACTTTGACTATGCAAGACATGCAGATAGTAGTAGGAAGTCCACCTCTGGCTAATGTGTTCACTTTTGCTGGAGGTGCTATTTCATGGATGTCCAAGGTGCAAAAATGCACGGATCTTTCTAGTACAGAGGCCGAGTATGTTGCAACCACTAAGGCTTGCAAGGAGGCCATTTGGTTGGGTCGTTTGGTTGTTGACCTTGGTATTGCAAATGCTATCCCTACACTGCGTTCGAATTCTATGAGTGCTATCTAGTTAGCCAAGAATTCAGTCTTCCATGCAAAGACAAAACGCATTGAGGTGAGGTATCACTTCATTCCTGGGGTTGTTGACCTTATTAAGATCTCAACTAACCAGAATCATGTAGACTTGCTCACGAAAAGCCTCTCTATAGAGCGCTTTTCCTTCCTTAGGAAGTTGATGGGCATTGGATGAGATGATGTCTTTCCTCATCCTCTTGTATCTATGTACATGTTGTATTTTCTTTTTTTCTTCTCACTCCTTCATTGGAGGCAGATTCGCCTTTAAGTGGGAGGTTGTTGGGGGTAAAGTTGCCTCTGCAATGCCTAGCCGCCCATGTATTACTACACTGACAGTACCCGCACCTGCACACACTGCAGGTGGTGGGCACCCATCACTGTCACCATTCTTTATTCTTTCAATGAGATTTGAATAAAGGGAAGGCCAGTCACACATTGTGATGACTGTTGGAGTTCCCACATTGTGTGTGTCTCTCTCTCTGTTACTCTTGCTCCTCCTTCCACCATAGCTCTTTCTTGCTCGTGCTTCCACTTCAGGGCTCACCTCCCTTCAAAATGAAAGCTTCATGCCATTTGAACTATCTTCATTATCTAACTTTTTCTGATCTTGGTTATTGTGAGCATTATCTCTTCTAAGAAAGCAAAACCAAAATGTCACAAAAGAGATGTAGTGGAAGCAAAATATCAGAATTTCTTAATTTGATTCATAGTGATTTGTGTGGGCCAATACCCACGGTTTCATTGGTAGATCATCATATTTTATCACTTTGAGTGATTTGTTGGATGCATTTCAAAAGTCCTTGGCATTTGCAAATAATTAATCAAGCAAGAAGTTTAAGTGCTTCAGGATTGATCATGGAGGGTACATCATATATGTATTTACAAACTATTGTGCAAGTCATTGTATTAAGAGAGAGTTGACAACTCCTAAGAATCCTACTACTCAAAATGGTATGGCTAAGAAGATGCATAGGGCCATTCAAGAAATGGTCCATAGTATGCTCTCTAATGCTAGTCTCATCAAATGATTTTGGCTAAAGCTATAAAGAGGACTATACATTTGATCAAAAAGACTCAAAGCAAGCTATCAGATGGCAAGATACCATAGGAGTTATGGTTTGGTAAGAGACCTGGTTATAATCACTTGCATATTTTTGGTTATGAGGCATTTATGAATATACCTCATGACAAGCAGAGTAACTTTGGGTCACCTTTTTGGATGCCTAGTGGGATGCACCTACCATAGGCTGGTAAAAGTAGGGGAGAGGGTAAAAGGGGACAAGCCTATAAATGGTAGGGACAAGGGGGAAAAGGGAGTGGATAAAATGTGCATACCACCCCCTCTCCCATTGGTCCACCTTGAATCTCTTGTCATTAGGAGAGTCATTAACTCTTAAGTTGAAGGATTCTTTTTGAGTCTATATTCCCCCTAATTATTTAACTTGATTTTCAACTCATTTATATGGTTTTTTTGGTCTTTGTTTCATGCTACAGCTTCAAGTTTGCCTCATGTCTAGATGTGAGAATTAAATTTAGCAGGTCTCTTATTCGCTTATCTTTACACATATTCACACACAATACAACAAATTACAAAACTAACGACACTATTTAATACACATCAAAATTAGGTCTCATGTTCTTTTATCCTGGTTTAGTATGTGTGGGCATGCAAGGCCACGTCCTCCACCCCCTCTAAACCTACATATCCTCTGGATGGGCCAATAGTGTAGTCCACCCGAATCAAAAACCCATATATGCATTTCCCAAGGTATCATGCTTTGGATCACTCTACCTCTAGGATCCAAAATCCAAACATCTACCTTCATCACATAGTAAGTCCAATTATTCCTACTCGGATCGTAAGGCATCAAGAGCTTGGTCTTCTCATCCTATATGTATTCCTCTACATCTAATGATAGTATCTCCATATCATGCATTACATAAGTACAAGGCAAGATTGGTGGCCAAAGGATTCAAGCACGAAAAAGAAATTAACTTTGACAAGATGTTCTCACCACTAGTCAAGATTACCACTGTTTATACAATTCTTCCTTTGGTTGCTTGAGAGGATATGGAGTTAGTTCAAATGGATGTAAAGACTACTTTCTTGCGTGGGGACTTACTTATATTAGGATATTTACATACAATAGCCTAAGGGGTTTGTTATTTGTGAAAGGCAAGTAGTAGTTGATGTGTAAGCTATATAAGAGCTTATATAGTTTGAAAAAAGCTCCCATGGAATGGCACCATAAGTTCAATGCCTTTGTGTAGTCTAGGGTACACTAAGAGTGAGAACAATTACTGCATGTACAATAGGTGGGGATGGCAGCCTTATGATCTTGATTCTTTATATAGATAATGTGTTGATTTACTAGTGGGAAGTCAGTCATGGATGTGGTTGTTTTAAAGAAAAGGCTCCATGAAAACTTTGACATGAAGGACTTGGAGAATGTTGGTCACATTCTTAGTTTGTGCACTATGCAAGATTGAGACAAAAAGATAATCTATTTACCTTAGAATGAATACATTGGGAAGGTATAAGAGCACTTTGATATGGAGTGGGGAAAGGTTATCAATGTTCCATTGCATGTGTATTTAAAACTTAGCTAAGAGGATAGCCCCAAGTTAATTGAGTAGAAGGCTAAAATGGCCAATATTCCTTATGCATCCATAGTCGGTAGCTTGATATACACTATGGTTGCTACATGTCTAGATATTGCCTATATATTGGGAGTTGTTAGCATGTATATATCAAACCCTAGCAATAAGCATTGGGAGGCACTAAAGAGTATCGTAAGATACTTAAATGGCACTAGATCTATATACATATGCTTTGTGGATATGTAGATGTTGATTTCATTGGGAGTATATGCTCTAAGAGGTGTACTACATGATTTGTCTTTGCTTTCAAAGGTGGTGCAGTCTCTTGATGTTGCAACCATATATGTGTTGAGAATATCAAATGATACTTAATGGTTATGGCCATAGACGCTGGATAGAGACTTGCCCGTAAGTGGCTTTATGAGAAAAGATGTATGCTCTAGAAGCTCTATGAGAGATTTCCTAAATCCCATAAGCATTGAGAGGAAAAGTGGTACTATTTAAAAAGCTATAAAGGCATGTACTTGACACTCATTGAAACATATATGGTACAATCATTTTGAGTCACTCAAGTTTGTGTTTATGAGTCCAAGCTAATCTATCTTGGAACCTAATTCACTTGAGTTACAATTTCTCATTCTAATCATGTATCGTATGTTTGATTTCCGTCCACCATAGTTAACTAGCTCTAGATCCATGTTTTTTAACATGGTATCAGAGCCATGGCTGAGCTAGGTAGCTAGTGGGCATAGGTTTTCAACATTTCCTTCTCATTGCATATTCTAAATCCTTTCTATCTCATTCTTTTTCCCTTTGTACAAGCTATTCAACACCCATTGCTATGTACGAGGTGTTGTGTAGGAGGTGAAGAAGCTTAAGGAAGGAAGTGTTGCAGTGTTAAGAAGACCTGTTTGGAGTTCACATTGGAGGCATTGAGGTCCACTGTCATTTCCTTATCCTCAAGTTGTTAGTTGGGAGAAAAGAGAGAAAGGCTACAACCATTGAAGTCTAACTACTATTCAAAAACAAGCAAGGCAACTGGATAGAGACAGAGAAGAGGAAGGAAGTTTCAAAGGGTGCCCGAAGCTCCATAATTGAGAAGGTCGTCCAAGATGCCCTTGATCGTTTGATGAGAGGGAGGACCACTGTTGTGGTTGCACATCGGCTTTCAACCATACGCAGTGCAAACTCTATTGTTGTCTTGCAAGGTGGGCAAGTTGTAGAGCATGGGAGCCATAAACATGTGATCAGTAAAGGAGGAGGCATGTATGCCCAACATGTCAGCTTGGGACAGAGGAAGCACGAGAGATCGCGCTAGCAGGCATCGCACTGCTCTGATCAGCATAGGCATGGCCAAGAAGATCTACTTCTTTCTGCAACAGAGACAGAGAAGAGAAGACGAGTCAAAGAGGAGATGAGAAGAGAGAATCTGAAAGATTGTCTCTGTTTGAAATTGCAACTTGTTTGAAATTGCACCATTCTTGTTGGAGGCCATATCTATTTGTCACGATTACTTTCATTATCCTTTCTTTTTCTTATCTAAGGTTTGGAAGTCCTTATCACTAAAGCCTCTTCACACCAATCCTTTCTCACATTAAGCTTTACTTTCATACACACTCAAATTGATTTCCATTTGAGCATCTATGTCATCGAGGGTCTGTTGACACTAGTACTAGTGCATCTATTCCAATATCTGTCAAAGCACTGTGTAATC
Organism: Lygodium microphyllum; assembly: GCF_053477565.2. Lineage (NCBI taxonomy): Eukaryota > Viridiplantae > Streptophyta > Polypodiopsida > Schizaeales > Lygodiaceae > Lygodium > Lygodium microphyllum. The sequence goes on along the minus strand of NC_141146.1, from coordinate 13,025,516 downwards.
GGGATTAGACACTACCATTTGGTAAGACCTTCCTGCACTTTTATTTAAAAAAAAGATTTGTCTGCACCATGTGCAAATGATCAATGCCATGTATGTCAAAGAAATCCTAAGACAAGGCCGTGTACCCATCAATGTGTTCATTTGTAAAAGCATAAAGTAAAAAGGAGAAGTACCACACGTCAACAAAGGGATAAGGAGCACAATAGAAGTCAAGGAGCATGAAAAAGACAAAGAAGAAATCCAAAGAATGCCAAAGAAGCATACTTTACACTGCTACAAACCAACACAATGTTTTGCTAAAATTTCCCATAGAGGATCTCAAATTCCTTGAGTGGATCCGCTTCCCATAGTGGATGTAAAAACCCTACCAAGATGTAAAGTTTCAAGCCTTAACTTGACTAGGCTGCCAAAGAGCTAGTCTCCTGGTTCATGTTCACATGAAGGGGGGGCAAAAGCCAGCAAGGGTAGAGACTCATCATTTGAGGGGGGGTGTTGAGAATATCAAATGATACTTAACGGTTATGGCCATAGAGGCTAGATAGAGGCTTGCCCATAAGTGGCTTTATGAGAAAAGATGTATGCTCTAGAAGCTCTATGAGAGATGTCCTAAATCCCATAAGCATTGAGAGGAAAAGTGGTACTATTTAAAAAGCTATAAAGGCATGTACTTGATACTCATTGAAACATATATGGTACAATCATTTTGAGTCACTCAAGATTGTGTTTATGAGTCCAAGCTAATCTATCTTGGAACCTAATTCACTTGAGTTACAATTTCTCCTTTTAATCATGTATCGTATGTTTGATTTCCGTCCATCATAGTTAACTAGCTCTAGATCCGTGTTTTTTAATAATATGGCTTTGTCAACCACTAAGGAATATGTTACAATCCTATCGAGCCATGCAAGGAAGCTATATGTCTTACTCGTCTACTCATCTAGTGGAAGACTTGGGCATTATTACATTGCACTACGATAGTGACAATGCCATTCAATTGGCATGAAACCTTGTCTTTCATGCAAAAACAAAGCAAATTGAGGTAAAGCATCACTTCATTAGAGAAGTTCTTGAGGACAAGCGTATTGAGCTTGTCAAGACCCATACACATGATAACCTTGCACATATTCTAACAAAGAGTTTACCTTTTGTGCACTTTGTAGACTACAAAGTGTTGATGGGCATCAGATAGGATTTTTACTTTCTTCTTATACTTCCATAAAGGTGCATTGGCCTTTAAGTAAGAGGTTGTTGGGGTAAAGGCCAATGGCCTAGAGTTGGACAAGCATCCCCTTGTATATGTACACAGTATACAAACATATATAAGTGAAGATAACAAACAAAAAAGGTACCATTCATTTTATATTCATATAACTCTATTTTCTTCTTCTCTCTCTCAACCCTCTTGCACTCCACAAGTTTTATTGTGCATCCCACTATTATTTCCCTCTCAATTTCTCGAAATATTCTCATTCATTGTGGATCTTCTACATGTAACTTTAGATGATATTACAATTTTCACGGGAGCAAGCCCAACTCTTACTAGATCATTATAAATATAAATATATCATTGTCCATAGGTAACTAGTTTTTGAAATTTACAAAAGCACCCTATGGATATGCTATGGCTAAGTTGGCACATTAAGCTCCTTGAGATTTTGATCATGACCCAAAAATTTTGTAGGTGTCCTTCAATCTTTTCAAATCCATCTTGCATTAGCTTGCATCTTTCAATTCACCTTTGCCTTAGATAGCTTCCTTACAAGGGTTAATATTTATCCCCCTCTCTAGCCAAGTGCTTGTCCCATTGCATGCTCCTTTTGTTTGGTTCAATGGTCTTCATGAAGATCTAGATCAAGAAGGTGTGTGGAACTCCTAGGATGGGAGGGGAATATAAGGGACAATTTCTACTAACAACGTATTAATCTATGTTGAGGGCCTTTAGCTCCATGTCTCCTTTACCTATGTAAAAGTGGTGCTCATCCTTGGGGGTGTGTCTAACTAGCACTGCAATGATGAAGTGATCATACGAGAGCAACTAGGAGATTGTTCTAACACCCAAAACAAGAGTTGTTGGTGTGTGCCCCACAATTTAGGATCTAGTTGGGGATGGGGGGTGCAATGGAGTTCAGGGTGATAAGTCTGTTAAGCAAGGATGTTTGAATTTTGGTTCATGTGACACATTAAAGTCAAAGGCTATTGCAATATAGGATATGTTGCACTCCTAGAAATGTTGGACTATTGTATATGGATCCTTGTTACTCACTTTGAGAACTAGCAATTCTGGAGACACGTATACCTCTATCAAATTTTGCATTTGAGCTTACAATATTTTGACCATCTAATCATAGTAAGCACTCGTAGATAATTATTCTTTCTTTTGTGGGCCTTGACGCTCTTCAACTACTTCCCATTGATCTGCATAGTCTAGTAGTGGTGTCATAACTATTAGTAGGTCAGGGGCTTTAGTGACTCCTTCTTCTAGTTCCCAAGAACAAATACTTAATGAGGATGTTTGAGAAGTTGTCAACATCTAGAGTCCCATTTCTTTTACCTCTTAATGACAATAACGAGTAGCAAGTTATAGATGTTCCACTAGTCTTTTGATTACTTGTTTATAAGTAGGCATCTTGAACTTGCACCCAACATCACGTTCCAAACAAGTGGTACCTAACCCAAGTTGTGCTTTTAGCTCTTCGGCCTCATTGGTGGATGCCATGGACATAGAGAGGATTGCATTCAAACAGAGCTATTTTTGTCGAGACATGACATATATGTATACTACAAGCTGGTGCTTGTAGTGGCTTTCTCTTTGCAATGCCTCTATAAGATTTGTGGCCATCTTTTTTATGAGTTCATTCCTTTGCTTTATGTGCTCTCAATACCTCTTCTTCCATGATTTTTGTTTCTATTTTATCAAGGTAGAGTCTATGGTAGGTTGAAGCCTTGTGAAGGCCACCTTTACCTACCCTTTCCCTTGTTGGTTCACCTCTAGCTATCTCCTTAAAGAAACAATATTTGTATTTTCTTATTCCACTAGAATGTTTTGTTTTTCTAAGGACACTTTAGCTTCAAAATACTCCCCTTTTTAGCTCTTTGATCTGCATATCATCATAGTACACACTTTCTTTTAACTCAGTTTTTTCTTCTAGTTGCATCTATACTTCTAGTTGTTTTGTAGACTATTTTGCATACTCTTGGTGGGCTACTCACTCCTCATCTAGTTGTAACTAGGGTTCTTTGCCGCGACTTGATTGCTCAACTTTCTTATTGCTTTAGTTCATCACAAAGGATCTCCAAAGCAAAAATGCTTCCTAATGTGTAGGTTATCATGCCAAGCCACTCTTGTGCATCATTGATTGACTAAACTGGCCACCTAGTTTATGAGGTGGTCATGTCTTCTTCTAAGGTGCCTTCATCTTGTTTAATTCCATCTTCTTATTTTGAATTGCTAACAGTCTTGCTTTGATGTGTTGAATTTCATTATTAGTAGCCAATGGAGGGGGCACTTCAACTATCTTTTATTTGCCTTTGTTGGAGCACTCTCCTTGTCCTACTTTAGATAGTCCCATCTACATATGGCATGCAAAGACATATTTTGTCATTTCATGTCTTCCTCAAAGAACAACTATATGGCTCTAAGGGTATTTTTGTATTCCTTGGTGTGGGTAGCATCCCTTACTTCCATTTCTCTCTGGGATTTCTTTGGTGCAGCTATTTAGAACTTTACTTATTCATCTTCACTCCAAGTGGAAGTTTTCTTCTTGGTTCTTTTCTTCAATTATTGGCTAGCTTATCCTTCATAAATTGAGTGACTCTCTCTCAACGTTTTTTCAATAGCTGGTCTCTCTCTGCTTTCCTCCTTGTCCCTCAATTCTCCTTTTTCTCTCTCTCTCAATGCTCACCCTCTTCTTGGTCTTGGTGGTTGCCCTCTTGTTCCTCTTAGTAGTCACTCTCATGTTGTTCTTCTTCATCTTCCTTTCAATCTAAAGCAAAGTCCATGTCTCTTAAGGTTGTTTTACATGGGGATCCTCTTTTGATGGAGAACACAGAATTTGTTCTAATTATGTTATCCTTAACTTCCATTGATGCTAGTGCTTGTTTCTTTCTTTTGAGCATTATCAATTTGTACCTTGATCATAGGTTCATGCACTAGCTTGATCGAAAGGTCATTAGGACTATATCTCATTATAAACTCAATGATAATGTCTTCCATTAGTCCATTTGGGATCATGTTGGCATAGCTAGGTGAATGACACATGGATTTAAGCTCGATAAGTGGCTTTTAGACAATAGCAAAGGACTACCATTATCACTTCCATTAGCCCACTTGGAGTCCTATTTGCATGTTAATTAGGCTTGATTCAGATGAATAGAGTATGAAAAACCTCAGGTGTCACATGTAGTTCCTCGTTCTCAATGGCTTTGATTAGCAAGAGATATTGGTTGGAGTGTACTTGTCTCCAATTGGTTGCTATATTTATGTATTTCCTAATCTGATTATATTTTTCTCTATTTTGCATGATTCCTAATCCTTCATCAACTAGATTTGGTGACAATATGATGTCATAAGGCATGTCTCCACTATTTATTTGAATTTGAATGGAGCCAATCCTTGAGTCTACAGAGTAGCTCCTAATGAAAGCATGATAAGGAACATTCGAGAAGGCCACACGTGATACCCTTATATAGATCTTCAGATCACACTACTCCACTAGACCTTTTGTCAAGGGGTTACTCTGTATTAGTCTCTCAAGATTGCTCATTGTACCAAAGTTGAGGTTGAGGTTGGATTGTGTTTGTTGCTCCATGGTGAAGACAATTTGCTTTTCAAACTTAGGTCCCTTTGGATAGGTTGGCAAAATGATATTTTCCTTGCTATTGACAAAAATGCAAATTTTTGCTCATTTTTAAGAGCATATAGGATAAAATCAAAGAATTTTATATGCAAACAAAATTTATATGATATTGAATGTCATGTTACCTCAAAAATCTTACACACTTCTAAATATCATGTGTTACCTCAAACCAATACTTACCTCCCCCCAATCAAGAGAATTTGCAATGTTTCCTAACATTGCATGGGTGAGTGAAGTTGATGATTTGCCTTCTTTCTGTGTACATTGTTTTGGAATTAATAATTATTTGGTTATGTAAAGTGAGTTGGGTATATTTTTATGTATATATAGTTATTATTATGTCTAAGTTGTGACTATCCACCATTCATAGAATTTAGGGTTGTATTAACATTTTGCCAAGGGATCTAAGTCAAATCAATGGAATGTTAACATGCAGAGGTAGACAATGATGTTGGATAACAAGTTAGGTGCCCAGGTGACTTACTATACATAGTTCTTCTTTGAGCAGAACCTTGTCAATTATAGTAGATGGTGTTGGGAGTTTAAGTTTTGAGTAAGAATTATTGACCACAAGGAATTGGTTTCACAATATGTAGGATCATATTGAAGCTTTTTGATAGGCTAGCACTTTTTAGCATTCATCATTTGACATGGGCAATCTCAACCCAATGGTTGTACGATTCTCACAAATAGGGGCTTTTGGATTTGGCTTTGAGCTAGCTAATCTTTAGCTCGTTTTTTATTTTGTGACCTATGTGTAGGAGGGAAGGAGTTGAAGTGTTCTTGTATCCTTACCTAGTTAATCTTGAGATCTTTTTATATTTTGTGACCTATGTGTAGGAGGGAAGGAATTGAAGTGTTCTTCTATCCTTATCTAGTGGGGTCTTCAAAAGTTCCTCCTAGATCGAGATAGTTTTCAAGAAAATACGTTCACAATCTTCCCATATGTTCATTATCTTCCCACATGTTATGCCAATGGGATACAACTTTGAAGATATCTTCATTTTCAAAGCATGTGTCTATTATATTTGATAATATGATCATACTAATATTGTGAACATTGTGTCAAGTTGATCAAAGCAATAATCGATCATCACTGAGAGCTTTGTGTTTTTTGCTAGTTATTCTGCCATACAATAAATAGATCTCCTTTTGTCAAGGTTCTTATGCAACATGATTTTTAAAACCAGTTTGGACTATTGGGTGGTTTTGAAAATTGGCAAGGTAGGAATCCCTAGTGGCTTGGATATAGGATCCACAAAGTTAGATGCATTACTGACTAGGTATCAATGATTCCTCTAATTGTCACATAACTATATGAGCAGTTGTTGGGGGCTAATGCTATGGTGGATTTTAGATAAAGAAGTGTGTAATGCTTGCAGAATCATCTTTTGGATTTCAATGTACTTGTTTAGCAGTGGTTAAAGATGACTCGCATGAGAGCATGAATATTTGTTCATTGTGCTCATATATCAATACCAGTTTTTTGGGCTTTCATTAACAAGAGTCAACAAGGCTACAAGGGGGAGTAAGGCTGGTCATTGGCTTGTTTTGATGTTCTTTGATGATAAGTTTAACATTTGACTAACATTTGACATAGCAGTCATTTTGATTTTATGAGATGGGATACATTTAGGGAGCCACAACCAACAATTGCCTTGATAATAAACTTGTGCCTTAAGGAATGTTTTAAGCACCCATCTTGGCAAGGCGCGTAACCATCTATGGGTTCTCTTTGCCTAGCTTTTTATGCTGGGTTTTGTAGCTACACGAAGCTATGGAGTGGTTTATGTATTGATTATCACATTGGATTGGCCTTTAGGTTTCCATTGATATCTAAAAATTGAAGAGAGAAGCCATGAGTGGAAGCACGTGAGCAAAAGCAAGAGCTATGGTGGAAGAAGTAAGAGAGCAAAAGCAAGAGACACATGATGTGGAAACTCCAACAGTAACAATGTGTGATTGGCCTTCCATTTTTAAATGTCACTGAAAGAATAAAGAATGAATTGACAGTGATGGGCACCTACCACCTGTAGTATATAGGTGTGCAGGTACTATCAATGTAATGAATACATGGGCAGTTAGGCACAAGTGCCTTTAACCCCAACAATCTCCCACTTAAAGATGAATGTGCTCCTAGTGAGGAGAGAACAAGAAAAAAATGACCAAAGTACAAATGTACATAAAGTACAATAGGATGAGGAAATACATCATCTCATCCAATGCCTATCAGCTTTCTAAGGCAAAAAGCCCTGTTGAGGGACCTTTAGTGAACAGATCTACTAGATTTTGGTCTATTGAGATATTGATAAGCTCAATGGACTTGTCCTCAAATGACCTCTCAAACAAAGTGGTAATGCACCTCAATGTGCTTTGTCTTTGCATGGAAGACCAAATTTCAACTGAATAACACTCATAGAATCTAAATGCAGTGTAGGGACCACATCAAAAATACCAAGATTTACAACTAGACGGCCTACTAACTAGAGAGCCTCCTTGCAAGCCTTAATGGCTGCAATATACTCTACCTCTATATTGGATAGGGTTGTGCATTTCTCTACCTTGGACATCCAATAAATAACACCTCCAACAAAGGTTAAGACACAGCCAAAGGTAAACTTTCTACTATATATATGTCCTACATAACCAAAGTCAATGTACCCCATGACTCCTATATCCTAGCCACCATAACATATGCACATATCTACAGTGCCCCTAAGGTACCTCATGATACCCTTCATAACATCCCAATGTCACCTGCTAGGCATAGCTATATAGCATGCCACAACTCCCACAACAAATGCTATGTTAGGATGAGTGCTTATCATGGCATACATCAAACCATCCACTATGAATGCATTAAGGATCTTGGTTGTCTTGGCCTTTTGCTCATCAGACTGTAGACAATTGGCCTAACTAACCTTCACATGAGAAGGTAAAGGATAGCCAATAGGCTTAACAACCTACAAATGAAACTGCTCAAGAATCTTCTAGATGTACTCTTTCTGTGATAAGTAAAGGAGCCCCTTAGAGAAATCATGTGTGATGTGCATTCCAAGAATATGTGAGGCATGTCCCATGTCCTTTATCTCAAAGCTCTTCTTGAGCTAACTTTTCAAGGCATCCAACTCATCATGAGTGCTCCCAGCAATCAACATATCATTCACAAAGAGTACGAAAACCATAAGGCTACCATTGTGGGCATTCTTTTGTATGAACATGGATCCATATCACTGCAAGTGTATCCCTATGAGTGCATGAAAGCATTGAACTTGTGGTACCATTCTTAGGTGCCTACTTAAGGCCACAAAGGCTCTTTCTCAACTTGCACACTAGGTATTCCTTGCCATTTTCCTCAAAGCCCTTAAGCTACTGCATATAAATCTCATCATGCAAGTCCCCATGTAAGAAAGTTGTCTTGACGTCCATCTAATAGAGGTCTAGATCTTGCTACGCAACCAAAGCTAGTGCTAAGCATAGGGTAGTCATCTTGACTATAGGAGAGAAGATTTCATTGAATTCAACACCATGCTCATGCTTAAAACCCTTAGCAACCAATCTAGTCTTGTAGATTAGCTTGGGGTGTCCAGGAATACTCTTCAACTTGTATATCCACTTATTTTTCACTAGGCAAAGGAACCAAATCCCATGTATGATTTTCTTGTAGTGAGTCATACTTTTACTACATGGCCCTCTCCCAAGAGCGACTATCGCCTATGCACATGGCCTCATCTCATAAGTAAGAGGCTCACTAGCATATGTCACCATAACATAATCCATAGAGAGTGCAAACCAATGAGACTAACGTCTATCTCTAGTAGACCGTGTCGCAAAATAGGCTATGGAGCCTATACCTCATATCTAACATCATGGTTCTTGGCCACTAGAGCATCAACTATTATATGCTATCTAGTTGGTTGTAAAGGAATAGGACGCTCCTCCTAAAATATCACCATGCATACCTCAATGATCTACTTAAGCTGCTTATGCATTTTCTCCTCATGGAAAATAACATCATGGTTGCAACAAGTGACCTTACTAGCTTGCGAGTCCCATAGGCGATAGCCCATCCACATACATCTCCAGAACCCAAAAAGATGAATTTCACAAACTTAGGATCAAGCTTATTGCATTTGTCCTTAGGAACACAAGAGAAAGCTTCACAACTAAAGATGCAAATGAGATATGATGGATGTTTTCTAGACCATACCTCCTCTGCAACCTGATAGTCAATTTTTGGTTATTTGACCATCTGTAGTCATCATGCAAATCTGCATCACACAACCCATGGAACCCTTTAAGTCTATCCCATGCTTCCCTTTCTCGGTCGTAGAGAAGGCCAAATGAGACATAACATCAATCTACACATGCTTTCCTTAGGTATGGGGGATTTTTGGTTAATGACCATGTATAAAAATCATGCAAATTTCCATCACACTACCCATGGAACCCTTTAAGACTATCCTATGCTTTACTTTCTTGGCTATGGAGAATTACTCCTTTCCAAATTGATCTATGCAAGGCAATGGACACTCCTAATCCATAATCTATCTCCATTTTCTCTAGTGGAGCCTAGGGTATAAATAGAGAACCATGGTACTCTCCTCTTCCTCTTTAATAATAACTACCATCCAGTGATTCTTAGGGTCCCTTACGTATTTCTTAACTAGGTGGTTAAGGTTTCTACTAGCTCCAATTGTAGTGTAACGTGCCCGCTCCTCAAATCGCGGGACATGTCTTAGCAGTCCATCGAGAGATATCTCTAGAAGACGCCGCCCGACATTCCCAAGGAATGACACGGGGTTTGGCAACTAGGGTCTCTCGAGTCTGCCCCACAACGGAACTTATTCGACCGTTCCCACTAGGATCGACTTGAAGTCCGGGTTCCTAGTCAACATTGTCTAAGGTCATAGACCGACTTTTTCCTAACATTTCTTGTTAACATCTCCTTTGAGGAAAGCTCTCGGCTAACCGAGATCACCCTTCCGTAGGATAGACCCATTGGTCACATCCACCACGCTTCTCTCAAGGGTTGTTTTAGTTATCTAATTACCTACCATGTTATGCTTGACACATAAAAGCAGCTTCCTTAATTAACCCATTCGTCACAGGTTCCTTTACATAATTTAGGCCACAGACATGAAGACAGGTTAAAACAAGATCAAACACTTCCTTAACTTATCTTCGGATTAATGTGTGTCTCCTGCCCATACATGAGAAGTAAGTGCTCCTTTCTGCCTCCGTAGAAAAATCCCTCCGTCAGCCGGTAATAAAACCCGAAGGTTTATCCTTCCAAGATTCCGCCTTGTAACTAGTATCAAGACCTCGAGATCCTATCTCGAGTCATGTAGAACACTTGTGTAGGGCCCGCAGGCATTGGGATTTATGGCCAGAGCCCCCAGTGGCACCCAAGCGTCCTCCTACGCCAAGTGATTTCCACAGAGAGACCTCTCGCAGCGGGTTCGGTCCACATTCCCGACGCGAATGCATAACCCCCTTGGTTAGGGTTTGGCGGTTCGCAGGGGGTAGCTAGTGCCATCCTTCCTTAATTATCCCTTTAGGAAATCAACCACAGCTGAAGCAACCAGCTTAATAACAATCACTGGGGAAAACATCCCATGGCAATCAGTCATCTCAGGCCCGGCCATGCAATCATCAATCACAACAACTTGGATTAGCATCAAAACCACATCAACAAACAGTTGAATGCACAACCTCTAACATTCCATCGTTAAGTGTGATACTATGCAGAATTTTTCTAGTCACATTCACTCCTCGTGCAAAAGCCACTCCTATCACCTTTTCACTCTATTAGCCCCATTAAAGTGATATGCAATGAGAAGTTCATGCATTGATAACCTCTAGACCCTAGTGTATCCTCCTTGTGCGGGTGTTTGCAAAGGTAAACATATATCGCAGCAACTATTGAGTCGTAGGAAATTTCTTAAGTATGTATTAGATTCCTAAATGGATACATCATAGTGTAGGACAACTTAGATGTTTAAGAGAGCGATTTTGATATTGATTATAAACTTATTTATGATGCAAACTATGTCATAACCTCAACTGAACATTATATGACTCGTACTAAGCCTTAATAAGTTTGCATCCCATGTGGGAATAGATTAGAAATTCCTTTCATTTCATGTGATAAATCATGCTTATAGATTTAATCATGCGTACAATGGAGGACAGAAGTTCCCTTCGAGTTTTATGGGTCACCTGGATGTGGAGAGAGGGTGACGAGATGTTACAGTTGGTTGCGACTCCATTGGCACTTCTATCTTCGACCACGGCTTTCACGCTAGTACTCTTAGTAAGCTTTCCCTTTTGAGCCATCTTGCACACACGATCCTTTTCCCTGGGTCCTTGATGTGGTGGCTTTGTTCAAGGGCGGCTTGCAAGTGGTCACCAAACCGATGAGGGAGATGAAAGCCCGATAGTGTTCGTGACTTTGAAAATTGCCTTGGCTGGAGATAATTTCTAACTTTCACCCCTTCTCTCTCTCTCTCTCTCTCTCTCTCTATTAGCATGACTGAGATCCGACGACACTCGACACATTGGATCTCAGATCTCCAGTTTGCTCTTTCTCCACTGCCGATGTACCACATCCTACATTCAGGAGGGATCACCTGCTATTAGCGACTTCGACGACTGCTACTACATCCCAGGATAGTATATCTCCCTGCATCTGTTACATATACACATCGCACCACTTTATCACAGCCGACAGTTGTTCCCCTATCACAGCCAACATTTGTTCCCCTTTTGTAGCCATTATCTGGAGTACCAGAGCTACATACGCACATACACATACACGACACTTATCACACTCACAGCACCGTATTTTCAGTTTCCAGTTTTTAGCTTTTCATTCAGCACTTTTATTTTTGGATAGCTGGACCTCATCAGTTGTATCACAGTTTGTCTCATAGGCCAGTTTTGGTCTTTAGAAGACGTTAATATAACTTTCTTTCTTTCTTTCTTCTTCTTCTCTTCTCCTCCTCCTTTCTCTTACTTCCTCTACTTCTCTTCTCTCTCTCCTTCTCTTCTTCTCTCCTTCTCCTTCTCTTCTTCTCTCCTTCTCCTTCTCTCTTCTCTCTTTCCTTCTCGTCTTCTCCCTCTCCTTCTCTTCTTCTCTCTTTTCTCCTTCTCCTTCTCCTTCTCCTTCTCTCTTCTCTCTTCTCTCCTTCTCCTTCTCTCTTCTCTCTCTCCTTCTCTTCTTCTCCCTCTCCTTATCTTCTTCTCTCCCCTTCACTTCTTCTCTCCTCTCCTTCTCCTTCTCTCTTCTCTTCTTCTCCTTCTCTTCTTCTCCCTCTCCTTCTCTTCTTCCTCTCCTTCACTTCTTCTCCTTCTCTCTTCTCTCCTTCTCCTTCTCTCTTCTCTCTCTCCTTCTTTCTCTTCTTCTTCTTTCCCTTTCCTCCTTCTCTCCCTCTCCTCTCTTCTTCTTCTTCTTCTCCTTCTCCTTCTCTCTCTCCCTCTTCTTCTCCTTCTTCACCTTCTCTCTCTTCCTCTTCTTCTCCTTCTACTTCTCTTCTCTCTCCCTCTACCCCTCCTTTTTCTCCTCCTCCTTCTCCTTCTCTCCCTTCTCCTCTCTTCTCCCTCCTCTTCTCCTTCTCTCTCTCCCTCTTCTTCTCCTTCTCCTTCCCTTCTCTCCTTCCACCTCACTGATCACGGCCAGTTGCCTAGTGAAATGGGGGGAGGATTTCAATGACGGCCACAGGGGGGGTTTCCCTGCTGAGGCTTAGGTGGGCGCAGCCGTTGTTGCCGCCAATGGGGGGCATTCTGTAGTAGGGGGGGAGAGCTCCCTCTTCCTCCTCGTCGTAGCATGGGGGTGGCTATATAGGGGGGAGATGGCGCTTCCGCCGTTTGGGTCTGCATGCCCCCCCTATCTCCAGCTCACTCCCTCTCTCTCTCTCTCTCTCCTCGCCATGCTCACGGCAGGGGGAGAGAGAGGGAGGAAAAAAAAATTCAGAAAATTTTAAAAAACAAAAAGGGGGGGAATGTTACATCCTCTCCCTCTTAGAGGAATCGAGATGTCCTCATCTCGAAAAGACCTAGGGGAGACAAGCATTACTGGGCCTTAGAGCCTGTGGGTTAGGGCCCATCACGCTTTCATTGCGCTACTTTGATTACTCAAATTCTTAAAATGACAACTTGTCACAACTCATAGAATGCAATAGGATTTAATCCAAGTACAGGACTTATTATCTTGAGAGGATCTTCCTAGGACATCTAGTCATCCTCAAACAACAGGCTCTAAGCCTTCATCATCATGTGGCTCATAATATGAGCCAAAAGTATAGTTTAGACGGCTTCATTTGACCACACGTTCCTGATTCTCAGGGTCCAACTGAGGGCAACTAAGGGCAATGTGTTTGGATGTGTCCTAGTCCATTACAGTGGAAACATTAGCGGTTGGGGCATCTCTTACGGATGTGTCCTATCCCTCCGCACTTGTGGCACCTCTTGTCTTGATCTCGTGAGTCATCTTCATCATAGTTGCCTGATTTAAGTTCTTGGACGATTGGATTTGCTCAGAGTAATGCGTCTTGCAAGTCCGTTGGGCGTATTGATTCCAGTCGAGTGTTTATGGGTGGATTTAACCGAGCACAGAACTTTGACACTTGTTGTGTCATATCCATTGGGGGTGCATACTTTAGGAGTGAAACGAACTTTGAATAGTATGCTTCAAGGGATAATCCTAGCTGCTTCAAGTCATAGAATTCATTCATCTTTTGTGTGCGGTAGGCAAGTGGCAGATACCTCCCTCACACATCTTCCTTAAGCTTATTCTAGGTGACGGTCCCCTCCGAGATTGCTTGATCTCTGCACCACTGTTTCCACCAAAGTCTTGCTTTGCCTGTAAGCTTAAGTTTGGCGAGCATGGCTTGGTTAGTAGGTGCAGTTCCTGCTGCCTCAAAATAGTCCTCCATGGACTCAATCCAAATCTCGACATCAGCTTGAACAATCCGTCCCTTGCCATCAAACTCAGGTAGCTTAATTTGCTTGAGAAGGAACTTCTTCTCTTGCATGTCACCATTCGTGGGTGCAGAAGGTGCCTGACAATCAAGCCATACCACTTAGGATATTTAGGATATGTCTATGATCAGAACATTAATCAATCATGCATCATTAAGAAGTTTTGCTCTGATATCAACTGTAATGTGCCCACTCCTCAAATCGCGGGACACGTCTTATCAGTCCATCAAGAGATATATCTAGAAGTCGTCGCCTGGCATTCCCAAGGAATGACACGGGGTTTGGCAAGGGTCTCTCGAGTCTGCCCCGTAGCGTAACTTATCCGGCCGTTCCCACTAGGATCGACCTAAAGTCCGGGTTCCTAGTCAACATTGTCTAAGGTCATAGACCGATTTTTTCCTAACATTTCCTGTTAACATCTCCTTTGAGAAAAGCTCTCGGCTAACCGAGACCACCCTTTCGTAGGATAGACCCATTGGTCACATCCACCACGCTTCCCTCGAGGGTTGTTTTAGTTATCTAATTACCTACCACGTTATGCTTAATACATAAAAGCAGCTTCCTTAATTAACCCGTTAGTCGCAGGTTCCTTTATGTAATTTAGGCCACAGACACGAAGACAGGTTAAAACAAGATCAAACACTTCCTTAACTTATCTTCAGATTAATGTGTGTCTCCTGCCCATACAGGAGAAGTAAGTGCTCCTTTTTGCCTCCGCAGAAAAATCCTTCCATCTGCCGGCAATAAAACACGAAGGTTTATCCTTCCAAGCTTCTGCCTTGTAACTAGTATCAAGACCTCGAGATCCTATCTCGAGTCACGTACTAGGGGCCGGAGGCATTGGGCTTTACGGCCAGAGCCCCCACTGACACCCAAGCGTCCTCCTACGCCAAGTGATTTCCACAGAGAGACCTCTCGCAGCGGGTTCGGTCCAAATTTCCGGCGCGGATGCATAACCCCCTTGGTTAGGGTTTGGCGGTTCGCGGGGGGTAGCTAGCGCCATCCTTCCTTAATTATCCCTTTAGGAAATCAACCACAGCTGAAGCAACCAGCTTAATAACAATCACTGGGGAAAACATCCCATGGCAATCAATCGTTTCAGACCCGGCCATGCAATCATCAATCACAACAACTTGGATTAGCATCAAAACCACATCAACAAACAGTTGAATGCACAACCTCTAACCTTCCATCGTTAAGTATGATACTATGTAGAATTTTTCTAGTCACATTCACTCCTCATGCAAAAGCCACTCCTATCACCTTTTCACTCTATTAGCCCCATTAAAGTGATATGCAATGAGAAGTTCATGCATTGATAACCTCTAGACCCTAGTGTATCCTCCTTGTGTGGGTGTTTGCAAAGGTAAACATATATCGCAACAACTATTGAGTCGTAGGAAATTTCTTAAGTATGTATTAGATTCCTAAATGGATACATCATAGTGTAGGACAACTTAGATGTTTAAGAGAGCGATTTTGATATTGATTATAAACTTATTTATGATGCAAACTATGTCATAACCTCAACTGAACATTATATGACTCGTACTAAGCCTTAATAAGTTTGCATCCCATGCGGGAATAGATTAGAAATCCCTTTCATTTCATGTGATAAATCATGCTTATAGATTTAATCATGCGTACAATAATGGAGGATAGAAGTTCCCTTCGAGTTTTATGGGTCAACTGGATGTGGAGAGAGGGTGATGAGATGTAACGGTTGGTTGCAACTCCACTGGCATTTCTATCTTCGACTGCGGCTTCCGAGCTAATACTCTTAGTAAGCTTTCCCTTTTGAGCCAACTTGCACACACGATCCTTTTCCCTGGGTCCTTGATGTGGTGGCTTTGTTCAAGGGCAGCTCGCAAGTGGTCACCAAACCGATGAGGGAGATGAAAGCCCGATAGTGTTCGTGACTTTGAAAATTGCCTTGGCTGGAGATAATTTCTAACTTTCACCCCTTCTCTCTCTCTCTCTCTATTAGCATGACGGCCTGATTCTATCTCCCACTAACTATATCTCCCTTCCCCTACCATATTAATCTCTCTCTCTCCCTCTCCCTCTTCTTCTTCTCTTCTCCTCCTCCTTTCTCTCCCTTCCTCTACTTCTCTTCTCTCTCTCCTTCTCTTCTTCTCTCCTTCTCCTTCTCTCTTCTCTCTTTCCTTCTCTTCTTCTCCCTCTCCTTCTCTTCTTCTCTCTTTTCTCTTTCTCCTTCTCTCTTCTCTCTCTCCTTCTCTTCTTCTCCCTCTCCTTATCTTCTTCTCTCCCCTTCACTTCTTCTATCTTCTCTCCTTCTCCTTCTCTTCTTCTCCCTCTCCTTCTCTTCTTCCTCTCCTTCACTTCTTCTCCTTCTCTCTTCTCTCCTTCTCCTTCTCTCTTCTCTCTTCTCTCTCTCCTTCTTTCTCTTCTTCTTCTTTCCCTTTCCTCCTTCTCTCCTTCTCCTCTCTTTTTCTTCTTCTTCTTCTCCTTATCCTTCTCTCTCTCCCTCTTCTTCTTCTTCACCTTCTCTCTCTCCCTCTTCTTCTCCTACTTCTCTTCTCTCTCCCTCCACCCCTCCTTCTTTTTCTCCTCCTTCTCCTTCTCTCCATTCTCCTCTCTTCTCCTTCTTCTCCTTCTCTCTCTCCCTCTTCTTCTCCTTCTACTTCCCTTCTCTCTCCCTCCTCTCCTTCTACCTCGCTAATCACAGCCAGTTGTCTAGTGAAATGGGGGGAGGGTTTCAACAATGGCCACATGGGGGGTTTCCCTGCCGAGGCTCAGGGGAGCATAGCCGCTGTTGCCGGCAGTGGGGGGCATTCTGCAGTAGGGGGGAGAGCTCCCTCTTTCTCCTCATTGTAGCCTGGGGGTGGCTATATAGGGGAGGAGGTATGGGGGGAGATGGTGCTTCTGCCGTTTGGGTCTACATGGCCCCCTATCTCCAGCTCACTCCCTCTCTCTCTCTCTCTCCCCGCCATGCTCACGGCAGGGGGAGAGAGAGGGAGGGGAAAAAAATTCAGGAAATTTTAAAAAACAAAAAGGGGGGGATGTTACATCCTCTCCCCCTTAGAGGAATCAAGATGTCCTCATCTCGAAAAGACCTGGGGGAGACAAGCATTATTGGGCCTTAGAGCCTGTGGGTTAGGGCCCATCATGCTTTCACTGCGCTACTTTGATTACTCAAATTCCTAAAATGACAACTTGTCACAACTCATAGAATGCAATAGGATTTATTCCAAGTATAGGACTTATTATCTTGAGAGGATCTTCCTAGGACATCTAGTCATCCTCAAAGGTTACAACAAGCTCCAAGCCTTCATCATCATGTGGCTCATAATATGAGCCAAAAGTATAGTTTAGACGACTTTGTTTGACTGCATATTCCTGATTCTCAGGGTCCAACTCAGGACAATCTGTTTCGATGTGTCCTAGTCCATTGCAGTAGAAACATCGGCGGTTGGGGCATCTCTTACGGATGTGTCCTATCTCTCCGCACTTGTGGCACCTCTTGTCTTGATCTCGTGAGTCATCTTCATCATAGTTGCCTGATTTAAGTTCTTGGACGATTGGATTCGCTCGTAGTAATGCGTCCTGCAGGTCCGTTGGGCATATTGATTCCAGTTGAGTGTTTATGGGTAGATTTAACCCAGCACAGAACTTTGACACCTGTTGTGTCATATCCATTGGGGGTGCATACTTTAGGAGTGAAACGAACTTTGAATAGTATGCTTCAAGGGATAATCCTAGCTGCTTCAAGTCATAGAATTCATTCATCTTTTGTGTGCGGTAGGCAGGTGGCAGATACCTCCCTCGCACAGCTTCCTTAAGCTTATTCTAGGTGATGGTCCCCTCTGAGATTGCTTGGTCTCTGCACCACTGTTTCCACCAAAGTCTCGCTTTGCCTGTAAGCTTAAGTTTGGCGAGCATGGCTTGGTTAGTAGGTGCAGTTCCTGCTGCCTCAAAATAGTCCTCCATGGACTCAATCCAAATCTCGGCATCAGCTTGAACAATCTGTCCCTTGCCATCAAACTCGGGTAGCTTAATTTGCTTGAGAAGGAACTTCTTCTCTTGCATGTCACCATTCGTGGGTGCAGAAGGTGCCTAACAATCAAGCCATACCACTTAGGTTATTTAGGATATGTCTATGATCCAAACATTAATCAATCATGCATCATTAAGAAGTTTTGCTCTGATAGTAATTGTAACGTTCCCACTCCTCAAATCACGGGACACGTCTTAGCAGTCCATCGAGAGATATATCTCGAAGATGCCGCCCGGCATTCCCAAGGAATGACACGGGGTTTGGCAACTGGGGTCTCTCGAGTCTGCCCCGCAACGGAACTTATCCGGCCGTTCCCACTAGGATCGGACCTGAAGTCCGGGTTCCTAGTCAACATTGTCTAAGGTCATAGACCGACTTTTTCCTAACATTTCCTGTTAACATCTCCTTTGAGGAAAGTTCTCGGCTAACTGAGACCACCCTTCCATAGGATAGACCCATTGGTCACATCCACCACACTTCTCTCGAGGGTTGTTTTAGTTATCTAATTACCTACCACGTTATGCTTAACACATAAAAGCAGCTTCCTTAATTAACCCGTTAGTCACAGGTTCCTTTACGTAATTTAGGCCACAGACACGAAGACAGGTTAAAACAAGATCAAACACTTCTTTAACTTATCTTCAGATTAATGTGTGTCTCCTGCCCATACAGGAGAATTAAGTGCTCCTTTTTGCCTCCGCAGAAAAATCCCTCCGTCTGTCGGCAATAAAACCCGAAGGTTTATCCTTCCAAGATTCTGCCTTATAACTAGTATCAAGACCTCTAGATCCTATCTCGAGTCACATACTAGGGCCCGGAGGCATTGGGCTTTACGGCCAGAGCCCCCACTGACACCCAAGCGTCCTCCTACGCCAAGTGATTTCCACAGAGAGACCTCTCACAGCGGGTTCGGTCCACATTCCCGGTGCGAATGCATAACCCCCTTGGTTAGGGTTTGGCGGTTCGCGCGGGGTAGCTAGCGCCATCCTTCCTTAATTATCCCTTTAGGAAATCAACCACAGCTGAAGAAACCAGCTTAATAACAATCACTGGGAAAAACATCCCATGGCAATCAGTCATCTCAGACCCGGCCATGCAATCATCAATCACAACAACTTGGATTAGCATCAAAACCACATCAACAAACAGTTGAATGCACAACCTCTAACATTCCATCGTTAAGTGTGATACTATGCAGAATTTTTCTAGTCACATTCACTCCTCATGCGAAAGCCACTCCTATCCCTTTTCACTCTATTAGCCCCATTAAAATGATATGCAATGAGAAGTTCATGCATTGATAACCTCTAGACCCTAGTGTATCCTCCTTGTGCGGGTGTTTGCAAAGGTAAACATATATCGCAACAACTATTGAGTCGTAGGAAATTTCTTAAGTATGTATTAGATTCCTAAATGGATACATCATAGTGTAGGACAACTTAGATGTTTAAGAGAGCGATTTTGATATTGATTATAAACTTATTTATGATGCAAACTATGTCATAACCTCAACTGAACATTATATGACTCATACTAAGCCTTAATAAGTTTGCATCCCATGCGGGAATAGATTAGAAATCCCTTTCATTTCATATGATAAATCATGCTTATAGATTTAATCATGCGTACAATGGAGGACAGAAGTTCCCTTCGAGTTTTACGGGTCACCTGGATGTGGAGAGAGGGTGACGAGATGTAACGGTTGGTTGCGACTCCACTGGCATTTCTATCTTCGACCGCGGCTTCCGCGCTAGTACTCTTAGCAAGCTTTCCCTTTTGAGCCATCTTGCACACACGATCCTTTTCCCTGGGTCCTTGATATGGTGGCTTTGTTCAAGGGTGGCTTGCAAGTGGTCACCAAACCGATGAGGGAGATGAAAGTCCGATAGTGTTCGTGACTTTGAAAATCGCCTTGGCTGGAGATAATTTCTAACTTTCACCTCTCTCTCTCTCTCTCTCTATGAGCATGACGGTCTTATTCTATCTCCCACTAACTATATCTCCCTTCCCCTACCATATTAATTTCTCTCTCTCGCTCTTCCTCTTCTTCTTCTCTTCTCCTCCTCCTTTCTCTCCCTTCCTCTACTTCTCTTCTCTCTCTCCTTCTCTTCTTCTCTCCTTCTCCTTCTCTCTTCTCTCTTTCCTTCTCTTCTTCTCCCTCTCCTTCTCTTCTTCTCTCTTTTCTCCTTCTCCTTCTCTCTTCTCTCCTTCTCCTTCTCTCTTCTCTCTCTCCTTCTCTTCTTCTCCCTCTCCTTCTCTTCTTCTCTTCCCTTCACTTCTTCTCTCTTCTCTCCTTCTCCTTCTCTCTTCTCTCCCTCTCGTTCTCTTCTTCCTCTCCTTCACTTCTTCTCCTTCTCTCTTCTCTCCGTCTCCTTCTCTCTTCTCTCTCTCCTTCTTTCTCTTCTTCTTCTTCTTTCCCTTTCCTCCTTCTCTCTAGACACATGCAAATAAATTGAGTTTGGCATCCAACTCAGTCAAGCACTCTATGACACTTCTATGTTCTATGAAGGCTTGCTCGATTGCTATCTCATGCAAGGTTCTAGGAGTTTCTCTAGGCTTTAGCATAGCTGGGGGCTCATAGGCCTAGATGAGCAAGATTGGTCAATGATAGGGTTGCTTATGTCATCAGGGTTTTCATGTTTCTCCTTAGGCTTTGCTGTTATTGTATCATGGTTCTCATCAGATGTGAATGGTATAGTTTTGTCGACCTGTGGTGACAGTGTTGTATCCACTCTCGATTGGTCAATGCAAGTTCTATTGTCGATGGATTGGTGAGTGTTGCAAGCAACCATTGATGGTAATGGTTTCTTTGACTTATCAGAACACATGGATGTATCTGAGGTTTCACCGCTGTTAGGAGAGATGGCACTAGGTTCATTTTTCGATGGACGATGCTTTATTCCTCAGCTCTTCAGCACTCTTGGCCTCAATGTTCTTAGCATCTACAACCACTTGTAACTGTCATTGTTTTTGTTTTTTTCTCCTCTTTTTCTTGGGCAATGGAGGTGTATCCTTTGAAGACTCAGGTTCTTGAACTAGGTCAACCGTTGATGTGTTTGGTTGGGCCTTAGCATTCTCTTTCTCTAGTGTGTCCTCATGGGACATAGGTGCGGCCTACTGAACAGCCTTGCTAGGTTGTGAGGGTACAACTGTCTCTCTTTTAGGAAAGTCTAGCTCTTCAACTAATTCCCCTTCATTTAGCTCCTCATCGAATTGCATTGGTAGTTGCTCTTGGTCAGGCATTTGCTCTAGACTCTTGTTCTTACCCATTGGAACATGCCTCCATTGCTTCTTATCAGAGCAGGTGTTGTGTTTATAGATTTTTTTCTCTTGCCCTGGAGGTTTGGGTAACTCTAGTATAAAACCAAGAGATGGTTTATGGTTCTTGTCATGTAGGCTTGGAAAGAACCAACTGAAGAAGTCACGGTTGTATTGATGGGAAGCATAGAGATCTAGGATTGTAGGGTCTTGAGTGAGGAAAAAGACATATGCACTAACATCAAGAACCATGCTCCCTACTCCTAGCCTGCTAGCCATGTGTGGATCTTTTTCTAGAAGCAGTTTATCATACAAGGGATGTTTTTGAACAGTGGTAGAAAGCTGGACCTCATGGACCGCTGCCAACACTCGTAATGAGGTTGGGGCAACGTACGTGGGATCATGTATTGATGTCCAAAGGGCTTTCCTTTGCTCAGCGAGTGTCATTAGTCGGTGGCTAATTTTGGCCTGCCAAACTTTGATTGGAGTACCACTTCTATACAAAGTCACCTTGTCCTTTCTCTTTTCGTTTGATTGCTTCAGTTTTTCCTTGTTTGTCACACATTGAGTAGTATAAAGTGAGGGTATTAAGGACAATTCTCTAGCTATGGCTTTTGGGATGTCCTTTATGACTTCTTCAGTGACAGCTACATAGCAGGAGCAAACATGTCGTTGCTCATTCCAAGTTAGGGGCTCGGCTATGAGCTTTATGTGCTTTGGTGTTGGCCTTTCGAAATCCACATGGACGTACGCACGTGTGATGGCTGTCAGCTTGTGATCAAGCTTCATCATGCACTTCATCTCTGGTTCATTGGTCAAGTGTGCCATCTCCTTGGCCTAATCTTTGAGAGATTTCTCCTCAAGCCTAGGCTTTAGGTGCTTCGGAAGCGCTGGAGGTGATGTTGGTTGTGACATCTCTTTTTCAGGTGAATTGCTAAGGACACGTTTCGTAAGGGGCATCATCACGACCAAAGGTTGTGACTGTTGTGATTCCTGATTGGAAGTAGTAGCGGCTAGTTCAGTGGACTGGCTACTGTTGGTAGACTGCGGTGTCAAGTCCTTAGGTAGATCATAAGTCGTTGTGTCTTTTGCTGCCCTTTGAGCATTCACTTGTGCAGATCAAGCATCAGTTGAGCTAGCCACAATGGATTGCACAAGCATGTCCCTAGGTTGAGAATTAGGGGTGCTATCATGTCCCGCACTTTGGACATTTAGAAGCTCAGATGGAGATAGAGATTGGGATTGAGTAGATGTACTTAACGAGACTAATATTGTGCCTATTGTGTTTGTTTAGGGAAAGAGGATATAGGAGATTTGGGACTCCTAGGTGGACTTGGCACTAGCTGGAAGATTTGCTCGTTGCTGTTTGACGATTCTGCCATTTGCTTTGTTGAGCAATCAGCCTTGTCATGAGCAACGTTGCGCCTATGGTAGTCATTATCCTCTTGGAAAGTCAAAGGCTCCTTGGGCACTAGTGGTCTTTGTGCACACTTGACGGTTATATCAGATATCTGCTTGTTAAGCATGCTAGGCTAAGGATCTACCTTTCAAACAGTCATGTTTGGTTTTTTGATTTCAATTGTGAGGGGCTTAGTCACTCCAATCTTGTTGAGTGAAGACTTGGATTTTCGTTTAGATTTCCTCCTGCGCTTCTTCACTTTTGATATGATCTGGCCTTCAGCTAACAAAGGTGGTTTGGCAGGGGGTTTTGGCACCCAAATCCATCGATTACCTGCGTAATACCCTTGAGCACGTAGCAACACTTTGGATATCCATCACGGCGTTGTGCTAGCTCTCCATCGATACCTTTCTCTATAAGGCTTGAGCTTCTTTTGTGGTCTTATATGATATTTGTAAGTCCAAAGCCTTTCCTTGGCATTGTCTCTTAACCTTCTTGTTTCAAGCATGACCTCACTCACCGTTCTCTCTGTTCAACATGTGCTTGTATCCTTTCCACAATTTGCACTATTTGGAGGAACATGGAATAGGATAGGCAGGCTTTCAGTTTCAATAGTTACAAGGATTTTGTACTTTCCTATAGTGCTTTTGGGTGTCCCCCGTAAGAACTAAGAGTTGCATTAGTCAGTGTGAGCTCTAGGGTGCCTAGTAGGATCCATGCTTCATAGGTTAAGATAAAATCAGCTCCTTCATCGATGAAAGCATCGATAGTATGCTCTCTTTTTGCAATGAATTTGACCCTAAGACAAGCAAGCAATACTATGTCTTCATCTTTCAGGTTTTAGCTTATAGATTCAAGCCTTCTGATACATGCCCTTGGATCCCCAATTACATAGATAAATTTGGATTCTCTACTGATATCTTGGGTCATCTGTGCAGTGTTGTTCAAGGTGCACCTGTCATCATCAGGACTGTCAAGTCTGACCATCCTCGTAGTAGCTTGATGTTGTTGCATTCTGTTTTGACTAGATGCAATCCGGACGCAACCTATATAGGTTTTTGTGGTATGGCCTTTTTGCCGTTGTTGGCTAGATTGACCCATTGAGGTTCTAGGGTCTTTGTTTGCCTTTGTTCAGGTATGGGCTTTTGGTTCTTGTTTTACAAGTGAGAATCTATGCTTGTGTAGAGCCCTTACTAGGATCTAATTTGGAGGACTTGTCATGGCATGCATTTTCTCTCCAGCTACTTGGGGGAGGTGAGGAGGGAGAGCCCCCTCTGTGGGGGTTTGGGTGGCTGTCCCCCCCAGCCCGCAGAGTTGTTACGCTAAACACCATACATCATTTGAAGGACCGTTTGTAGCCAAGTTTTGGACCACTTACTCTAGATTTCAGCCCAGTGATAGATCTATAATGTGCTTTCTGCTCTATATGGTCCATGGATCTGTATTTTCTTGTTATGGTTTGTTGGTCCGATTCCCTGTCTGATTCCCAGTCTAATTCACAGAATCGAACTGTCCAATTCTAGATGGTCTCGATTGGACTGGGTGTGATTCCGAAGAGTGGTCCGATTGGTACTTCAGTTCGAATCCAATGGTTGATCCACCGACTATAAGTGATCCGATTGTTGTGTGCACGTCCAACTGGACAAATGGGGAACCAAAAAAAAACTTGTTAAGGAGATCGAATACCTATTCGAACTCCCTCACTTCCTATCTATCTACCTCAAACATCGGTTCGGGGAAAACCCTACTTCAATGCTTGATTTGAAGCGCACAAGCACTCAAGGCTTGAATTCGTTGGTCTTGGCAATGGAACCAAAATGTAGAGGCGATCAACTGCCAAGACCTGTGGACCGCTTATTGTTTCAAGCATTCCAAACCGAGCACTAATGGCTACCTCTCACATAGCCAATGCACTAGTGTAGAGAGCTTACCTCCATGCCCGATTGAGTTGCCTCCTCTCCCGAGCACTCTAATAGCTCCATGATTCAAGTGCAAGCTTCAAGCAAGCTCGATCCTCAAGCTCCACACTCCAAGCTCCATTGCCACGAGCAAGAGAAGAGAAGAGAACAAGAGAGGAGAAGATGGAGAGCTTCTCCACTACGGTTCCTCACCCTCACGCACTCCCTCCCTCACACTCTCACACTCCCTCTCTCAACCACAAGCTCAAGCAAGCAAGAAGAAAAAGAAGAAGAGAGCTACTTTTGGCTACACACAAAAATGAGCTTCTCGTTCTCTTTTCAACTTTATATACAAAACCCTAAATCCCTTTTGGGCGGTCATCCCCTTATCCCCTTTTTTACATGGCCAGGGCCCTTTTTCCCATTGTCCTTCTATCTTCCTAGCTTCCTTTCTACTGCCCATCTACCTTTACAAATTGCACAGGTGAGAGCCCGGCACTCTTAAAATAAATCATGGTGCGCCTTGTGCTCTTTTACAAAAGTGTTGACATGTGCTTTTTCTTGTGCACCTTTTTCCTTGATTTAGGACTTTTTTGCACTTCTTATGTTTCCAGATTCTTCTTGGCATACCTTCGTCTTCTGTTTCACTTTTACCTTAGCCTTGTCTTTTGCTTTAGATTTTTTGGATTTTTCATCTTATTTGTCTAAGGGTTAACAACCACTCAAAATGAGGGTGCCAAATGAAAGGTGAGAAGGATCAAGGCTTTGCTTGGAAGAGATATGGCAGGAGAGCAAGAACAAGAAAGAGAGAGAGACCAAATGGGAACTCCAATAGTCACAATGTGTGACTGGGCCCTCCTTTATTCAAACTTTCACTTAAAGAATAAAGAATAAAGTGATGGTGACGGGCACCCACTACCTGCAGTGTGCAGTGGCAGGTACTATCAATGTAGTAATACACGGGCAGCTAGGCAGAGGTGCCTTTAACCCCAATAACTGCCCACTTAAAGGCAAGTCTGCTCCAGTGAGAAGTGAAAATAAAAAGAAAACGACAATACAATGTACACATGTACAACAGATGAGGAAAAACATCATCTCATCCAACGCCCATCAATCTTTTGAGGAAGGTAAAGTGCTCAGTAGTGAGGCTTTTCATAAGCAGATCTGCAGGATTTTTGTTAATGGAGATCTTGACAAGGTCAATAGACCTATCCTCCACAACCCCATGTATGAAGTGATACCTCACCTCAATGTGTTTCATTTTCGCATGGAAGACCTGATTATTTGCTTGCTGAATAGCACTCATAGAATCCGGATGTTGTGTAGGTATAGCATCAATCCCAAGGACATGAACCAAACGACCCAACCATATGGCCTCCTTGCAAGCCTCAGTGGTTGCAACATACTTAGTCTCAGTGGTAGAGAGAGCTGTACACTTCTGAACCCTACACATCCAAGAGACAGCACCTTCAGCATAGGTGAATATATAGCCAGTAGTGGACTTTCTACCCTCTGCATGTCATGCATAATCAGAGTCTGTGTATCCCATAGCTCCTATATCTTGGCTTCCATAGCAAATACACATATTTGTTGTGCCCTTCAAGTACCTCATGATACCCTTCACGGCATCCCAATGTTTCCTGCCATGTGTAGCCATATAGCATACCACAACAACAACTACAAAGGTAATATCTGGAGATGAGGGGGTATCATGGCATACATCAAACTTCCCACAACTGATGCATAAGGGATCTTGGCCATCTCGGCCCTCTGCTCATCTGTCTACAGACAATTGGCATGTGAAACCTTCACATAATAAGGTAATGGATGGTCAATAGGCTTCATGTCCTGCATGTGGAAACACTCAAGGACTTTATGAATGTTCTCCCTCTGTGAGAGATAGAGTAGCCCTTGATGCATGTTGTGCTTAATGCACATACCAAGAATGTGAGAGGCCTGGTCCCAAATCCTTCATCTCAAAGTTTTTCTTTAGGTGAGATTTAAGAGCATCTAGCTCATCATGAGCTTTCCCTGCTCTATTAGCATATCATTCACATAAAGTACCAAAATAAGCAATGAGCCATCACAGGCTTTCTTCGTGTAAAGACACGGATCCATAGCACTCCTGCTACAGCCCTATGACTGCATAAAGGCATCAAACTTATGATACAACTCCCTAAATGCCTACTTCAAGCCATAAAGACTTTTTTTCAACTTGCATACTAGGTGCTCTCTGCAAGGTTCTGCAAAGCCCTTAGGCTACTCCATGTAAATCTCATCATGCAAATCCCCATGTAAAAATACAGTGTTGATATCCATCTAACATATGTCCAAGTCAAGCTGCATGACTAAGGCCAAAACCAAGCGTAGGATGGTCATCTTGACCACATGAGAGAAGACTTTATCAAAGTCAACTCCATGCTCATGCTTAAAACCCTTAGCAACAAGACTTGCCTTATAAGCTAGCTTGGGTGTCCATGGGTAATTTTTAGCTTGTACACCCATTTGCATGGCAAAGCCTTCTTGCCAACAAGCAAGGAAACCAAATCCCAAGTCATATTCTTATGCAAGGAGTTTATCTCAGACTACATAGCCCTCTCCCAGGAGTGATTGTCACCCTTGCACATAGCCTCATCATAGGTGAGAGGCTCTCCTGCATCTGTAACCAAGACATAATGCACCAACACCCTGACCATGTGTACTAATTGCTGTTACGCAGCCTGACCATCTGGCTATGCAGGCTGTACTGGAGCACGTGGCTCCTCCTGGAATATAACCCTGCATCTCAGATTGCCTATGCATCTTGTCTTCATGGAAGACTACATCATGGCTGCGGATGACTTTTCGCACCTTCGGATCCCAGAGGCGATAACCCATCTCGCCTGCATCTCCATAGCCAAGGAAAATGCATTTGACACTCTTAGGATCCAGCTTACTATGCTTTTCCTTGGCCACATGGTAGTATGCCTCACATCCAAAGACACGTAGATGCGCATAAGACGGAGGTTTTCCAGTCTATACCTCTTCTGCAACCTGGAAATCCAAACCACTAGAAGGTGATCTATTTATGATATGCATAGTTGTACTGACTGCCTCAGCCCAAAAGCTCTATGGTAGGCCTGCATGGCTAAGCACACTACTACATACACCCTCCTAGATGGTTCTATTCATTCGCTCAGCCAAACCATTCTAGGGTGGGGTATAAGGGGCGATCAACTAACGCTTAATACCCCTCTAGTCACATAGCTTCTCAAAGGCATGTTACACATATTCTCCCCCATTGTCAGTCCTAAGGCATTTCAGCCTATGTCCTGGTTCTCAACCAATGCAAAGCCATCTCTGAAACACAGCCAAGACATCTGACTTAAGCTTAATGGGATAAGCCCGGACTTTATGTAAAAAATCATCAATAAACATCACAAAATACTTTGCACTACCCATAGATTGATAGTGCTTGGGCCCACAGACATCCGAATGTACCAATGCCAAGGGCTCACTCATGCATGTCCTACCAGACTTCTTATGCATATTCCTAGTCTATCTGCCATAAAGACAATGCTCACACGAATCAAAGCATGAATAGTCAAGGGACAGTAAGTACTGCAAACCAGAAAAGAATTTTCATTTCCTTCAAAGATATATGGTCCAAACGGGCATGCCAGAGAGATACATGTGGGATGGAACCCACTGACAAAACATGGTCAATAGAGGACCCATCAACTACAAGAGGATAGAGATTGCCAGCCTTGGCACCTCTTGCAAGCATAAGTCTGCCACGTGTGATCTTCCAGGCGCGCAGAATCCCCAAATGAAACATGAAATCCAACATCATCAAGCTACCCTGCAGACATAAGACTGCGTGTAAGCATATGTACATGTGTACATCCTGTAATAGAAAAGTACTGCCAGTAGAGAACTGTAGCCATACATCCCCAATGCCAACAATAGCAAGTGACTTGTCATCACCCACACAAACTAAACTAGAGATAGTGCGGTAGGAGTGGAACCACTCACGGCATGGTGTAACATGAAATGAAGCACTAGAATCCAAAAGCCAGCACTGCGCATACATAGAGTGAACCTCGGTCAATGGCGTAGCATCACAAGAACTAGCTGCAAGTATGTACTCCCCATCAGAGTCATCAGTCTGCATGACATTTATCTCCTCGATTTTCACACTGGATTTTACATGCATAATGCTGCAATCAGAGGACTTTTCTTGTACTTTATCTTTGCGCTTCTCATTGCACAACTCATGACACTGTGGGCGTATATGACCCTTCTTGCCGCAATGATGATATGTCACATTAGCATTTCTCCCATGCGACTTGCTATGCGACTTAGACCTAGACTTTTGCGAGTCTCTGCCACGTCCATACCCATAGTCATTATTTCCATTACCATCTCTGCCTCTAACAATCAAAGCATGCGACACACGAGAGGCATCCAAGTTCTTACAGTTGATCTCTTCCTACAGAAGAGCACTCTCTACATCAGGCAAGTTCAAAATAGTAGCAGGAGCAAATAAGGCAGTCCGGAATACATCCCATGACTCACTCAAAGTCCCAAGCAAAAACAACGGAGTAACCTCATCATTGGAGGTAATGCCCTGCGAAGTCAAATTCTTGAGAATAGCATGGAACTGGCTCAAATGAGTAGACATTGTCATATTCTCCTTCATACGCAAGTCCATAATTTGCTTCAGCCCCAACACATCTAACTTGCTAGACTTTTCTTGTCACAGAGATTCTTGATTTTATCCCAAAGCTTCCGAGCACTCTATGCTTCCTCAACCACATTGTAATACACCTATTCAGTGAGAGACAAGATGAGGGTAGACTTGCATAACTCATTAAACTCATCCCATTCGTCATCAGTCATAGTTTCAGGCTGCTCGCCATGCATCCTTACTGGCTTTATCTGCAATTTATGCACCAATACCTACCAAAATTGGCTCTTCCAATAGGCATAATTGGTACCATCAAGCTTAGTGATGTTGAAGATAGCTCTATCAGTGGAAGAAGATGCCATACTGCAGTTCAAAATGGTGTAGAAGACAGTTCAAAACCGCTTGCTATTTTCTGTTGTAATCAGCCAAAATACCACCAAAACCAAGGCAAAATGACCACGAACTGATAGATAATGATAGTGCCCACCAAGTATCATCAAAGTACATAAAATCAGGATGATTCAACATGAAAATTCCACATCAATCCATGCATAACTACTTGCTGTAATAAATTACAGTCAGATACAATGAGAGCAAAGTGTAGGCAAAATGAATGCACCAAGTCAACCACTGACTGTCAAAGCATAACCGACATCAAGCATGCATAAACCAACATGTGATAGCCATACATACATCAAGTAAACACCCAAGCATTTCAAATGAATCCCTCATTAAGCTGGCACACCCCCTGTGTAATAGGGCAAAGTGTACACAACACTGGCAAGACCTGACACAAATAGGCAAGACC
The DNA here is from genome assembly GCF_053477565.2 of Lygodium microphyllum. NCBI lineage: Eukaryota > Viridiplantae > Streptophyta > Polypodiopsida > Schizaeales > Lygodiaceae > Lygodium > Lygodium microphyllum. The sequence goes on along the minus strand of NC_141146.1, from coordinate 12,995,628 downwards.
ACGACATATTAACCATGCAACATCTAAGTAAAGATCCCAGTCTCAAGTATCCGAATGCTCAAGTAGCATAAACCGCCTGCTCAATGTATGTCAAGTGTAGCAAGATGCTCCCACTTGCACAACATGCGTAAATATCAAGCAAAGAAGCTCAACAAGGACATATGATAGCACCAGTGCCAGAGAAGATCCAAGATCAAGCATTAATAAGATAGTGATTTAGTGCTTAGAACTGAGTATTTGCAAACCTTAGATCAAACCAAAGTCATGGCAAAGCACTAGCATTACATCCACCAACCAATAGGCATCAATGGCCTAGCTAGAAAGTCCTTGAGTGGTTTTATATACAGGATGGTAAACCTATTGGATGTCCTCTGCCTTCTCATGTGAAGGGTAGTTAGGCCAATTATCCATAATGTGTAGAAGGCCGAGAGGACTAAGATCCCTTATGCATCTATCGTGGTTGGGCAGTTTGATATATGCCATGATAGCCACCCGTCCTAGCGTAGTATTTGCAGTGGGAGTTGTAGCATGCTATATGGCTACACTTGTTGGTAGACATCATTGGGATGCCATCAAGAGTATCATGAGGTACCTAAAGGACACAATAGCTATGTGCATATGCTATGGTGGCTAGGATACCAAAGTTGTGGGGTACACTAACTCTAATTATTTAGGACATGCAGACATTAGGAAGTCCACCTCTGGCTATGTCTTCACCTTTGCTAGAGGTGCTATTTCTTGGATGTCTAGGGTGTAGAAATGCATGGCCTCTCTACTACCAAGGACGAGTATGTTGCAGCCACCCACTGAGGCTTGTAAGGAGGCTCTCTGGTTAGGCCATCTATTTGGTAGACCTTGGTGCCTCTCTCTCTATTGCTCTTGCTCCTTTCACCATAGATCTTGCTTCCGCTCGTGAGCTTCCACTTCGGACTCACTCCCTTCAGTTTCATGGGCCACATTGACCTTTCAATTATGCTAATAGGCATTTACCAATGTATGTTGAAAAATTTTATTCTCATTTGGGGGCCATTTTCTTGTTGTTTTTTAGGTCTTGCTTGGTAGCTGTGGTTCTTCTTTTCCTTCATAAACTTATGTCCATTATTTCTCCTTTGTAGATTGTTGCTTGTATGCATGTTGAAACTCAATTGTAAATGCTTTTTCCATTTTTTCGAATTTCATTCTTCCTATTTAATGCATGCTTGCCACAATCTCATGGTTTATTTTCCATGGTTTACAATGCATGTTTTCACAATCTCATGGTTTATTAATTCTCCCTATTCCATTGGCCTTTTCTCCACGGTTTATTTTTTCAAGTATCAGGTTTATTTTTTCAAGTATCATCGCTCTATTAGATGGACCTCCACTTAATGCATGTTATAGTTGTTAAATGAATATTCTAAGTTGTTGCGTGCAGTTTTTGCATGTTATCCAAACATGTAGAATTTTCACATTCTACACAAACAATATTGTCCAGATTAGAGGTGTTACTGGTCATCACACATGCCATCACCTATGTCAGCATATCTAATGTCTTGTGTTATGGACTCCATTACTTGCTCATTTACTATTCAAGTTCTTATATTCTCTTTCATTATTCATTACTCACAATATTCAATTATTGTGATTCATTCGCTTATATTGTTCACTCTCACAAATATATAGTTATTGTGATTAGAGGTAACTAATAAGCTACCTCACCTTTTACACTTGTAATGGGAGCTCATGCTCAACCACCAAGACCCACAGACCGCTTATTGTTTCAAGCGTTTCAAGCAAGCTCTAATGGCTATCTCTCACCTAGCTAACACGTCGTCGATCCTACGAGTGTAGTGAGCTTACCTTGATGCCGAAATAAGTTTCCTCCTCTCTCGCACACGCCGGTAGCTCCACGATCCTAGATGCTAGCTCAAGCATCCTCAAGCCTCCTCCATCTCCAAGCTCCATCTAGCATAGCCACGCGCGTGAGAAAAGAGAAGGAAAGAGAAGAGAAGAAGAGAAGAGGAGGTAGTGAAGAGCTTCACCCTCTTGATCCCTCACTCCCACACACTCACTCCCTCACACTCTCACACTCCCTCTCTCAAGAGCACACACAAGCGCAAGGAGAAGAGAAGAAGAAGAGAACTCTTGTTAGCCACACACCAAAGAATGAGCTCTCATTCACTTTTTGAACTTTATATACAAAACCCTAAATTCCCATGGGCACCCATCCCTTTTTACATAACCGGCCATTGTGGCACGGTCCCTTTTTCTAATTCCCTCTTCTTGCTTCATGCCCTTAACCTATACCCCTCTATTCTTTTATAAATGGCACAGGAGGAAGTCTAGCGCTCTTTTACAAGAGTTTTTAGAGTTTTTTTAGGCCCATTTCATTTAAAATAGCGCTTTTTGCCCCAGGTTAGCTTTAGGGGCCACATCTATGCCTTTGCTCTATTTCTATCTTTTTTTCACTTTTTCTTTCATTTTTTCGTCATCTCACATTGGGGTTAACATTACCCCCCTCTGAGATGGGCGCCAGTCCCATGGCACTTCCGGCTACGGTTGGGGATTGGTAGGCAGTTGGCAAATTGTTCGGGTGAGGGTAGGGCCTTATGTAGACTTGGGTGCTTATGGAAGCTTAGTAATGATGTTTGTCGGAGAAGCCAATTGGATGCCAAGTGGATGATGGGGGCCTCCGAAGTTGGTGGTTTGTCGCCTTTTGTAATGCCTGAAAGGAGAAGGCGTGGTGCGCTACCTAAGGGGAGTGTCTACCTTATTGTGTTGTGCATTGTGCTTGTGCTAGTGGAATGGGGTGGTGGATCTAACCACAGGCAAGGCTGGGTGACATCCCACACTTGAGGACCCCATTCGTGCAAAGGGAGGTGCAGTGCAAGTAGCTTAGGGTGATAGGTCTAACCATAGGCGAGTGTTACCTCCCTAGATATGTCCTGCCCTTGATGGGCCCTAAGCATGAAGTGGGAGATCAAAAAGGGCTAGGGGGTTAGGAGCGGAACCGGCCGATCGAAGCTACCAGGCACGCCTAACTTGAGGACCCCTAGGTGCAGTGATCGTGTTTTATGTGGTGCTAAGTGCTTCTTTAAGTGAGTCGTTTTTTCCATGTCCTTGTGTGATGTTCCTCTTGCTTTTCCTTTCATGCTTTTTAAAAAAAATAATAATAAGTATTACACTAGTAGGATGATAGCCAGTGTCTAATTCTCATCGTCTGAATTAGGTGGGAAAGGGGGTCGGATGGATTTGCTCAAAAATTGCCATCTTTGCATGTATCCTTTAAGATTCATGCGAACGTGGAGTGAAGTGGTGGAGAGGAAGGGATGATTACATCTGGTGAACTGGTTGTCGTTCATATCTTCCAGGAGAGCTAGGCAAAAAGAAGGGAGGAGGCTAGCCCTCAACATCAGCTGCACCATGGCACACTTGTCGATGGCGTTAAGATCAAAGAAGAGGGAAGGCAAGCCACATTCTTGCAGAGTCGGGTCCTGCTTAAGTAATAATTTAAGAAGTTTAAGGTAATTATATATAGTTATGAAAGCTGGATCAGGGCAAGAGGAGAAGTCGGCGAGGAAGCGAGTCATGGAGTCATCCAAGCTTTCTAAATTGAAGATGAGGGCGTACTCAAAAGAGATTACATTAGAGTTGTAGATAATGGGAAAATCATATCGCCCGTGGAGGGTGGCATCAAAATCCACTCATAACCTACGAGGGTATGCCATAAACGTGGGGTGTTCCTCTCGTAGGGCAGGGTGTTGCAAAAAGCCATCTAGGCGAGCATGCCGATGTCACACACCCGCCTCCTCCATAGGGGCTGGCAATTATAACCTTGCACGGAATGCGACACTTCGAACACTTTATTTTGCCAGAATTTGACTTCTTCAGTTCCCCAAAGAGTGGGGTTCTTCTCTCTTTCTTGCCACCACTTCTGTCCTAGTCGGCTACCAATCCCAATCACCTCCTCCATCACCTTGAGTGGTAAGACCCTCTGCAGGCTATTGGGCATGAGGAAGCTGAAAGTGAATCGCTCCCAAACTACGAATTCTGCGTGGAATCCTGCGAGAATGTCATCAGGGCTGGCTTGGCCCTTAGCTGCTTTCTGGTTTCTTCTACAAATTTTTTCCTTCTTTCCCTGAGCGAGGCTTATCTTTTTGCAGATGTGTTGATCGGTTGTTGTTCTTGGGAATGCGGCGAAAGGGGTTGTGAGATCACCTCTTCTCTAAACCTTCCCATATCGAATTGAAGTTCAGCTTCATCCCCTTGCCGGTCTATTTGTTGTGTTCCCTCTTCAAACCCTATCGCATCAATTTCCTAGGGGGTTAGGCCGGCCAGTAACAGGTACTTTCATTGATCATCCAGGCTCAGCTTAACCTACGTAGGTTGGGGTGGCATACGGAGCCCTGCGTGCAGAGCTCTGCATGCGATACTGAGTTTCTTCTTAACCACCTCCAATGACTCTCCTTCGTCTGGGCAGGTGGTGTTCATCAATGTATCTACGAAGGCCTTTTGCTGCATATTAAAGGCTACTTGGGTGGCTTCTGCTTTGCTCTCTGCAAGGATCTTCTCTTTCTCTACCAGAGCCAGGCGCCGCACTAGTGTCTTCACCCTTCTTTCATTTTGCTCGGCCCATTCCTCGGCTCTCTTCTTCATCTCTTCCATGCTTTCACCTTGCCTTTGGACCAGGGACATGAGTTTCTACTCCTGGTCCTTTAGCTCTTTGCTCATGGTTTCCTGTTCTTTCTTTCCTTGGTCCAGCTTGTCAGTCATGGTTTCGATCTCTTTCTGCTACAGCTCTAACTCCTGCTTTCTTTCTTCATCCCTGGCGGTAAACTCAGCCATAAGCTTTTCGATCTGATCGATTTTTGCAGTCAACTCTTCGAGTTGCACGATCAGGAGCTTGTATTCTCTTTGCATCTTCACGAGTTCTTGTGTTTCATCCTCCAGCTACTGCCTCCAGCCCTCTTCCCTGTCATCCCTAGCCTTCAGCTCTTGTTTGAGATTAGAGATCTCCCTTTGCTACATGGCTATTACTCGGGTCTTTTCAAGTTGAAATGCAGCCACCAACTCCTTTTCTGCCGCCAACTCAGCCACAGCTATCTTTCTTTCCTCCTTAGCCTTCTCCAATTGTGAGAGCAGCTCGGTGATGCACTCATCGTAATTAGCTGGTGGCATCATTGTTGTGTGGATGGGAGTGGTCGAGGCCTCCACTTTCTGGCGCTTCGGATCCTGCCTTGACTCGGCGTCCGTGGCCTCCTTTTCTGCCCTATGGCTATGGTCTCGGTGCTCTTCCCTTGGGCCAGTTCTTGGAGATGCTTGGGGTGAGGGTTGTTGCTTCGGTGGGAGGCACCAGGAGGGTCAAAATAGGGTGAATGGGAGCCTTGCCTTTGCCCTTAGTGACGGCCGACGGTATGATTTCTGGCACCTATGTGCTGGAACCGGGCCCCTCCTCTCTAGGCGGGCTCATAGCCCCCAGGTCATCTACCTTCGGCCAAGTCTTCCTCCTCCTTCCTTCTTAGCTCCTCCTCTTCTTCAGCAGCTCTTCTCTCCCTCTCTTTCTTTGTTTTCCTAGACTCTTCTTCTAATCTATATGCTTCCTGTTTTTTCTTCTTCCCCCTCTCTTCGGCCTCCTTGAGGGATTCCCGCTTTGCCCTCTCTAAATCGTCTTTCTCTTTTTTCTAGCCTTCATCCTGCTTCTTCTTTTGTGTCATCTTTTTAACAAGTTTCTTTGATGTCTTCTTGCTCATATGTTCCTTCTGTTCTTCCCCTACTTCTTCACTCTCAGTTCTGTCTCACTGGATAACTCTTTGTCCTGGTGAGGGGGCAATCTCTTAAGTGTTTCTCCTTCTCCTTCCTCTGCATCCTGAGCTTGTTTTACTGCCTCCTGAATGAGGGCAGTCAAAATGCTTCCGTAGCCAATGACTGAGGCTTTGAATGAGGCCTTCTTTCTTTCTGTGGTCTTGACACTAGGGAATCTCCACCTGCTGGTTTACTGCCCAAGGCTAGTGCTTTTGCCACATGGTGAATGGTCTTACGCACATAGCCATTCCATCGACTTCGTCCAAGGTGCGAACTGCCACATTCTCCAGCACATGCACGCTAATTCGATGCATCAAGGAGTTGTAGCGCTGGCTGGAGAAGAGCGCATGCACTAGCTTTGCTTGTAGACGGGCTTCCACATCAGGAATATCCTAGATGCTGATATCGTCATTGGTCAGCACTTCTTCCCTCTTCATCTTAAGCATAAACATCTCTCTTATGCTTTTTCTCTACCTTCGGCTCCAACCCCAATGCCTTCTCCACCAAGGCTGGGTTTAAGTATACCTGCACCTGCTTGGCCTTTTCTTCCCTTCCCACTATCACGGTGCCACACTCCTGGTCTGGGTTGTATGTCCTGAGAAACTCCACACACTTCGTGTGGTTAGGCTCTTGTGCAAACTTCTCAAGGTACTTTGTGAGGTTGCACTGCTCGTCGACAACTCTCTTGGTTGTTTCCTCCTTGGCCACCACACCCTCTATGTTATGGATGGTTTGAATTTTGAGCTGGTTGTAGGCGCGATTTTCTAGGGTGATGCGATATTGTGTCCTTTCCTCCTCTGTGAGCGGGAGTTGGTGGGCACGGTCTTGCTGCGGCATCTTTCATTCCTATCATGAACCCAAGTTTTCATTAGTGCTTTCAAAATAATAATTTGCTAGAAAAGAAAGACTCTATGTGTTTATTGAATGAAAGCATTAAAATCCAATGTAGATTCTTCCCTTCATATCTGACTTTTTTTTCCTTTATTTCAAAGTTCTCGTGCTATTTTCCCTACCTCACTCGTTTTTTACGTGTTTATGCATTTGCTCGATTTTCCTTGGTTTTGGTTTGATTCACCTTACTCCCCTCCCCTTCCAGCTTGAGAAGAATCCTTCCTAGGATTGAAAGTTAAGAGGTCAAGAGCATTCTGCAATGTGGTCAAGGATTTACCTGCGTAGGAGCCAAGTATAGAAATTGGGATTATATTCTAACTGAGCTTCGCGGTCTAGAGCAAAGGGTTGAATGCCTACTTGTGTGATGTATGTGAGAACATCTGTCAGGAAGTCACCAAAATCGACACGGCTAGCAATATGTAACTCTTCCTCAGTCAGTAGGCAATTGAGGTAGGGGTGTCCTTTGATGTGCTCTTCCATGGGTCGGCCACGAAGAGTGGTTAACACTCTATACGAGGTTGGCATGACATAAGTGGGGTCGTACTCCGATGTTTTGATTGCGCGGCACTGCTCAGCATTGGTCATTATTTGGCATCCTTCAACTTCCCATTGCAATCAAAGAGTGTACCAATGCCTTAAGAACGGGGATTCAGTATCAGCAAGTTTTGATAATTCTGCGATTTCTTGGTCAGTAATGGCAGAAGTGGTTCGTTTATCATAGGACATGATGAGGCATTGTTTGATGACCTGCTCTTTGGATATCTCGCTAGTGAGCAATTCAGCAGCGGAGTTAAAGGCTTTTGCGAATGCAAATTCAAACGTCTCCCAAGAACAAGGCATCATTCGAACTTCATTTGCAAAGGGTTCTTGCAGTAGGCCTAAATCCAAGCAATCATGGCTCAGAGCTAACAATATGAAAGTGGCATTGAGTCATCTAATGCAATCAACCACATCCTCCTCTGTGTCCTCAGCCAGATCAGCAGCCAGTGTTAAGAATGATTTCTACTCATAAGGGGGTCGAAGGCCTGTTGCTGGTTGGGGTTTGATAGAACTAGAGCCTTTGACAACAAATAGTTGCGGTTGCAGGTGTTCTTGAGATTGCGGTTGACATCTTGAATTAGGGCTGGGATAGTAGCAGTGATGTCTAATGGACTGCTGCCTTCGGTATGGATCAAGGAAGTCTAAGCGGCTCTATCGGGTGTTGATTCATGTGACAATGTTTGTCTTTTGGGCTGATAGGCTTGTTCGACTTTCTTGGGCGTATGTGCGGATTAGCTTGATGGATATGGGTCTTGAAAGCACTGCAGCTTCTGGCTTTGAGGTTTTATGGGGCTTGGTGTGATCAAACTTGAGGGCAGCGTGCAAGTAGTGCCTTCGGCCGTGCGAGCCTTAGGGATCCATATCCAAGCATTTCCCTCATAGTAGCCTTGCACATGCAAGAGGGCTTTAGGGACCCATCTTGGCTTGATCATGCGTTGGTTTCTATAATTGCGCCTTGGCCTCCTAGATTTAGAGCTTCTGGTGTTATGAGGACATGAGCGTCGACTCCTAGGCAGTGGTTGCGGTTGCTTGGGCCTCCATTGAAGCCTAGGCTGTTGAGCCTTAGCCTTCGCTGCTATGAGCGGCGATTCTAGAGATTCGGTGGGTGGTGGCCGAGCACTACTCCCCTCCTTAGACTTGGCTACTAACATTTCTACCGATGGTCTTGCGGACTTTGATGAGGTCGCGCAGTCCTTGCTAAAGACTCTAACAATGCGAACGTTGCCTATGGCGAGGTGGATACACTGTGATTCATAATCAACATTGCAGTGAGTTTACTTCTTGAAGGTTTGCCCTAACAGCGATTTTGTGCCTGTGTCTTCAACATTTGGCAACACGTAGAAGATCATTGGTATAGTCTCAGACTCGATAGAAATGGGGGCCCTACACTTGCCGAGAAGTGTGTATGAACGGCCCCCATATGGGCTTAATTTGGCATTGGTGGGCTGTAGTGGTGGTTTGCCCAGTTGGGTCCAATGATCGTGAGTTAAGACATTGAAGTATGCTCCCTCGTCGATCAAGGCATTGAAAGCACATGTTCACTTAGCAGTGATCGTGATGTGTAGGTATGCAGGTTCTATGGCTTCCTCATCCTCATCATCCATTTCAGTGATCGTGGCTACTCGTACTTTGATAGGGGGTTCTAACATTGGTGGCTCATGCAGAGGATGCGTAGGAGGGTAGTACTTCTTGACACGACTGCCATTAAAGAAGCCTATGCCCTTGTTGTCTAGAGTCTCGAGCTCAACATTGCCAGTTCAGCTGATTGCACGAACTTTGAAAGGTCCAAGACCTCTAAACTTCATTTTTTGCTTATGCCCCTTAACTGAGTACAGGAGTACTAAGTCTCCCTGTTCAAAATCGTGCTGCTTGATGTGCTTGTCAAACCAGCTCTTGCATCGTGCCTTCTCACATATGAGTGCATGAGTGGCTAGAAGACGAGTTTTTGAGAGGCATTCAAGCTCAACCAGGTGTTGCATCCATGCCTCCTTTCCTTCCCATCATTTTTGAAGTGCTATTCTCAAGCTAGGAATGAAGAACTCTACAGGGAGAATTGCTTCAGTTCCGTAGGTCAACCTAAAGGGAGTCTACCTGACAACCATTTTATAAGCTGTACGATAAGCCCACAAGGCTGCCATCAGCTTGTTATCCTAGTCGCTGCGCGAAGCAGAGACTACTTTGGTCAGGACGTTTACAAGAATCTTATTCGTGGATTTCACCTGGCCGTTTGCTTGAGGCTAGTATGGAGAGGATTTTCGATGGATAATTAGAAAGGTGGATAGAAGATGCGCTATCACTTCATTGATGAAGTGCTTGCCCTAGACACTAACTAGTTCGATGGGGCAGCCGAATCGTGAAATCACGTGCTCCCACAAGAACTTGGCAGTCGTTCTAGCATCGTTCTTTCGTGTCACTCTCGCTTCTGCCCATTTTGTTAGGTAGTCTGTGGCCACAATGATATATTTGGCCTGTGAATACTGTGTAGCTCGGCTGATGGGTCATCCTATGAAGTCAATTGCCCATTTTTCGAAGGGTTGTCGTGCAATGATTGGGGTCAACTCCATTTGATCCTTGCGAATCAGGACCTTCGTTCGTTGACACTCGTCACAATGCTTAACGAATTGTGTTGCATCTCAAAACAGCGTTGGTCACCATAATTGAGACTGCAGCACCTTGCGGGGTGTCGTGTCTCCGCTAAAGTGCCCACCAGTGATTCCACTGTGCGCTTCTAAAAGCACATCGTGCATCTCATGATCGCACATGCATCTACGCAACAATCCATCTTGCCCTAGTCGATATAGCTGGCCTGCTATCAACTGGTAGGGTTGGATCTTGAGGATGAGTCGCCTAAGTTTTGCCTTTTCTATTGGCCACTCAAGCAGTCTGTGCTCAAGCACTTGGAATATGTCATCTGCCCAATATGGCATTAGATCAGCCTTAAATAAATCTCTCTCTCTGGAAAGGTTAAAGAGATGGGCATCTGGCAATTCATCGGCAATGCCTTCTCTAGCAGCCTCTCCCGTGGGGATGCGTGACATATGGCTAGTCATGTAGTGCTATTTTTCTTTCTATACAACCACGGAGAAGTCGAACTCCAGAAGCAGAAGAAGCCACTAATCTATGCATCCTGTAGTGCAAGGTTTATTCACTAGATATAGCAAGGCTTGATGGTCCACGAAGAAGGTAAAGGATGTAGCCAATAGATAATGCCAGAATTTCTTCACAACAAACACCATGGCCAAGCCCTCTCTCTCTCTCTGTTGTTGAGTAATTCATTTTCTTCTCAGTGAGTTATCTGCTAGCAAAGCTCACTGGGTAGTCCAGGTTGTGTTCTCCAGGTTGGCACAACACTGCCCCCACAGCAAATTTCGAGGCATCGATATGCACGTGGAAGGTAGTGGTCCAATCTGGGGGTCGTAGAATCAGTGCTGTGGTTAGAGCCTTCTTCAACTCTTCATATGCTCGTTGGCGTGCTTCAATCCATTCAAAGACAATCAGCAGCTTGTATAAAGGTCTGGCAATCAATGCATAATTCAACACAAACTGCCGATAGTATCCCGTATGGCCTAAGAAGCATTGAACTCCCTTATAGTTGATTGGGGGTGGAAGATCAATGACCTTCGAGAAGTCGGTGGCAATGCCGTTCTTTGACACCACGTGCCCTAGGATGAATCCATGCTTCACCCAAAACTGGCACTTTAAAGGGTTTAGGGAGAGACGATATAGGCGACACTGCTCAAAGACTGCTCAGAGTTTATCTAAGTGTTCTCTCCAGGTCAAGTGAATACATAAGTCATCCACAAAGACTTCCAACTCTTTGCGAAGCATGTCCTTAAATATGGCGCACATGAGGCATTGAAAGGTGGCGGGGGCATTAGTCAACTCGAAAGGCATGACTATGTAAGCAAAGACGCCCCACTCAGTGGTGAATGCAGTCTTATGCCTGTCGGCAGGATGCACTTGTACCTGATTGTATCCTGAGAAGCCGTCCAGAAAACTATAGGCTTCCTTGCCAACCACTCTTTCAAGCATGTGCTCGGTGTACGACAATGGATAGTTGTCCCTCTTAGTAGCAGTGTTCACCTTCTTGTAATTGACACACGCTCTAATTTTTTCGTTCTTCTTCATGACAATGACTATGGGCGATACCCAATCCGTGTGCTCAATTTCGTAAATGAATCCTGCTCTCATCAACTTGTCAATCTCTTCCTTGACTGTTGTGAGTGTGTTTTGGATTCATAGGGTATGGTCGTTGCTTGACTGGCATAGCATCTAACGTCATGGGTATGCTATGAGTCACTACACTCTAAGGGTATACGTAAGTCTCTTCCTCATTCTGCTCTTCCACGTAGTGGATTGGAGTGTCACTCAGTGGATGGATTATGTAGGGGCCAGGCGGTCTAGGTATGCCTGTAGGGTTTATGTCCATCCTAGTGTCAAGAATCGTGTGGTGGGGGGATTCGCTCAAAATGCTGTGCTGAACACACACAGAATGCACAAGAAGAAGCTCACACAAGAGACAAGAAGAGAGATGGAGGCCAATACGTTTTCTTGCTGGTTTCTTCTTCTTCTTCCACATACTTTACAATGTACATAAAGTATAGATAAGATACTACATAAAGGAAAGTGGCCTACTAAGTCAAACAATGCATAACCGACTACACTAGTCGACTGGCGCTATAACTATGCCAGTTGTAAATAGGTGTAACAACCTGAATATAATAGGTAATGAGTCAGTGACCATGTGAGAGTCATAATGACCACCGATGTGCTAAGTGTAGACGTGTGGACCCATCTAACTAGGCGGTCCATCATTAATGTCCGCATGTGTTGAGCTTGTCATCTCAACAACTAGGAACAACCAACTTAATGTCGTTAGGCACAGGAAGGGCCAATGGGGCTCCCCTTACGAAGAATGGCTATGGCCTATTCGCTAGATAGGGCTGGCCATATGGTTACGAGTATGGAAGTTTTCTTGGTAATCTACAATGCGCGACGTTGTGATTGAACCTACCACAGTTAGCGCAAGCTTGACCTAGGGTCTTGACACTCGGCTGGCAAGTGGTTTCCACCACAGCAATGCATTGGACGTGTGGGCGCGTTGGTCGTCTCAACATGTCTTGCAGTTTGGCTATCTCCATCTTTACATCAGCCAAGTCTTGGTTTGTCTCGTTGGCTTTCCCCTTATCTTGGGTGGATGGGCCTGATCGTTCGCTAGAGGTTGAAGCTCTCTCTGAGCTCCGCGAGTTGGTTTCCTCTGAGTTTAAGCTCCTGGAACTTCTCTCTTTCAGCTAGTCGTCAACTCTGATGGCTTCCTCAAAAACCCTAGCTAGTGCATCTCACTGCAAGCTTGAGTTGCTTGCCAAAGCCTTATACAGTTCCTCATTTCGAATTCCACTAATGAATACAGTTGACACTACTCTTTCAGTTGGTCGTTCGCCCATAGGGATTCTCTTGAAGAGACTCCTCATGTGGATTATGTAATCGTGAATTTTCTCCTTCTCCTTCTGCTTAACATTCATCAGTTGCACTAGCAGATTGTTGGAGTATCTAGGCTCGGCAAATCTCTTGATGAAGAGATTCTTGAGGCCGTTGAAGTTAGTTCGGTCTGTGGCATCTAAACTCGTATACCAAGTCCTACCCTTGTCACCTAAGCAGAGCCCAAACGCTTGGGAGCACTGAGTTAGGTCGGTGAGGCCGTTGGCTTCACAGACTTGCTCAAATTGCTCTACAAAACTGTATGGATCGTCGTTGGGCTGGTACTTGTCGAGCTGCTTTGCAACGATTGGGATTTTGGACTGGCTCTTGGAGCCTTGGTTTGCTCCTAATCCTGCTAGTAGTGATGTTGCTCTACTATTGTGTTGTCTAGCAGACGCTTCATGAGAAGCTCACTTAGCATTAAGTCTCCTTCTAGGGCTCTCTCGTGATCAGTTCGGTTTCTATCGGCTAGGTTCAGCACCCGTTGTACCTCGTGCAATTCTGTGCTTTGCCCTTGGCTCCTAGCCTACTGTTCTCTGTTGTACTCTACTATGCTTTGCAATGCCTTGTGGGCTAGCTTCCTCTCCTCTTCTAAGTCTACGATGATGGTATCTGCTGTCTTGTCGCGGTGCTCATACCGGGCGTGCGTATCATAGCTACTAACCAGCTGTTGAATCGCCTCTGGGAAGACTCCTAAGTCGAGTTCCTCGTTCAGCTTGCGGTTTGGGTTTTCTTCTGCCATCGTCGTATTCTCGTGCTCCACCAAGCTATCGATCAGGTTGAGTAAGTTTGTCAAATCCACCTCTTTGGCGCCGCTTGCTTGGCAAACAATATCTAAGCATCTTACGCATTCTTGCTTTGTTTTGGGCCTGATAGGCTTGTTGATCAATTCTCTGTCTGTCTTGATAGGGTTCCGGGTTTTCTTGCTATGTTGCCTTGCTCGTTCTTGGTTCGGTCAGGGTTTATGGCTTAGCGGGTTGTCTCTAGGACTCTAGGTCTAGCGACAGCCTACGCAAGCTGCTAAGCGGCTGCACCTTACGATTTTGCCTATTCCTTGCGTTAGAATCGAGTTCTGAGCATCAGGAGGACTCGTGATAGGTTGTGCGGCTGAGCTCTCTCTCTCAGGGTCTCATGTAGGATGCAAAGTTTTCGTATTTTGATTTGAGTTTGTGTAATAATTTGCTTTTATAGGCAAAATTTGTGTTTGTATGTGTGCGTGTCTATCTCTCTCTCTCGGCTTTTGAAATAGTGGAGTTTTCAATGTTGGATTTATATAGAGAACACTTGCCCACACACTTTAAAATATGAGGATGTACATTATGTTAGAATAATCATTTTAAGATTAAGATATGCATTTTAAGACATGGAGTGAAAGATATCAACAATATGGGGATTTAAATTTATGTTTATTTTATTATCTTCTATATTAATTTTAAGATATGTGCTATATAATCAACCCCTATAGGTACCAGGATGGAGCCATATCTCTTGAACTCTAAAGTAGGGACTACAAATTTCTATACTTATGTTCTTCATGGATTATTAAGTAGTGCTTTTCTAGGGAAGGATATTGTGTAGTGCGCACCCTTGGACTATAGGGGTCTATCTTATAGCATTCAATGCACCAAGGGCTAAGTGATAATACTATTTATTTATAACTTTCATTATTGAGAGACAGATCAATCATTTACTTTATTCTTTGCAATTCGTGAGGTTGGTATGCATATAATAATAATTTAACTTTGATGCTATAAAAAACCCTATTTTTTATATTTTTAAACTTTGGGACTTTTTTAAAGTTGGTTTTATTAGCAGGGACAAGGATTGTTGCATTATTGCAGGGAATGATTTTCTAGGAAAGAATGTTGTGTAGTGAGTATAAGCAATGAGACTCTTTGTCTAGGGGAAAAACCTCATTCCCATTAAAAGCCCAACTCATTGGTTGTTGTAACATTATGTACATTAAAAGATCCATCCTTGACTTTGCTCATTACAATTTGTGAGGTGGGTATGATTATAGAGAACTTTGAATTTGTCCATGGGCTGTGAACAAAGACAAGAGACTAAGAGAGGGGTTTCGCATCATGAGGGATGTATTCATAGGGATATTCAGATGAATACATCCATTGTGATAATAACTCTAATCTCTAGCCTACTAGGAAGCCATGTGAATTTGCTTGAAATACATGTATGGGAGTTAGTGAAGGATCCACTTGAGTCCTGCGTGTGGGATAAACAGATTGGAACCTCACTCCGTGATGCTTGCTGTAGTAAATCTTATCATGATCAATCCTCTTTGTCTGGGGGGAAAAACCTCATTCTAATTAAAATCCCAACTCATTGGTTGTTGTAACATTATGTACATTAAAAGATCCATCCTCGACTTTGCTCATTACAATTTGTGAGGTGGGTATAATTATAGAGAACTTTGAATTTGTCCATGGGTTGTGAACAAAGACAAGAGACTAAGAGAGGGGTTTCACATCATGAGGGATGTATTCATAGGGATATTCAGATGAATACATCCATTGTGACAATAACTCTAATCTCTAGCCTACTAGGAAGCCATGTGAATTTGCTTGAAATACATGTATGTGAGTTAGTGAAGGATCCACTTGAGTCCTGCGTGTGGGATAAACAGATTGGAACCTCACTCCGTGATGCTTGCTGTAGTAAATCTTATCATGATCAATCCTTTTTGTCTGGGGAAAAAACCTCATTCCCATTAAAAGCCCAACTCATTGGTTGTTGTAACATTATGTACATTAAAAGATCCATCCTTGACTTTGCTCATTACAATTTGTGAGGTGGGTATAATTATAGAGAACTTTGAATTTGTCCATGGGTTGTGAACAAAGACAAGAGACTAAGAGAGGGGTTTCGTATCATGAGGGATGTATTCATAGGGATATTCAGATGAATACATCCATTGTGACAATAACTCTAATATCTGGCCTGCTAGGAAGCCATGTGAATTTGCTTGAAATACTTGTATGTGAGTTAGTGAAGGATCCACTTGAGTCCTCTGTGTGGGATAAACAAATTGGAACCTCACTCCAAGTGATGCTTGTTGCAGTAAATCTTATCGTGATTGATCCTCTTTGTCTGGGGAAAAAACCTCATTCCAATTAAAAGCCCAACTCATTGGTTGTTGTAACATTATGTACATTAAAACATCCATCCTCGACTTTGCTCATTATAATTTGTGAGGTGGGTATAATTATAGAAAACTTTGAATTTGTCCATGGGTTGTGAACAGAGACAAGAGACTAAGAGAGGGGTTTCGTGTCATGAGGGATGTATTCATAGGGATATTCAAATGAATACATCCATTGTGACAATAACTCTAATCTCTGTCATACTAGGAAGCCATGTGAATTTGCTTGAATTACCTGTATGTGAGTTAATGAAGGATCCACTTGAGTCCTACGTGTGGGATAAATAGATTGGAACCTCACTCCAAGTGATGCTTGCTGTAGTAAATCTTATCATGATCAATCATATGATGTAAATCACATATGTTTCAAATGTAATGTATTGGAAGGAAAATCTAATGCCGTTTAGGATTTTTCACTGTTTCTAAATTTTAAGGATAGTTGATATGCACCTTAATGTTAACACATTTGTTTTGCGCAACATGGAGGCTTTTGTAGCAAACAAGAACGTGTCTGCATCAAATGTTGTATAATGCATTCCTAGCGTACATAGGGTATGCGCAAGGTGAAAGTCATTACAAGGAGAAAGGCAATTCGTCGTGCACTCAAGCATGTTGGAGGATATGATAGTTCTATTGGGTTCTTGAGAATCATTCGTTGTTTGGACGGGATTGAGAAGCAAGTGGAGACATTATTTCGACATCAAACACTACAAGATATAGGCCTTATACCGACGTTTAAAGTGACGAAAATGCAAACAACAAAATTCGCCCCCGTCGTCGCAAAAAGCATCGTTATTGGCGATGCCATAGAACAGTCGGTATTGGCGTTGCTATCAGCATCGGTATTGGTGTCGCTATCAGCGTCGCATTTACCGATGCCGATAGCGATGGTTTGTGACGTGCATAACGACGCTAATAGTGATGCGAGCAGTAAAATTTGTGACGCTAATAGCGACGGTAATAGGGATAAAAAAAATTTTGTGGCAGGGCAGCTTTCTGCACTACTGTGTACAATGCGCTTGCAAACAAAAACAATGTATACTGAAATCATAAAACTAATACATGAAATAAATACATGATCGTATAAAAAGTGATTGGTACAATCATGACAGGATATCACTAATACATAGAAAATGTCTACATAGATCAGGCGACTCAAAAATAAAGGTGTGTGAGCTCCAAGGATCCAAGGGTGAGCTACGCATCCTCGTCCCCTGAAAGCTTATCCCGCCACAAAGGAGCATCGAACGGACTCTGCAGAAAAAGAAACAACACATCAGTCCACCATACAATAATGCATTCAAATATCTCATGGTAACTACGGACAAGAAAGATGAGTGACTTACAAGGCCGCCGCGTCTATACAATCGGTCGATCAATTTAGTGAGACCGTGCCTCTCTGCATATCGAGTCCCAAGGCCAACCGGATCGCGATTTGTAATGGAGTGCTGCAAAGAAAACAAAATGCTAACTGTTAGAAACATGATTGTCAGTACAAAGAATATTTCAAAAAAATAAACAAGCAAAACAAAAGAAAAACTTACAAAGTCCTGCAAATATGTCCTGTGGCCGCCACTCCCAAGATGATGGACCACTCCGGCCTCGAGTCATGCCCTCTCCGCCTCGTGCTGCTGACTCCAACGTCCTGGAGAATTTGTAGCCTCCTCTCTCAGTCGTGGGCGCCAGTCGTCTGCATCTAACCACTCGGGCTTTGCAGCCCCACTCTTGATTGCCTTGCGTGCGTCAGATCATCTATGTGACATGTATGCATGCATGCAATCCATCATCTAACCCGTAGAGAATCTATCTACTGCGGCTGGCACCGGAAACTCCTCGTGCAAGGATGCTACTATATAGTCCTTGCTCCCCTCCAGTATGTTCTTCCAATGATCCAAGACGTTGTGCGGAAAAACTTGTTGGCACAACTCTCTCATGCGAGCCATCACCCTCCTCCCCTCATCATTCATGATGATGGCTCATGACCTACTATCGACTAGATATCCATAATCCCCAGGAGTCTGCCTAAGATGGGTCCTCTCCCATTTGCATCCATGCTCCTGGGCATATCCAGGAGAACCCTGTGCATCCGGTGTACCGACGGGGGTAATATCTCTTGGAGTGGCACCCACAAGGGTGCCACCCTGCTGACGGCTGCGCAAAAGCCGGAGTAACTCGAGTAGACGTCCCCACAGGTGTGACAAATCCTGGAGGTGACGCAGCTCCAGCTGAACGATGAGACGGAGACACTGCATCCGTGTCTCCACAGCATCCACCTGAGCCACGAGAGCGAGGAATCACACCTGTATCCCATGTCGACCGCAGGCTCACTGCCTCTGTATCTCTACAGCATCCCCCTGATCCCGATGCACTCCCTCTCTCTGGCCCAAGTCGTGAGCTTCGAGATCATCTGCTCGAAGCGGAAGCATCCGATCGTGCTGAAGCAGATCTAGCAGAGCGCCCTGACGAAGACCGAGACAGCTCCTGATCTGCCATCTCTCTGAATCTGGCGATCTGATTTGGAGACATGCATGCAAAGATGTCATGTAACTCCTCATCGCTCATCCCTCGACTCATCTTGAAAATGTCACCTGCACAGACAAAAAATGATGTTAGAATAATCAATTTAAAACATACAAAGTACAGTAATGTAAATCATTTTAAAAAAATCTCACTTAAAATGCATATCTTATGTACCCTTATAAGCGATTGGTCAACGAATTGAGTAAGTGGATGCTCCAAGTATGAAGTATCCTATGGTCCCATGTTAATCTCCTGACACAACTCCGTATACACTGAAAGGTCGATAGACATGTCACCACAAAAGAATGAGTCCGCCTCGTTCTCAAAGAATTCTTGGATTCCTGTATTTCCATCATTGTTAGCCAATGTTGGCTCCAAGCTTTCGACGGCCTCCACCCCTTGCAATATCGCATCCATTCTTTTTTCTACCCCATTTTCAACCACCACATCTCCAGTCAGTCTATCATCATCCTTCCGCGACCATAGCATTTCATTGTCTGGTTCCACCATTGGTAGCCATTGTGAAATATGCACTAGCGCCTCAGACACCAACCAACCTTCGGCCATGCTACCTTTTGGCCGAGCTCGTTGTCGCACAAAGCCTTTCAGGGTTTTCATGAAGTGCTCCAAGAAGAACATCCATCACGTATGGACAGGTCCAGCAATCTCCACTTCATCCACAAGATGCACAAGAAGGTGGATTTGTATCGTGAGCATACTGGTGGGCAGGTATTTCTCAAAGAGACAGACCGTCTCCACTGCTCCCCGCCTCGCGGATTCAATAGAGGACGTCTTAATCTCCTTCTGTGAGATCCATTGCACCAAAGTCGACAACTTGTAAATGGCCCTGCATATTTCTGGAGTAAGACATCCTGCGATCACGATCGGTAATACAAACTGCCACAAATGAGAAAGCATTATGAATCATGGCTACATTCCAAATAGCAAAATGCCCACGCTAATTACAACCATTCGTAGTACAAAACTTGACATATCTTATGCGAGTCATGGGATTTTAGCCCTGATAATTGGTCGTCTTTAGAAAATGTGGACCTGAGAGAATGCATCATACCCGTCGGAGTGCGGATAGACTTGATTACTTGCTTCACAATGCGCTCTTCTTTAGTGGACAAAACCCAAGGAGCGCGAGGAAGCTGCACGCGACCATCAGCACTCGAAAGCGCCTCCATCTTACCTACCTCCTCAAATCCATTCGTGCCCCTATAGTGTCTCTCTTTCCTGTGATGTGGTCCCATAATAATCTGCCCACATTCTTGAAAATATGCATGGGATTTAACAAGTGGTTGACCTATAAGTGGGTCCAATATGGCAACTCATAGAAAACTGAGAACCGCCGCATTCCATTTGGATGTGATTCTGCATGGACCATTTTCAGCTCATACAAGCTTGCGGCATTCATACGTGTTGAAGGTCGTCCAATAAAACCTTCCCTGAGTTCATGATCCTCCGGCAAGAAAGCAGCGTGTCCTTGATATACCATCTTCTTCATGGTTCGTGACCTTCGGGAGTCTAACTGTGGCTCGCACAATGGACATGCATGATAACCTGAGGTAACCAGACCTGTTCCAACACCACGACCTAGTGAATACTTGATTGAATGAGATAAAATATAGATATTACCAGCGAGAACGGAGGCCTGCTCACCTGAGCACTCTCCCAATCCCGAAAAGTCATGCATCGTCCACATGAGAATGGCTCGAATATTGGCTGACCGCCAACCATCACGCCTGCTCATATCTTGCACAGTGACCCCCTCCTCCCACAAAATCTTAAGCTCATCGACTAATGGACGAAGATACACGTCCATATTTTTTACTTTGTAGCGACCTGGGACAAGCAAGCTAAGGATGAGATGTCCTTTCTTCGTAGAAAGCCATGGAGGGATATTGTAGTTGACAAGGACTATAGGCCACACACTGTAAGAAGTTGAGCGCAGACCGAATGGGTTCACGCCATCCATTGCAAGACCGAGCCAAAGATTCCTTGGCTCTCGGGCAAAGCCTAGGAAGGTAGAGTCAATGTGGCTCCATGCGCGCGAATCCGCTAATATTCGTTGAACTCCATCTGTGGACCTATTCTGCGAATGCCACGTTGTCAAGCTCGCCATACCAAACGTACGAAACATGTGGTTTATGCGGGGGATAAGCGAAAAGTGTCTGAGAACTTTTTGAGGGATGGTTTGCCCTTGCAAGTCCTGTCGATACCTGTGAACACCACACTTTGGACATGTCTCCATAGTCTCATATTCTCCTCAAAACAGACAGCAATCGTTGATACATGCATGGATGTTATTGTAGTCCATGCCAAGCTTCCGTAAAACATGTCGTGCATCATCACGAGACTCAGGCATGGTATTTGCAGGTGGTAATATATGATATCTCTCTTTCCCTATTAGGTATAATGATATTTCTCTTTTTCTCTCCTCTCTCTCTCTCTCATTTCCTTTTCTCTCTCTACTCTCCCTCTCATTCCTCTCCCTCCCTCTCTCTTTTTCTCTCTCCTCTCTCTCTCATTCCTCTCCCTCCCTTGCCCTCTCTCATTCCATTTTCTCTCTCCTCTCTCTCTCATTCCTTTTTCTCTCTCCTCTCTCTCTCATTTTCTTTTCTCTCTCCTCTCCCTCTCATTCCTCTCTCTCCCTCTCTCTTTTTCTCTCTCCTCTCTCTCTCATTCCTCTCCCTCCCTTGCCTTCTCTCATTCATTTTTCTCTCTCCTCTCTCTCTCATTCCCTTTTTCTCTCTCCTCTCCCTCTCTCATTTCCTCTCCCTCCCTCGCTCTCACCCTCTCTTTCTCTCTTTTCCTATTAGGTTTAATGGTTTTTCTCTCTTTTTCTCTCTTTTTCTCTCTCCTCTCTCTCTCTCATTTTTTCTCTCTCCTCTCCCTCTCTCATTTCATTTTCTCTCTTCCTCTCCCTCTCTCGCCCTCACCCTCTCTTTCTATCTATCTTTCCCTATTAGGTTTAATGCTACCTTCTCTCTTTTTCTCTCTCCTCTCTCTCTCTCTCTCATTTTTTCTCTCTCCTCTCCCTCTCTCATTTCATACTCTCCCTCTCTCGCCCTCACCCTCTCTTTCTATCTATCTTTCCCTATTAGGTTTAATGCTACCTTCTCTCTTTTTCTCTCTCCTCTCTCTCTCATTTTTTATTCTCTCTCCTCTCCCTCTCTCATTTACCTTTATCTCTTTCTCTCCCTCTCTAATTTCCTGTCCCTTCTTCACCCTGATCCTCTCTTTTTCTATTTCTCTATTATTTTTAATAATTTTTTCTCTTTTTCTCTCTCCTCTCCCTCTCATTTTTTTCTCTCTTCCTCTCCCTCTCTCATTTCCTCTCCCTCCCTCGCCCTCACCCTCACCCATACCCTCTCTTGCTCTATTTGCCTATTATGTTTAACATCTTATCTCTTTTTCTCTCTCCTCTCATTCTCTCCTTTTTTCTCTCTCCTCTCCCTC
Source organism: Lygodium microphyllum (assembly GCF_053477565.2). Classification (NCBI taxonomy): domain Eukaryota; kingdom Viridiplantae; phylum Streptophyta; class Polypodiopsida; order Schizaeales; family Lygodiaceae; genus Lygodium; species Lygodium microphyllum. The sequence goes on along the minus strand of NC_141146.1, from coordinate 12,973,796 downwards.
TCTCATTTCCTTTGGCTCTCTTCCTCTCCTTCTCTCATTTCCTCTCCCCCTCCCTCTCCCTTGTTGAGATATCGAGCTCCACTCGTGATACGCCAGGGTGACCGTTGTGTATTTATGTCACCGACTTGTCAGTTTGCAGACGCGGTTGGTACACCGCCCATGAATAATAGCTACATGATAGCTATCCTTATCTACTCTAGTTCGTGGCTCAGTTAGTATGCCACCTTAGTTAGTTGAGTTTGGTTTGAGACCCATATATAGGGTTCTTCTATTTCTTTGTATAAGAGTTCTTTTGGCTTACACAACTAAGAAGAGGAAAACTGTTTTCAGCCTCCACCCTTGTGTGTATTCCCCCATTGTGCAAGCAAGAAAGCTACAAGTGAGACTCCTTCCTTCTCTCCCATAATCTTGACATGGTATCAGAGCCTTGTTCGTGGTAAGGAGCTCAAGAAAGCAAGCCAAGCTCGCGGTGGTCTGGTAAGAGGAGCAATGTTGCTTTCATTTTCTGTTTTGGGAGCAGATCTCTGCAGGTAGCACAGCCGAAAATTGCAAGAGTGCATTGTCTCAGGTTGAGACGCCCTTCGCGGTGAAGCAAGAGGGCAGTATATGCTGCGGGAAAGGGCTTTAGCCCTAGGTGACCCTGTTTTTTTTATTTGAGGCCATTTCGGGGCCTGTTTTGGAGGCGGAAGTTTTCTGTACGCACTCAGGAAAAGGCCTAGTTTTATGCTATGCAGCCACTGTTCTATAGGTCGGTGAAAAGTTACTCTAGAAATTGCATCGTATGCCTGTGCGCAAAGACATTGGGAGTTACAGAATCATCCTTGGTTCCTGTTTATGCAAAATCATCACTAGGAAGTGACTGTGTGGTCAAATACCACTTTCGCCAGTTTTGCAGATTTGCCCTTGTGAGGGTGAAGCTGTGTTTTTTGCAGTGATAGAATTTTTTGCAGTGTTCTGTAATGGCGTCTGATTCTCTTTCACAGATTGTAACTGAAAAGCTTGACAAGAACAACTTCCAGGCATGGAAGTTTAGAATGACGAATTTCCTTATGGGAAAAGGATATTGGGAATTTGTTGCAGGAAATGAAGAAGAACCAGTTCTTCCTGATGTTCCCAATCAACAGCAAATGCAGGCATTTAAAGCATGGCATGAGAGAGCCAGGAAAGTTATGTACTAGCTGTCTATCAGCATTTCAGACTCTATGATTGTGCATATTCAAGATGCAAGTACGCCAAAGGAGGCATGGGATACTTTGTCAAAAATGTATAGCACAAATACGCAAGCCAGGAAAATGCAGCTCAAGCAAGAGTTGCATAATGTGCAAAGAGAAAATATGAGCATCAATGACTACCACATGAAGGTGAAGAAGATTGCAGATGCACTTGCTTCCATTGGGTCGCCAGTGGAAGATGATGATTTAGTTTCTGTGACCTTGAATGGTCTAGGAAAGGATTATGCATAGTTTCGGACATCCATTTCAGTTCATGAAAGATTTCCTGATTTTGAGGAGTTGATTGCTCTTCTAATTTCTGAGGAGCAGAGAAATGGTGGTGCATCTTCTTCAGGAGGAACTTCAAAAGAAACTGTCTTCTACTCAAATGCTGAAAGAGGTAGAGGCAGAGGTAGAGGAGGCCGATTTGGAGGCCGTGGTAGAAATCAGAATATGCAGCAAACTCAAGAAAACCAGTCCTATGGAGGAGGACGTGGTAACTCTAGAGGCAGGGGGAGCCAAAGAGGTCGTGGTGGATGGCAAAGAGGTCAAAATGCAAACAGTAATGTTGAATGCTACTACTGTGGTAAAATGGGTCATATGGCTAAAGACTGCTATAAAAAGCAGAATGACATCATGAATGGAAAACTGCAATAAGGAAATTATACATCTTCTAGTAGACAGGGTGATGACAGAAATGAGCATTTGTTTATGGTGCAGCACATGAACAATTCTGTGACAAGTGTAGAAGAAAGCAACGATGTGTGGTATGTTGACTCAGGTGCATCAAACCACATGACAGGTCATGCAGAATGGATGGAGGATGCAAGGAAAATGAAAAAACCAGGATTTGTGGAGACTGGTGATGATACTGCACATCCGATTGTGCAGATTGGAAAAATTCCTTTGTCTATGCAGGATGGGAAAAAGAAATACCTGTCCGATGTATTTCATGTCCCGAATATCACCAAGAATCTGGTTTCTGTTGGTCAAATGGTTGAACAGGGCTTGCAGGTCAGATTTAATCCTCATGGATGCTTTGTTGAGGATATGAAAAATAAAGGTCGCTTGATAGCAAAAGGAAAGAAGAAGGGCAGAATGTTTACATTGGATACAGACATGCCTGAATTGAGTGCAGCAATGTTTGCACATGGGACCGGTGTAGTTGCAGATATTGATATCTGGCATAAACGCATTGGTCATGTTAATGTACAGCGACTTAAATCAATGCAGGCCCAAAACATTGTTGAAGGATTGCCTAAGTTCAAGGTTGCAGAAATGCATAAGGTATGTGAAGCCTGTCAGTTTGAAAAACAGGCAAGGAAACCATTTCCTAGACATGTTCAAGAGAGTAAGAAGCCATTGGAATTAATCCACTCTGATGTGTGGACTACTAAAGCTGCATCTCTTGGAGGCTGTCATTATTTTGTCACTTTTATTGATGACTATAGCAGAAAAGTTTGGGTGTATTTTATGAAGAAGAAAAGTGAAGTGTTTGGGCATTTCAAAACTCTTAAAGCTATGGTTGAAAAAGAAACAGGTTTGCAAATAAAATGCCTAAGGTCAGATGGAGGGGGAGAGTACCTCTCAAATGAGTTTGCAAGGTTCCTGCAGGAGCATGGCATAAAGCAGCAATATTCATGCAGTCATACCCCACAACAAAATGGAGTTGCAGAAAGGAAAAACAGGCATATTGGAGAGGTATCTCGTGCCATGCTCAATGAAAAAGACCTGCCAGATTTTTATTGGGCTGAAGCAGTTGCTACAGCAGTCTACATAATGAACAGGACTCCCACTACAGCAATACATGGAATGACTCCAGAGGAGAGGTATACTGGTAGGAAACCAGATATTTCTCATTTGAAAATTTTTGGTTGCATTGCCTATGTACATGTGCCAGATGAGTTGAGATCCAAGTTGGATCCAAAAGCTGAGAAGTGCATCTTTATTGGTTACTCTCTGCAGCAAAAAGGGTATAGATGCTATAACCCTTCTATTCGTAAGTTTACAGTGAGCAGAGATGTTGTTTTTGATAAGATGAGTAGCTGGTATAAACCAGTAAATGTGATTGATGATGTAGATGCACAAAATGGTAATGCTGCACAGAATTCACAGCAGCAGTCACAAAATATTAGTGGACCTGGAGCGTCCTCTAGCAGTGGTTCACATTCTTCGCCATGGATAGGCAGATTGAGATCAGGAGAAAGCCCTGGATGAAGAAATGGATGCCTTGGAAGCAAATGCTACATGGGAATTGGTACCTTTGCCTAAAGGTAAGAATGCAATTGGCTGTAAGTGGGTTTATAAGGTGAAGCACAATGCAGATGGTTCTGTGAACAGATACAAGGCAAGATTAGTAGTCAAGGGGTATGCACAAACATATGGCATTGACTATGAAGAAACATTCAGTCCGGTTGCAAGGATGGCAACTGTAAGAGCAGTCATTGCTATGGCTGCATCAAAGGGATGGTCTTTACATCAGATGGATGTAAATAATGCCTTCTTGCATGGTGATTTGCAAGAAGAGGTATATATGGAGCAGCCACCAGGTTATGTGCATGCTATTCATCCTGAGTTTGTTTGCAGGTTGAAGAAAGCATTGTATGGCTTGAAGCAAGCACCTAGAGCATGGTCTGACAAGATAGGACAGTATCTTGTTACTATTGGCTTTCAGATTTCCAAGGCAGATTTCTCACTTTATGTGAGAAAAACAGAGAAAGGTATTATGCTACTTGTCATTTATGTTGATGATTTGATTATGACAGGTGACAGTGATGAAGATATCCTTCATGTGAAAATGCTATTGAAGCAGAAGTTTGAGATGAAGGATTTGGGAGAGCTGCGTTATTTCTTGGGCATTGAGGTGATTAGATCACCAAGTGGGATACAGCTCTTGCAGAGGCAGTATGGATTGGACATGCTGTCCAAATATGGGATGACAGGCTGTAAGCCTATTTCAGTTCCTTTGGAGCAGAATGTGAAGCTGAGCGGAGATGCAGGTGAGCTTCTGGAAGACCCTACTATGTACAGACGCATAGTAGGAAGCTTGATTTATATGACTATTACCAGGTCAGATTTGAGCTATGCTGTTGGATTGGTAAGTCAGTTTATGCAGGCTCCAAGGAAACCGCATTTGGATGCGGCTAGACGCATACTCAGGTATGTGAAGTCCACATTGCAGTATGGACTATTTTATGAGACTCGGGTTTAGATACAGTTGCATGGATACACTGATGCTGATTGGGCTGGTAGCATTTCTGATAGACGATCTACCAGTGGATATGTGTTCTCTTTTGGGAGTGCTGCAGTCACTTGGAGCAGCAAGAAACAGCCTACAGTTGCCTTGTCGAGCACAGAGGCTGAGTACAGGGGTGCAGCAATGGCTGCATGTGAGGTAGCTTGGTTGCATAAGCTACTTTATGATATGCATCAGTCTACAGATGGGCCAGTTGTCATTTATTGTGACAACATGAGTAGTATACACTTGGCAAATAACCCAGTCTATCATGCTAAAACAAAGCACATTGAGGTGCATTATCACTATGTGCGAGAGAGGGTTTTACTAGGTCTTATTGATCTAGTTTATGTCAGCACAAAGGATCAGGTAGCTGACATATTTACGAAGGCATTGGGCACAGAAAAGCTGCGCAAGTTCAGAGACCTGCTTGGTGTGCAGGAATTGGGATTGAGCTCGAGGGGGAGTGTTGAGATATCGAGCTCCACTCGTGATACGCCAGGGTGACCGTTGTGTATTTATGTCACCGACTTGTCAGTTGCAGATGCGGTTGGTACACCGCCCATGAATAATAGCTACATGATAGCTATCCTTATCTACTCTAGTTCGTGGCTCAGTTAGTATGCCACCTTAGTTAGTTCAGTTTGGTTTGAGACCCATATATAGGGTTCTTCTATTTCTTTGTATAAGAGTTCTTTTGGCTTACACAACTAAGAAGAGGAAAACTGTTTTCAGCCTCCACCCTTGTGTGTATTCCCCCATTGTGCAAGCAAGAAAGCTACAAGTGAGACTCCTTCCTTCTCTCCCACAATCTTGACATCCCTCTCTCATTTCCCTATTATGTTTTTGTCTCTCCCCCCTCTCCCTCTCCCTCTCTCATTCCCTCTCCCTCTCCCTCTCTCATTTTCTCTCTCTTCCTCCCCCTCCCTCTCTCATTTCCTCTCCCCCTCCCTCTCCCTCTCTTTCTCCCTCTCCCTCTCCCTCATTTCTTCTCCCTCCCTCATTACATACAAATTATACAAAAAATAAATAAAAAAGAGAGAGAATACACTCTCCCTCTCTCATTCCCTCTCTCTTCCTCTCTTTCTCTCTCATTTCCTCCCCCTCCCTCTCCCTCTCTTTGATTTCACTCTCTTTCTCCCTCTCCCTCTCCCTCATTTCTTCTCCCTCTCTCATTACATACAAATTATACAAAAATTAAATAAAAAAGAGAGAGAATACACTCTCCCTCTCTCTCATTCTCTCATTTCATCCCCCTCCCTCTTCCATTTCTTCCCTCTCACTCTCCCTCTCTCCCCCATTTCCTCCCTCTCCCTCTCTTTTTCTCTCATTTTCTCTCCCTCTCTCAATATATATACACAAATTATAAAAGCAAAAGGGAGAGGGAGAGAGAGAATGCACTCTCCCTCCCTCTCCCTCTCCCTCTCTCGTTTCCTCCCCCCTCCCTCTCCCTCTCTTTCTCTTTCTCTCCCTCTCTCTCGTTCTCTCATTTCATCCCCCTCCCTCTTCCATTTCCTCCCTCTCCCTCTTCCTCCCTCTCCCTCTCCCTCTCTTTCTCTCTCATTTCCTCTCCCTCTCTCAATATATATACACAAATTATAAAAGCAAAAGGGAGAGGGAGAGAGAGAATGCACTCCCTCTCTTTCTCTCTCTTCCTCTCTCATTTCCTCCCCCTCCCTCTCTTTCTCTTTCTCTTTCTCTCCCTCTCTCTTTCTCTTTCTCTCCGTCTCCGTCTCCCTCTCCCTCTCCCTCTCTTTCTCTTTCATTTCCTCTCCTAAACAAGCAAAAGAGAAAGAGAATTAAACCCTAAACAAGCAAAAGAAGGAGAGAATAGACTCACCGATGAGATATGGCGAGGATTTGGCGGCTCCTCTTCGCGATGAAGGCTCCTCCTCTCCTTCCCGAACAACTACGGTGGCGGCGGCGGCAAGTCTTCTTCCTCTCCTTCTCTCACGACGGTCGCTCTCTCCCTCGCTCTCGCTCTCCAAGAAACAGCACCTCCAACATAGGTGAAAACATAGCCGGAAGTGGACTTCTTACTATCTGCATGTCCTGCATAATCAGAGTCAGTGTACCCCACGACTCTTGTATCCTGCCTGCCATAGCATATGCACATATCTGCAGTGCCCTTCAGATATCTCATGATACCCTTCACGGCATCCCAATGCTTCTTGCTAGATGTAGCCATATAGCGTGCCACAACACCAACTACAAAGGTAATATCTGGACGAGTGGTTATCATGGCATACATAAGATTGCCCACTGCGGATGCATAGGGAATCTTGGCCATCTCGGCCCTCTACTCATCTGTCTGCAGACAATCAGCCTGTGATACCTTCTCATAAGAAGGCAATGGACAACCAATAGGCTTTACGTCCTGCATGCGGAAGCGCTCAAGGACTTTATGAATGTACTCCCTCTGTGGCAAGTAGAGGAGTCCCTGATGCCTGTCCGCCTAATGTGCATACCAAGTATGTGAGCGGCCTGTCCCAGATCTTTCATCTCAAAGCTCTTCTTGAGCTGAGTCTTAAGAGCATCTAGCTCATCATGAGCTTTCCCTGCTATCAGCATATCATACACATAGAGTACCAAAATCAATAAAGAACCATTACGGGCTTCCTTCGTGTAAAGACATGAATCCATAGCACTCTGGCTGTAGCCCTATGACTATATAAAGGCATCAAACTTATGATATCACTCCCTAGGTGACTGTTTCAAGCCATAAAGACTTTTCTTCAATTTGCACACTAGGTGCTGCCTGCCAAGTTCTGCAAAGCCCTTAGGCTGCTCCATATAAATCTCATCATGCAAGTCCCCATGTAAGAAAGCTGTCTTGATATCCATCTGGTATAAATCCAAGTCAAGCTGAGCAACCAAAGCTAAGACTAAGCGCAGGGTGGACATCTTAACCACAGGAGAAAAGACCTCGTAAAAGTCCACACCATGCTCCTGCTTAAAACCCTTTGCTACCAATCTAGCCTTGTATGCCAGCTTAGGGTGTCCAAGGGTACTTTTTAGCTTGTATACCCACTTGCATGGCAAAGCTTCTTTCCCATAGGCAAGGAAACCAAATCCCAAGTGTCATTCTTATGCAGGGAGTCTATCTCAGACTGCATAGCCCTCTCCCAGGAATGACTGTCACCCCTGTGCATAGCCTCATCATAGGTGAAAGGCTCTCCTACATCTGTAACCAAGACATAATGCATCGAGGGCTGAAATCTATCAGGTGGACGTCTGTCTCTAGTAGACCGTCTCACGGCAGGCTCTACTGCCTGCCCAGCTGCCTGTCCAACACCCTGACCATGAGCATCTGATGCAGCTGTAGGCTGTCCAACTGGCTGTGCAGGAGCTCTCGGCTCCTCCTGAAATATGACCCTATGGATCTCAACAACTCTCTCAGGCTGCCTATGCATTTTGTCTTCATGGAAGACTACATCATGACTGCGGATGACTTTCTGCGCCTACGGATCCCAGAGACGGTAACCCATCTCGCATGCATCCCCATAACTAAGGAAAATGCATTTGACACTCTTGGGATCCATCTTACTTCTCTTGTCCCTGGGCACATGGCAAAATGCCTCACATCCAAAGACACGGAGATGCGCATAAGAGGGAGGTTTTCCAGTCCATACCTCCTCTGCAACCTGGAAATGCAAACCACTAGAGGGTGATCTGTTTATGACTTGCACAGCTATACTAACTGCCTCAGCCCAAAATCTCTGTGGTAGGCCTGCATGGCTAAGCATACTGCATACACTCTCCTGGATGGTTCTATTCATCTACTCGGCCAAACCATTCGGGGGGGGGGGGGGTGTAGGGGGTGGTCAACTGATGCTTAATACCCCTCTCATCACATAACTGCTCAAAAGCACGTGAGACATACTCACCCCCATTATCTGTCCTTAGGCATTTTATCCTATACCCAGATTGGTTCTCAACCAATGCAAGCCATCTCTGAAACACAGCCAAGACATCCGATTTCAGCTTAATGGGATAAGCCCAAACTTTTCGTGAAAAATCATCTATGAACGTAACAAAATACTTTGCACTACCCATAGACTGACAAGGCATGGGCCAACAGACATCCGAATGTACCAATGCCAAGGGCTCACTCATGTGTGGCCTACCAGACTTCTTATGCATAGACCTAGTCTGCCTGCTATAAAGACAATTCTCACATGAATCAAAACATGCATAATCAAGGGGCGGTAAGTACTGCAAACCAGAAAGCATTTTCATTCCCTTCAAAGACATATGGCCCAAACGGGCATGCCAAAGAGATACGTGTGGGATAGAACCCACAGACAAAACATGATCAAGGGAAGAAGCTGATACAATCAAGGGGTAGAGACTGCTAGCCTTTGCACCTCTCGCAATCACAAGTCTGCCACGAGTGATCTTCCATGCAGAGTCTCCAAAACATACATGATATCCTGCATCATAAAGCTGTCCAGCTGACATGAGACTGCATGTCAAAGCAGGTACATGATGTACATCCTGCATAACAAAACTGCTGCCAGAAGGAAACTGCAGCCTAACATCACCAATGCCCACAATATCAAGAGAGTTGTCATCACCCAAGCGCACAGAACCGGAAATAGTACGGTATGAATGAAACCACTCTTGGCAAGGTGTCACATGAAAGGACACACCTGAGTCCAAGAGCCAACACTGTGCATACATAGAGTGTATCTCTGTCATCTGCGAAGCACTAGAAGAATCTGCTAGGATATAATCATCATCATCAACATTCTCAGGCTGCATAACATTGATCTCTTCAATTTTAACACTGGACTTTTCAGGTACTATGCTACGATCAGAAGACTTATCATGCACTTTGTCTTTCCCCTTATCTTTGCGCCTTTCATTACGCAATTCATGGCATTGTGGCCTAATATGGCCCTTTTTCCCACAATGGTGACAAGTAACATCTGCATTCCTACCACGGGATTTGCTATGTGACTTCCCACGAGACTTGGACCGAGATTTCTGAGAATCCCGTCCACGGCCACTACCACTGCCATGCTTTCCATATCCATCATTCTTGCCTCTAACTGTCATAGCATGAGACACACGAGAGGCATCCAAATTCTTACGGTTAACCTCTTCCTGCAGAAGAGCACTCTCAACATCAGATAATTTCAAGGTAGCAGTAGAGGCACATAATGCAGTGCGGAATACATCCCATGACTCAATAAGAGTACCAAGCAAGAAAAGAGGAGTAACATCCTCTGCAAAAGTGATGTCCTGCGAAGTCAAGTTCTTGAGTATAGCATGGAACTGGCTCAAGTGAGCAGACATAGTCACATTCTCCTTCATGCGCAGATCCATAAGTTGCTTCAGCCAATACATCTGACTCGCTAGACTTTTCTTGTCATATAGATTTTTTATCTTTTCCCACAATTGCCATGCACTCTGTTCTTCCTCAAAGACATTATAGTGAACCTATTCTGTGAGAGATAATACAATAGTGGACTTGCATAACTCATCAAGCTCAAGCCATTCCTCATCTGGCATAGTTGCAGGCGGATGCCCGCTTAACCTCAAAGGTTTGATCTGCGATTTCTGCACCAACGTATGCTAAATCTGGCTCTTCCAATAAGAGTAATTCGTACCATCAAGCTTAGTGATGTTGAAAATAGCATGATCAGTGGACGAACTCGCCATAATGCAGGCTGGAAGACTGTAGACAGTTCAAAACTGCTTGCTATTTACCGCTAGAAAATGACAAAAAAATCACCAAAATCGAGGAGAAATGGTGAAGAAAGTGGAACCAAAGCTGTTGCCCACCAAGTACTAGTGAAAATACATCATTTCAAAGTGTTTCAGCATGAAAAATCCATGTTAGTCCATACATATATGCTTGCTATAATAAATTTTAGATTTCAGTAAAAGAGAGCTAACAGTGCCAAAATCGGATCCCAAGGCAATCAGATACTGCCAAGACCAAAGCCGGCATCATGCGGGCATAACATAAGCATATGACGGTCGATAAGCATGAATCCAACACCCAAGTATGTCATACAAACATCTGCCAGTGAGTAGGCACACCCCCCAGGCAACGGGGCAAAGTGTTCCTGCCACTACCAAAACTTGACACAAGTAGGTGTCAGTTCACAAAGATACGGATCCAAAACTGAGACTTAGCTCATAAGCATACAGTGAACCAAGACATATGATGTATCATCCCAAAAGGTAAGAAGTCCCAAAGTCTCAAGTGTCTGTAACTACTCAATAGCATGTAATAGCTCAATGCATAAAAGTACCACTTGCTCAATGTCTGCTAAGCATTCAAAAATGCTCCCACTGGCACAAAAGAAGTATGTATGAGCTCAAGAGCTCAAGCCAAGGCAAGACACATTGCCAATGACATAAGTCCAAGACAATACATTAATAGTACATCCCGAACATGTAGGCGGTAGAGCATCCGTATGTAGCATCCATAAGCATGTAAGACATCAAGTACATCCCAAAATACAACTCTGGCAAGCCAATAAATAGCTCAAGTAAGCCTCAAGCTAAGACCGAGCTCCAGTAGCAATAGGCTCCAAACAATGTAACTAGCATGTAGTAATGGCATAGGCTAAGCATGTTAAGACCGGTCAGACATAAGCAGCATACATGCCATAAGTACATCCAAGACGGAGAATCCAAATGCTTTGCAAAGCGAGCTCAAGCTCAACCAACGATCCTGAATCAAAACCAAGCTCTATGTCGAGCCCCAAGTGTCAATACATCACCATATATGCCCGAAACATAGCCCGAAAAGCATAGGCATAAGTATACATGAGTAAAATGACTTCAGCCCAACTGTGTACAGCAGTGATTTACTGTTCAAAACTGAGAATTTCAGCACCAAAATCAGCTCCAAATGGTTGCCAAACAATAGGCATACATTCCCCTAACATCCCAGCATCAAACGGGACCAACCGAGCATCAAATGACAATGCCAAACAAGCTGTAGCATCAAATGTCAGTGTAACACTATCATAAACCTATGCCAACACATCAACCATCAAAACCAAGCATCAAAGCATGTTCATATGCCCGAAATGGAGCCTTTCCAAGTGCCAATGGAGGGGGGAGCTGCTGTTGTGACTATCAATGTTGAAGACACATATGTGAGGGCTGCGCGATTCTGCCAACTATAAATGCTGATCCTTGGGATGCAAAAAATGGTGGCCAAGCTTCGGAGGGGTCCGATTAAAGCCAAGGAAGGCCTCAAACAAGCTCCAGCAAGTCTTGTTCAAAGGCAAGTGAGATATGAAGCAAGGGAGCTTCAATTGTGGCTGCCCCAATATTGTTTAGGAGAGAGAGAGAGAGAGAGAGAGAGAGAGAGAGAGAGAGAGAGAGAGAGAGAGAGAGAGAGAGAGAGAGAGTATTGAATCTTCCACTCCATGTACTAAAATCAGTGAAGATAATAAAATGAACATAGATTTAAATCACCATATTGTTGATATCTTGCACTCCATGTCTTAAAATGATTATTATAACATAATATAGATACTCATATTTTAAAGTGTGTTGGGTAGGTGTTCTCTATATAAGTCCAACATCGAAAACTCCACTATTTCAAAAGCTGAGATAGAGAAACACACACACACACATGTAGACACAATTTTTGCCTATAAAACCAAATTATTGCACAAACTCAAATCAAAATACGAAAACTTTGCATCCAACATGAGACTCACAAAGAGAGAGAGAGAGAGAGAGAGAGAGAGAGAGAGAGAGAGAGAGAGAGAGAGAGAGAGAGAGAGAGAGAGAGAGAGAATTGAATCTTCCACTCCATGTACTAAATTCAGTGTAGAAGATAATAAAATAAACATAGATTTAAATCCGTATTGTTGATATCTTAAGATGTTAATATCTCCCATTTCATGTCTTAAAATGCATAAGTTAAAATGTTTATTCTAATCCAAGGTAGATCCTCATGTTTAAAGTGCGTGGATAGGCGTACTCTCTCTCTACCCCCACACTTGCGTCAAAAGACCTTCTCTCCCTCCCACCCACCTCGTCTCTCCCATACTTGAATATCTAGCTCTCTCTCTCTCTCTCTCTCTCTCTCTCTCTCTCTCTCTCTCAACTAAAAACAACTAAAAAGTTAATTAATATATATAATTGTTAATTAATATATATAATTATTATAAATATAGACATATATTTATAACAATAGCAATCAACATTAACACTAAAAATTGTTATTAAACAACAATAACAATTACAAATATTAACTTAATAACTAACAATAACAACAATAATAATAACAACAAACATATAACTATAATAACAAAATAACTAGTCAAAATATAAAATTAGCAATAACAATAACAATTAACATTGACATCAATATTAACAATTAATCAAAAATAATAATTGATAATAATAATAATAATAAATATCAACTTTATAACTAATAACAACAACAACAATAATAACAACAAACACAATATAATAAGAATAAAATAATAATAGCTCATCACAATGATAATTAATAACTAATAATTATTAATAAACTAATTAATAAACTAATAATTATATATCTATAACTATAGTAACAAAATAACTAATCACAATCAATAAGTAGCAATAACAATAACAATTAACATTGACATTAACATTAGCAATTAGAATTAATCAACAATAATTAATAATAATAATAATAATAAATATAAAATTAATAACTAACAAATAATAACAACAACAATAATATAATAATAACTATAACTAACTAACAAATACATACAATATAATAATAAAACTATACAAAAACAACTAATAACTTAGCTAATAACCATCTTATCCTAATGTTAATCTTAATATTAATGTCAATCAACTAATAATTATCACTTAAATTAACTATGCTCTACTTAACAACTAACTAAGTAACAAATACAATATAACTACATAAAAATAATTAATAACTAATAATAATCAAATAAAATAATTACCATTATTATATTTATTAAATAAATTCAATAACAATAAAAGAAAACTAATCAAGTATTAAAATTAATGAATTAATACAATATAAAATTTAAATTAATTAGTTTTAATAATAATCTATATCTATAACAATAATAACAAAACAACTAATCAAAATCAATAATTAGCAATAACAATAACAACGAACATTAGTATTAACAATTATAATTGTTATTATTATAATATAATAATATTATATATTGTAATATCATAACTATGATGATGATTATTATTGATAATTAAAAAATAATAAAAATAAAAATATAATATAATAATATTAACAATATAAAAAACCTATATAATATAATACAATATAACAACATGATAATAACTATAACTAAGAAATACATACAATATGATAACTATATAGAAACAACTAATAACTTAACTAATAATAACAGTTATATCTATACTCTTTCATATTTTGGCTCTTTCTTATGATAATATAAAGTATAGTTCAATCTATAATATAATCTATATTCTATAATACATATCTATAACAACAATAACATCAACACTAACACTAATATTAGTATAATGCATTATTACATTTATATCATATCATAGTATAATTATATTATATTTATAACTATTATTATTATTATTATTATTATATCTATCTATCTATATTTATCAATATTTGTACTTATATCTATATCTATCTATAATCTATAATAATAATAATAATAACAATAAACCATAAACCAATATAATATAATACAATATAACAATAATAATAAATAACAATATAATATAATATAATAATAAGAAACCATTTATTATTTTATTAATTATTAATTAGCATTAATATTAATAACATAACATCAACATTAATATATTATTATTATTATTATAGCTATCTTCTATATCTATCAAAATCTATATGTGTATCTATAATCTATAATAACTATAACTATAATAATTATTATATTATATTATATGTTATATAAATATAATGTAACATTAATATTAAAAATAATTATATTAATTAACTATTATTATTTTATTATTGATATTGATAATTAACAATAAAAGTAATAATAAAATAACAATAATATCTATCTATATTTTGTAATCTATATTTATCAATATGAATTATCAATATTTATATTTATAATAATGTGTACTTTATAGATATATAATAATAAATAATAAATTAATAATTTATATATATAATATATAATATATAGAGATGATTAATGTATTATATATAAATATAATGCAATAAAATAACAAAACCAATATAATATAACACAACATAACACCAACAACAATAATAACAATAACAAAACAATATAATATAATAATAAAAATAATATAATATAATATAATAAGCAACCATTAACTATTAATTAACATTAACATTAAGATTAATATCGTATCATATTATATTATATTTATAAGTGCTACAATATTCTACAACCTATATAGTATATAGTGTTACAATCTATTCTACAATCTCTTTATATAATATATAATATAATAATAACTAATAATTAACATTAACATTAATATCATATCGTATCATATTATATTATATTTATAACTACTACAATATAGTATAATGTAATGTAATAAAATAATATAATAACAATAATAATATAATATAATAAGTAACCATTAACTATTAATTAACATTAACATTAATATCATATCATATTATATTATATTATATTTATAAGTGTTACACTATTGTACAATCTATATCTATATCTATATATCTATATAGTATATAATGTTACAATCTATTCTACAATCTACAATTTATAAGTGTAATAAAATAATAATTATATAGTATAGATTAATCTATAATATAATAGATCTATCTATATTCTACAATTTATATTTATAATAATTTATAATCTAGTTATCTATATCTATAAATCTATAAAGTATACATTAGTAAAGTAAATAGTAATAACATATATATTAACATTAATGTACCGAAAACACACACACATACACACACACACACACATATTAACCTGTATCTATATCTTATCTTATCCTTATAAACTATAAATATAAATATAATAACTAATTCATTCATAATTAAAATCAAAATCAATGATCAATGACAATGACAATGTTCCAAAATAATAATAATATATAAGCCACCATTAACTAAACTATTAATTAACTCTAACATTAATATTAATGTTAACATTAACATTAATATTAATATCTACATTAACTTCAAATATTAATGTCATAGAGAGAGAGAGAGAGAGAGAGAGAGAGAGAGAGAGAGAGAGAGAGAGAGAGAGAGAGAGAGAGAGAGAGAGTCGCGCCTAGCCCTCGCTTGGCCCCCGCCACACCACGCCTGGCGCGTGCGCACGTGCACACACGCACACGCACACGCACACGCACACGCACACGCACACACACAGAGCTACACTTTCGTCAGCGTGCTCCTCCCCAAGTAGAAACCTGCGTGCCCCAAGCTTCCACGAGTGCTCATTCTCCAAGCGTAAACCTGCTCCAAGCTTCCACCTGTATGTCCCAAGCTCCCCTCGATAAAAAATGAGATCAAAAGTCAGAAAATAGATGAAGAATAGAATTACTCTAATCATGACAGAGAGGATGTGGAGCATTAAAGCTACCTCAACCCCTCAACCATGCATGCAATTCAAATTCAAAATGGAGGTTTAAGAAGAACAATAAGCTAGGGGGAAGAATGAAGGTTCGAGAGATAACCGAACGTCCAACCAAAATTAAAAAAAAAAAATCAAAATGGAGGTTTAAGAAAAACAATAAGCTTGGGGAAAGAATAAAGGTTTGGGAGATAACCGAACCTCCAACCAAAATAATAAATAAAATAGATTCAAAATGAAGGTTTAAGCTGGGGGAAAAATGGATAACCGAACCTCCAGCCAAAGTAAGAAAGAAAATAGATTCTGAAGAATCTGCGCGCATCACACATGTCCAGGCTCTTCTGTGTACGAGTCACGATACTCGTCTCGTTGGACTCCTTCTCTATGGGGCTCCCGACGCCCGGGTGCGCTGAACAGACGTTGGATGGCCAAGAGCGGTTCAGAAATGCATGCACCACAGCTGCTGACATTCGGATGGTCGTAGTTTTATGGAGCACAACTCGTAGCCACAGCTGAGTTGATGAATTTAGTGTATGCAAATTTCAGGGCAGCATACAGATTGACGAGGCTGATAGGGGGTGGCGATCGCTGCCTCCACAGTTTCTCCAGCATTATGGAAGAAGATCACAGTGTAAAGACGGTCTGCAAGAACGGTCGCTTGGCTGATGCGTTAGGTTTATTGGATCTTATGACTGACCAGGACATTCAACCATCTCAAAGCTCATATGTGGCCATTTTGCAAGCCTGCACAAAATTGAAAGCTTTGTCAGAAGGCAAAAGGGTCCATCAGCACATTGAGAAAAGTGGATCAACGGCCACACTTTCCCTGTGGACTGCCGTTATCAATATGTACACTCAATGTAGGAGTCTTGCTGATGCCCGTCTAGTGTTTAACAATATGTCAGAAAAGGACTTGCTCTTTTGGAACATTATGATTGCAGCATATGTCAAAAATGATCAGTGTGAGGAGGCGGTTGAACTTTTTCAACTGCTAGAAGAGGAGGGAGTTAAACCAAATGCAGCAACTTTTGTGAGCATCCTTAAAACGTGCTCCACACCTGCACACCTCAGTTTAGGGAAAGAAGTTCATACTCACATATTGAAATCAGGAATCAGGATTGATATTTTTCTTGGCAATACACTTATTGCTATGTACTCAAAATGTGGTAGTTTAGAAGAAGCTCATCAAGTCTTTAATGTGATGCCAGAGCGGGGTGTAGTTACATGGACGGCACTGATTTCTGGGTATGCGAAGCATGGTCAGAATGATAAGGCCTTACAACTCTATGGAGCAATGTTACGAGATGGTGTACAACCAAATGAGGTAACCTTTGTCAGTGTTCTCAATGCTTGTGCTGGCTTAGGAGACATAAAACAAGGGATGCTGATTATTGCAGACATCACAAAGAGTAGAATCAAGATGAACATTATTGTGGAGAATGCACTTCTTGATATGTATGTCAAATGTGGTTGTCTTAAGAAAGCTCAAAGTTTATTTTTGAAAATGTGCAGAAAAGATATTGTAACATATACAACAATAATTGCAGGATATGCTCGCACGGGTGATTCTGATGAGGTCTTTAAACTTTTAGGGCAAATGGAGCGGGAAGGTTTAAACCCAAATGAGGTGACTCTAGTGAGCATATTTAATGCATATGCCAGCCTAGGAAATCTGCAGGAAGGAAAAGTAGTGCATGCTTACATGTCTAGGAGAGGAATGAGGGCAGATGCAAGTGACTTTTTAGGGGGCTCCCTGGTTGATATGTATGTCAAGTGTGGGAGTGTGGAGGATGCGTGGCAAATATTCTCTGTTCTGCCAAAGAAAGGTGTAACTGTTTGGAATGCCATGCTGGATGGATTAGCTCACCAAGGGAATGTTGTAGGGTCTATGAAACTTCTCCAGCAAATGGGATTGTCGGCAGAGGTTAATCCAAATGCAGCCACCTTCACGATCATCCTGAAGATGTGCGCGAATATGGCTGCAATGGAACATGGCAAATATGTTCACGACTGCATTATCAAATCTGGACTTGATACTGCTGACTTTGTAGGGAGTTCTCTTATTGATATGTATTCCAAGTGTGGCAGCATTGTGGAAGCCCAACATGTCTTTCAGCAGTTCCCAAATGGAGATGTTGTATTATGGACTGCAATGATTTCAGGGTATGCACAGCATGGGCAGGGATTTGAGGCCTTGCAACTTTCCATTCTGATGCAAAAGGAAGGTGTGAGATCGAACCATATAACTTTTGTTGGTGTTCTATCTGCTTGCAGCCGTGCAGGTTTGGTAGAGGAAGGTTGCTACTACTTTGATAGCATTGCTCGAGACCATGGTGTTACACCATCAGCAGAGCATTATGCATGTATAGTAGACCTCTTGGGGCGGGCAGGGTGCCTAGACGAAGCAGAAATTATCATCACAAAAATGCAACATGCACCTGATGCTGTGGTCTGGCGAGCATTGCTTGGTGCCTGCAAAGCTATTGATGATATGGAACGGGCAAAGCGTGTTGCAGAACACGCTGTGAAGCTGGAACCAGAAGATGAAGGAGCATTGGTTCTGCTTTCAAACATCTATGGTGCAACTTACGGAATGGATGAATGAGCATAATGAAAAGGCCAAAGACTTTTTCAGACCTTTCATCTAATATGGGCTGGGTTCAGGTAATGGTGATCTTTGGTGGAAAGGCAACATGAATTTTGAGGTGACAGTGCTTACATCTTTTTGGATCTTCATTGCCTGTGTACATTAGTGTACATCTTCTAATGATACCACTTGGTTTATCACCTTACATTCAGCCTTACTCCTCTTTTCTCCCTCTCCTTCTCTTCTCTCTTCTGCCATCTTCCCCTGATACTTCCTTCTTCCATCTTCTTGATCCTCATCTTGCATGCTCCATATGAGAAGTATTAGAGTGGTTCCAGGTAAGCCTTGTGTTTGAAGCTAGCGACTTAGTTGGTTGGAGATTTCTTTGGAAAGGAGCATCTTCATCGTAGCTATTCAATAAGAAAGTGGCCAAGGATTGTCCCTTTTCCCCATTTGTGCTATTGAATTGTGTTTGGGAAGGATTTCAATACTAAATACATGATACTTGACTTCCTAGAACTATGGCTTGGCTGTGCTGTCTTGTGAAAACCTGTTTTGATGAAAAATAGTAGCATACCTTACCGTAGATGGAGTTATAGGGTGGCTCAATAGTTGAGTGGAGAAGATTGGATGCTATCCTGATTCCAAACATGCTGTTAGCTCATCTTTCATGGATGAAACCTGCAATTTCTGTAGCCCAAAAGAAAAGAATTGCCATCTCCAATCTTGTGCTCACACACACAGAGAGAGAGAGAGAGAGAGAGAGAGAGAGAGAGAGAGAGAGAAGAGAATGGAGCTGGATTGGTCGATCTGCTGCCTTGCACACTGCCTGTGGGGTGTCCTGCCATAGTCTGTGCAGCTCGTGAAAACCCGTTTTGATGAAAAATAGTAGCATACCTTACCGTAGATGGAGTTATAGGGTGGCTCAATAGTTGAGTGGAGAAGATTGGATGCTATCCTGATTCCAAACATGCTATTAGCTCATCTTTCATGGATGAAACCTGCAATTTCTGTAGCCCAAAAGAAAAGAATTGCCATTTCCAATCTTGTGCTGTGAGAGAGAGAGAGAGAGAGAGAGAGAGAGAAGAGAATGGAGCTGGATTGGTCGATCTGCTGCCCTGCACACTGCCTGTGGGGTATCCTGCCATAGCCTGTGCAGCTGATTGTGAACTTGGCTTTGTGCACCACCTGTGCACCCCTATCGCCCCTGTGCACATCTGCTGCTCCTAACGTGTAGCTGTTACCCTGCATGCAGCTCCAGACAGAGACAGACAGAGAGAATCTGACTGAGGGCGACTGTTCCTGTCCTGGATGGTCTGGTGCTGCTGTGTCCTGCAGTGTGCAGGGGCAGGGGGGTCAGATCTTGTCCTCCTGTGTGCAGCTGTGGGGCATCTGCCTCTGACCTGCGCAGCTGCTGCTTCACCCTATTTTGTGTGCTGTCAGAGCTCGTCCTGCAGGCCTTCTGAGCACAGCAAATAGAGGGAGAGAGAGTGAAAGGCAATGCGAGGGTGCCTGCAGAGAAACACAGTGAGAAAGAGAGAGAGAGAGAGAGAGAGAGAGAGAGAGAGAGAGAGAGGCAGGATTGAACGGGATGTTTGTTTCCCTATGACTGAGCTGAATAATGCTTTCAATGATGCAGTGGTGGACGCCTTGCAGCCGGCTATGAATGAGGAGGAAATGGTCATGAATTCCATGTCCCGACATGGAATGTGTTGAGCCCCTTGTCAAGCACTTCAAGTTTGTTGAGGCCTCCCTGTTGGGAGGGACAAATGCATTGCCTTTGTGGGGAATCGCAAAGATTGCCTTGTACTTCAGCGATGGATCACACTTTGTCCTATGCTCAAGTAGTAGGGTAGTTAGACGACTCTCAAGACTTGGATTGGGAGCATTTTTTGGAATTCTCTGTTAATAGATATGTCAATTCATGTCATCACTTATAGGTTTTTTGGTGGAGAGAGGAGCTGGTGCTAGTGCCTTCATAGTCAGTGACTCACATTGGTTCTGTACTGTCTCATCTTGGTATATGGATTCCATTTCCCAAGCATTCATCCAAGTTATCTTCTTTTGCAGTCTTTTCTCTTTCTTCTCTCTTCTGTCTTGTGTTCAATAGTCTATTTTAGTATATGTATATGCTTCCATTGCTGCGTCCACTTCTGACATGGTATTAGACTGCAGGATCTCTGCGCCCGCTAATGTTTTTTTGTTGATTACAGGTATTTCCCTTCCATTTGCTGATCAAGCAACATATTGCTGATTGCATACAAGCTTTCTATGGTCCACTACTGCCTATGCTTTGTCTATAGTATCCTACGTTTTCAGCTTGTGACAATTGCCTGCCTTGTAATCATCCTCAGTTTGCTGCATTTATTGCTCAAATCAGCCCGTGTTTTGGTTTCCCAACCCTGATTGCTAGGTGGGTGATTGTGTCCACATGTCATTTTTACTGTTTCTGGCATTTTCTGGTTGTGTTTTCGCTCTCTTGCAGTAGTCGCCCTTGTGTTTTGATCAGATTTTGGTTTCCACTATGTGTGAACACTCATTTTGTGCAATCCTTGTTGTTGGTTTGGCTATATTCTCTCTCTATATACCTTCTATCCTCTTATCTTCTCTTTCTATCCTCTCCAGATGGCTCTTCTGTGCACTTCTACTAATGATAAGTTACATGGCCCTAACCATCTAACTTAGAGTGCGGCTATGAAAGCCTAGTTTATGTAGAAGCAGTTATGGTATATTGTTTGTGGAGATATTTTGCATCCTTAGTGTCCTTTTCTAGTTCCAGAATATTTTGATGAGGACAATCATGAGGAAGTCGTGCTTACATGGGATAGGGATGATGTGCATGTGTCATGAGGACATGTATTTTTGCAAGCCTCATGTAACATGTGGATTAATTTTTAATTACATATCTAAGTAAATGTTGCACATGTGGGGTGCAATTGAGGTTAGCGCACGTTAATGAGCTTGTGACCCGAGAAAATGAGCGGATATCAAAGGCAAAAGTTGCAGTTAGTTATATTGCACAGTTACTAGGTGGTATCCGGTGTGAGTTATTGACCTATGTTATTTATTTGGCCATAAGTATTAGTTTTTGGTGACACTAGTGTAAAGATGTGCTAGGGTTTACACTGAGGAAGCATAGCATGTATGACTAAGACTGAAACACAAAGTCTCAAATAGAGACAAGCAAAACTCAAACCCTAAATGCAAAAACTCAAAACTCAAATATAGAGACAAACTGAGAGAGAAGAAACATTGAAGTGAATGAATGCTATAAAGAGTGTACAAAATGCCCAAGGGTAGGGCAATGTAGTGCTGGAGAGTGACGTCCACCGGAGATGGATCTCAAGTGCTATGACCACTAGTTGGATTGTCAGAGTGTGGAAAATACCAAACATTGATCATCAGAGTATCAGGGAATTGAGGTGACAATAGAAGAGGGGTTTGCCGATGTAGATGGCCTGCTGGATAGCAAAAACATAGGTACTACAATAGTTATGCGGTGGAAGAGATGACAGTAGCTTGTCACCTGGTTCTAGATGCTGAAAACGCAGGGTGCGATGATGACGTAGCAGATGGAGCTCTCCAAACAACAAGGCGATGTATGAAATAGGCTACCTAGGGTTGGATATTGATGCACTGTAGTTGGTATGATAGTGTAGGAGAGAGAAAAACTAAAAATGCAGGTACCTAAGGAGAGAAAATTTGCACTATAGCTATTAGGTGTAAACGCAATGGACAGTGATGAGAGAATATCAGAGCGACATCCAAAAAACCAAAACACAATATTCATAGGAGAAAGATCTTGGCGACAATTGTCAGTTGGTGGCGATAGCAACCAATTGTAGGCGACAACACCCAACTGTGGGCGATCGCTCCTGGGACCTGGTGACAGCAGTAAACATGCAAGGAAGATTGGAATCATACGTCAGATAGTAGCAGGTGGCTGGTGGAAGCTTTGACTACGATGTTCTCTGCAAACGGGATGTGGGTAGCAAAGATACGGTTCCTAAGATTTGCAAAAACGAGATTGAGGGAGAGTAGTGGGTTGCATGCATATTTATAGAAAGTTTGGGTATCCAAAATAGGGTTTTGTATGTGGGACACAATAACTCTTTGGGATCGTGTTTCTGTTTAAAATAAGAGGTTTTTTTCATTAATTAAGCATGTTTTAGGGCTGTTTAAGTCAAATTAATACATTTTTAGCTCAACACCCCCTCTTAGGGCTAAAATTGAGCCATTGAGTCACTGTGCCTCGAAGCACAGGAATATAAGAATGGATTGTTTCACTATCTTCATACAAGCAAAACAATCCTATACACTACTAGGATAAGTGCCTAGGGATTTTGAAGTGTGTGCGCAAATCATATTGAGAATATGTGGAGAGAGAGGCAAAACAGGTAAGCAAGCAAAGCTATCATGCAAGCATAGGAAAAGTTGCGCCTTTGGAGATTGCTAAGTGCAATGCCACAATTATGGTGGATCTAGAGTCGACCACTTCAAGGGTGATTGAAAAGGGATAAATGTGCACATATGCATGTTTACATGAACAGAATGTCAATGCATGGGGTAATGCAAAGGAGGATGCAAATATTTATGCTCATGCAGAATGCGATGCAATGATGCCCTTGGACAGAGGAGAATTGTTCACTTGCCCAAGTGCTCTTTTACAATCATGTCATCTTGATAGTGGAGATGAAGTTACAAATGTCCATAGTAGAGAATACATATTAAATAAATGTCTAAACATATTAGGTTATAAACATCATCACTATC
Organism: Lygodium microphyllum; assembly: GCF_053477565.2. Lineage (NCBI taxonomy): Eukaryota > Viridiplantae > Streptophyta > Polypodiopsida > Schizaeales > Lygodiaceae > Lygodium > Lygodium microphyllum. The sequence goes on along the minus strand of NC_141146.1, from coordinate 12,950,411 downwards.
ACTATCAAGAGAAGGAAACTGCCCCCTCTCAAGCTGGAAGGAGAAGTAAGAGGGAAGCATCCTCTTCTTGTCAATCTGAAGAAGTAGAGGAGGGTGTATCCAAGCTGATCCGCGGTAGAAGATATTGGAGAACTGGTCGGTTGACTGCCTTGGTTAAAATATCTGCAAAGTTGTTGCTTTGACAGCACACTCTAGGCAAATGGTGCCTAGCTCAACTTGTCCTCTGGTGAAATGGTAGTGAACCGCCATGTGTCGTGTCCGAGGGGAGATGATAGGATTGCCCGTAAGGGCAATGGCACTCTGGTTGTTGCTTGCAATAGACAATTGTAGGTGATTCTCAAGGGAACTGAAGTGCAGCTAGCAAGTTCCTCAGATAGATGGCCTTTGTAGTTGGGTTTCACTCATGCCTACGCTCACAGAGGAGTGTCGGTGATCTTCAGTAGGATATTGGGGCACTTTTTACTCTTCGTACGAGAGGTTTTTTCCCCCAAATTTATTGCCTTTATTTTATATGCCTATGTTACACAGTTTTGGGCACTTATTGTGTTTGACACACTTCAGGTGTGAACACCCTCTTACAACCCTAAGGTTTAAGGGTTGTACTTTGTACTTGCACCTTATACTTCAGATAATTGCATTGGGTGTTGTGCTCTCACTCTCTATTGTCTACTCCACTCTCAGCTGAGCTTCGATCTCTTCCTGTTCTCACAGTTGGTATCAGAGCTGTGTTAAGCTCAGTCTTCTCTCTCTTTACTCTGCAACCAGCAGCAGGGTCCAGCTTTGCTTGCCTTAACCTGGTCAACTGCTCGTTAGCACCACCTGCTGACATTTGCATTAGAGGTCGCCACCTGCCTCAGGAGTCCCTGTCAGTTGCCTCACCCTGTCCCTGCGACCTGCAGTCTGTGCCACCCAATCAGCCAGCACCGCCTCCACATGCGCCAGATCTAAGCGCCTGCTCGTCAGTCATCTGTGCAGCTCCACTATCTGCACTGCCCTGCAGCCTGTGCCCTGCACCTCGTCCAGCTCCTGCGCCCGCTTGCCCCTGTGCCTTGACCTGCCCCCTGCGTCCGAATGCTCTTCCTCCTGGGCACCACCTGTAACCTGCGCCCGTCTGCTCGAGATTGTGCCAGTCCCCAGTGCGCCACTAGCACAGGCCGTCGCCTCCACATTGACCTCCAGTTGCTGCCTGTCAGCTCAGAATTGGAAGTTCAAGTTTTTTTTCTAATTTTTTGATTTAGATTCACTTCTGGGGAAGGGGCTTGTGCCCGGGCAGGCAATGTCAGCTTCAATACGTGTCTGGAACACGATTACTGCAGAGATTTCTTGGCAAGTCAGTCAAGAAATTTGGGGCTTTTGGGTATTGAGCAAACATTGGTACATGTAGTACAGCTCCAGTCTGAAATAGACTGATTTTGAGCATTTTGGGACAAGAAAATTTGGGGATTTTGCATCTACAGTGCTGCTGAGCATTTATTGCACCTTGTACTGTGTGCATTTCAGACAGTTTTGATAGAGTGTGCTTCAATTTGTTAATTACAGCAAATTACTTGCTGTAATTAATGGAAATTTTGAGATTTCCAGGTTGGTCGAGCTTGGGACATTGCTCTTTTGCTCTCTGATCAGCATTGTTTATCATGGCAAATCAGGGAGGTTATGTATTTACTTATGTATCCAAGGAGGATAGGTTGGATGGTAACAACTATTCACTCTGGTCCTTCATGATGAAGAATGTGCTGATTGCAAAGAATCTTTGGGATTATGTCAGCGGTGAATAAGTTAGGCCCGGAGTTGTGGCTCTTGCTATTTCTCCTCCAGGAGGACGTGGACCATGGGAAACTCAACATGTTTAGCCTACTCCAGCTCAGCCACTTCCCTAGAGATCAGCAATACAAAAGGCATGGGATACAAGGGATGCACAGGCTTTGTCGTTGATTGCATTGGCAGTTCAACGGTCTATTATCCCCCACATTTGGTTTGCAGCTTCTTCACGAGAAGCTTGGCTGACCTTAGAGCAGATGTTTGCTGGAAAGAATGAGACCCGCATCTCTTTCTTGAAGAAAGAGCTTGAGACAGTGAAGATGGATGAGGGTGATTCTATGCAGGATCACCTACATAAAATTTAGGACTTACGTAAGCAGCTTATGAATGTTGATGAGTATTACTCAGATGCACAGTTGATATCTACTACCTTGAATTCATTGCCGCCCTCGTACTTGGCCTTGCATACGGCCTTGTGTTGGGATAAAGGCCTGTTTAACCTTTCGTGTATAGTACACACACATTTTTTAGCTGTACATGTGAATGCACCCTTACGTGCCCTAAGTATAAATACATTTTATTCTTTGTGTACCAACATTGTTGGTACACTCATATCACATCGTACTTTCACTCTACTCTCTCTGACTCACTCTCATCAGCTGTCACACTCTCACGCTCACTCCTTGAACTCTTGCTGCATCTAGTTGAGCTCCAATAACTGGTATTAGAGCCCAAGGTTTGCACGCTTCCCAAGTGTGGGAGCTTTCGCTCAACCGCTAAGACCTACGGACTGCTTATTGTTTCAAGCGTTCCAAGCCAAGCACTAATGGCTATCTCTCATATAGCCGACGCGCCATCGATCCTACGAGTGTAGTGAGCTTACCTTGATGCCGATATGAGTTGCCTTCTCTCTTGCGCACTCTGGTAGCTCCACGATCCTAGATGCTAGCTCAAGCATGCTCAAGCCTCCTCCATCTCCAAGCTCCAACCGCCATAGCCGCACGCGCAAGAGAAGGAAAGAGGAGAAGAGAAGAGGAGATGGTGAAAAGCTTCACCCTCTTGATCCCTCATTTCCACTCACTCACTCCCTCATACTCACAATCACTCCCTCTCTGAAGAGCACACACAAGCAAGGAGAGGAGAAGAGAAGAGCTATTGTTGGGCACACACCAAAGAATGAGCTTCCATTCACTTTTTGAACTTTATATATACAAACCCTAAAACCCCATGGGCACCCATCCTTTTTTACATGACTAGCCATTGTTGCAGGGTCCCTTTTTCTAATTCCCTCTTTTTGCTTCATACCCTAGGCCTATATTCGACTAATTTTTTACAGGTGGCACAGGAGAGAGCCTGGCGTTTTTTTACAAGAGTTTTTGGAGTTTTTGAGGCGCCTTTTATTTAAAACTACGCTATTGGCCCCGGCTTAGCTTTAGAGACCGCCTGCGTGTCCTTGCTCATTTTCCATCTTCTTTCTGCTTTTTCATTCATCCTTCCGCCTTCTCGGCTTGGGGTTAACATTACCCCCCTCCAAGACGGGTGCCAGTCCCATGGCACTCTTGTCGACTGTTGGTGTTTAAGAGGCAGTTGGCAAAGCAGTCATGTGAGGACAGGGCAACGTGTAGACTCGGATGCTCGTAGAAGTGTGGTGGTAAGGTTGGTTGGAGAAGTCAAACGGATAGCGAGTGGTTGATGGGGGCCTCCGAAGTTGGTGGTTGGGCGTGATGGTGATGCTTGGAAGGACAGGGTGTGGTGCTCCACCTAAGGAGGAGGGTCATAGTTACCAGGAACGGGGAACGGGAACGGGACCCCCTGGAATGGGGGGAACGCCCAAAGCGAGGGAACGGTATATATATATATATATATATATATATATATATATATATATATATATATATAGAGAGAGAGAGAGAGAGAGAGAGAGAGAGAGAGAGAGAGAGAGAGAGAGAGAGAGAGAGAGTCAACACTTGTCTTAGAATCTAGAGAGAGAGATCATATCAACCATAAATTATAATTCATGAAATTAGACTCTAGAGACATAATAATCAAGTTTCAACTTTCAACAATAATAAAGATTCAAAACATTGTAACTAGCAATGGATTGTCGCATTCATAATTCAACATTGTAATCAACAATGTTGCATAAGTTCAACTGGCAACAAGTGTGCATTGCAAAAACTATATATATATATATATATATATATATATATATATATATATATATATATATATATATATATATATATATATATATATATATATAGAGAGAGAGAGAGAGAGAGAGAGAGAGAGAGAGAGAGAGAGAGAGAGAGAGCCAACACTTGTCTTAGAATCTAGAGAGACAGATCATATCAATCATAAATTATAATTCATGAAATTAGACTCTAGAGACATAATAATCAAGTTTCAACTTTCAACAATAATAAAGATTCAAAACATTGTAACTAGCAATGGATTGTCGCATTCATAATTCAACATTGTAATCAACAATGTTGCATAAGTCCAACTGGCAACAAGTGTGCATTGCAAAAACACAAAATATGCACTAAACAGTAAACTTTAAAGCCTAAATAGTAAAGATCCAAGTTACAAGAGCTCCAATTTCCAAGTCAATACTCTAAAGTTTCAAAAGGCTAGCTACTAAGTGCTCTGATTCATGGAAGATGGCTCCACTGTGCTTGAATGCTCATCTTGCTGAACAACATCCTGCCCATCATCGTCACCATCATCATCATCGTCATCTTTTTTCCAACATATAAAAGAATCAGCCTTTGCAACTGATGTACGAGCTAGCAAGCGAAGATTGGAGCTCACATAAACTAGATCATTCGTCTTCATTGTACCAAGACGATTTCTCTTCTTTGAGTGAATGTGATTGAATGAGCTCCATAGTTGCTCTAAACAAGAAGATCTAATTGTTTGGCTAAGAATACGAATAGCCAAACTCTGCAACTCTGGAGCTTTTGCTTCATAGTCCTCCCACCATAAAGCAGCCCCAGTATTTGTCCTGTCCTCTAGTGCATCCTCTGTACCAAACATCCCTAATGTTTGCCGATATACAGAGAGCTGATTTTTAATTTTGCGTTGCATTTCACGGCTAGGATAAAGCCTTGCAAGCAATGTGTTCCAAGCCTTGACCACCTCAAGGTCTCTTTCTTGCATATTTCCTTGAAACTCAGGATTAAGCACATATGCTGCAGCATGCATAGGAGAGTCATACTCATTCCATCTGCTGATGCATAACTCCTTGATCTGCTCATACCTATTTGCATTTGGTTCCAAACTCTCCAACCTCTCAATCATGCGATCCATACCTTCATAGATCTTCCCAATGCATGGATCCATGCCATCTGCAAGCCTCAACATGTGCATAATAGGATCAACCATTTGGTTGGTGCGATTAACCTCATCCCAAAAATCTCTATCAGAAACATATGCATTACATAACACAGCAGTAGCAGTGGCAGCCCCAGTCCAATTTTCATACTCATCACTAGCAAATAGCTCCCTAATTGCACCTTTGCAATAGTGCAATCGACCAAGCATAAGAAAGTTATATGCAAATCGTGTATCTGAGTATTTAAGAAGTTCTTTGTCACTTCTCTTGCGAAACTCAGCATGCAAGTACTGATGATTACATATAAATGTGATAATCTTGTTGCCTTTCGCAACAAGAGATGCAATCCATGGCAAGTCCCCAATATCCTTCAACAAGTTATTCAAGCAATGCGCCATGCATGGACTAAAGGTGATATGTGGATACATTGCCATTAAAATGTTTCCTGCTGCCCTGTTTGTAGGTTCACCATCTGCCACAAACTGCACTACATTTTCTGCCCCAACAGCCTGTACTGCCTTGCACCACTCGGATGCCAATACATCTGCACTCTTTTCAGTCTCTGAAGCATCATGACTACCAATGAAGTATACATCTCCACGAGAATATGCAACAACACCATGTATGGACTTATGGCGTGTGTCACTCCATCCATCTGCTATCAATGTCACTCCATTTCTTGCCCATTGATTGCGAATATTTGCTGTTGCAATCTCTATGGCTACTTTCTCCTTTTGAAGCAATGTAGTCCTGATAGTTTCTGATGAAGGGGGCTTATATGTGGGTCCATACTCTGCAATCTTTGTCACCATATTTAAAAAATAAGGTGACCTGGCTGATTTGAATGCAATATGGTCATGGTAAAAAAAGCGTGTCACTGCTGCATCTGTTTCCTCTTTTTTCTTTGGTTCCCATGAAGTGTGCAATGAACTCTGTTTAGCACCACGACCTGTTGCCATTGATGGCCCACGAGAAGGCTGCGTAGCCACTAATCTTGGTGGTCTTCTGCATGAAGCACCATGCCCTGCTGGTCTTGGAGTCCATGTTGTTGGATCCACTGCTATATTTGGCGTCCTCCTGGCATGTGAATTCCCCATAGATGTGGCTATGCGGTCAAGTAACTCCTGCCTTTTCTCAATTGATACATTGGTGCAAAAACGCATCTCTTTCCCCTCCTCATGTAGAAGATGGGCTCTCACTTTATCAGCCCCACTAGTGCGAGTATAAGGGCAAAGTTTGCATTTCCAAGGGCGAGCCCCTCCACCTCTCAATGGCACCCTTGCATCTACCTCATCCCACCATGACCAAGTAGTGCTTTGACTTCGTCTAGTTGTTGACGAAGTACCTGCTGAGGATGATGAAGATCCCATAGATGTCAATGCTGCCATCTATATAAAAGTGACAAATAATCAGTAAAGTTCAATAAAATTGCAGAAATTTGCAGCCAAAATTTCAACATGTGTGTGTTAAATTTTTAGCAATGCTAAAAACGCCAGAACTTTTGAAGGATGGATTTTAGGCCCCGGAACGTGCCTAAAAATAGGAGAAAAATATGGATATGCGGGGGAAAATGCTCAACCATGAAGGCGACAGCTCGAGCTAGGACGATTTTAAGCGTCAAGTACTTGACGGGCGCCCGTACGACACTCCGAGAATTTTCATAATTTTTCCGTGCGCCCATGCCAGTCAGTGAAGCTGCAGGCCTGTCCGGGATGTTGAGACGAGCTCACAGGAATTTTCGGAGCGGAGTTCGGAGGCCGGATGTGGAAGATGGCCCGAAACTGGCCGAGGTGCCCGAGAGGGGGCCCAAAAGTGAAAATTCAAAAGGTGCAAGAGAGGGGGGGTGACCTTTGGCACCCCCCCCCTCTAAAAAAAAACGTGAATATGGGGGGGCGGCGGCTGAAAACAGCCGCCGAAAAAATCGCGCCTCCCCCTCTCCAAATCGATTTGTGGGCTGTAGAGCAAGCCCTGCAACCAACCACAGCAGGCAATCGTACTCACTTCGTGCTCCGTATCGCTCCGGTCTACGCGAGGAATGGCAGCCTGGAGAGGGAGAGAGAAAATCAGTCTTTCTCTCTCCTCCCTCTCTCTCTTCTAAGAGGCAGTTCATGTGCGTGAAGGAGCAATGAAGAAAGGACGATGAAGGCTTGTCCGACACGGATCGGATCGTTCCACGGGCTGAAGACAATGGTGTGTGACCCTCAGAAGCATTGAAGGCTGCTGGATTTCCTGATTTGCAGCATGGAAAAAAAACCCGAAACACGCGTTTAAGCGGTAAACTAAAAAATTACAAAGAAAATTTAGTGTTTTATGCTTTTGATTGATGGAATGCCGTTCATATGGACTAAGATTTGATTATGCTGCTGATTCTTCTGAGTTCTTACTGCTTATAACCAGAAATTATGAAAAACATGCATTTCATGGCTCGAAATAATGTCAAGAAACCCGAAAACGTATGAAAAATGGGGAAAAACAAGGGTTTTGGGCATATAAATGGGGAAAACCGTCGATACACATCAACTAATCTTTCAATTTTGTTGCAAATGAACTAAGGGCCACAGCCCACAAACTGGTTTTCATTTTCAGCAATTTAAAAAAATACAAGAAAATGAAGAAAATGGCGGGAAAATGATAAAAAAACCATGAAAAATAGGGGAAAAATACATTTGGGGCTACGAAAAATATAGAAAAATAGGATTTATGTTTGTTGATGTATAGCAAGACTGGGGCATGAAGTTATGCTTCAGTTCAGCCTTGTTTATATGTTTTAGTGCGTGTTTCCTTCCTTTCTCCACATAAAATGACAAGGAAACCCTAAAAGAAATGAATGCAATGATGCACTATCAAAACGGGGAATGGTAGAGTTGTGGAAAAAATGGTTAAATGCCGCTGAGCATGAGGAATAATTTGCTGATTTTATATGCATCGCATCTAGGACGGAATAATAATGATAAAAATCAAAACCTAGTAGCACGAAGATCACTTCGGTGCTAGGTGTTGCAGCGAAGCACAAAGCGGTTAGAAAGAAAAGCATGAAAGAGATGTTTTGCACTTGCACGCTGCTGGTTTTTAAAATGTTTGAGCACTAGGCATCCACCTCTTTGCATGATCATTTAGAGGAAATTAAAAGTATCAGAGTCAGCTCCTGGACACGCATAGCAATTGTTTTCAGTAGGCCTTTGACCCATCGTTGAGAGCGTGAGGTTCCTATGCTGTAGGCTAGTCGTGGAATCCTAAAGGGGAAATCAAGTAAGGACAATGGTACATTCCTGGATACGTTTATTTGGTACCTTGAGCGACGTTTGTGCGAAATGTCTAAATGTTGAGCGGCGCATCGAGGGGCCAATCCCCAAGGTGTAGGAGAGTCGCAGAGGGTTGACGGCATTCAGCCGTAGGAGGAACCCCATGTGTATGTGATTCGAGCCTTTTGGCTATGTGAAAGGGACTCCCTCTGAGGAGTAATATTGGGTTAGGATCAGTTGGACTACAACGTATTACAAACGCAATGTTTAGGAAGGCAGAGATTTTGATAGACGCTCCTGGCCGCGAGGCCGAGGGGTTGTCTTGTGCGTAGTGACGAGGCCCGGCTAGTGCATGAGCCAGTGCCGGCCCGTTTTTAGGTCCATCAACTTTGGTGCTACTTCAGCCTGCATTCCTTTTACTGAAAATGCCACAAATTTGGGGCATTCTAGCCTGCATTCCCTTGCTGAAAATGCCCCAAAATTTGGAGTGTTTTCAGCTCCCAAACTTGGGGCAATGACAGACTCAAAATGCCCCAATTTTGGGGCATTCCAACCTGCAATTCCTTGCTGAAAATGCCCCAAAATTTGGCGCATTTTCAGCTCCCAAATTTGGGACAATGATTGATTTAAAATGCCCTAAATTTGGGGGCTCTTTTAGATCCCGGGATGATGGATCCCAATGCCCCAAATTTGGGGACATTGCAGCTAAATTTAAGTCCCAAATTCCAGAATCCAATCCTTGAGAAAGGCCCAAATTTTGGGGTAACTACCAACAATTGACGTCTGACCCAAAATGCCCCAAATTTGGGGGAGAATCGAGATAATGATCCTCGAGACTTCACCTGATCGCGGGGAGGAGTCACGCTAGGCAAGAGAGGCGGGCCAGGCAGGCGGGAGAGGTAGATGAGTCCCGAGAGCAGGTGGGAGTAGGGCCTAGGCAGTGGGGGCAGGCGGGGCAAGCGAGATAGTCGGCGGGACATGCGGAGTGGGCGGGGACAGTGGCAGGGCAGGTGGAGTGGGCGGGACAGTCGGCAGGCGGAGTGGGCGGGGACAGTCGGTAGGGCAGGCGGAGTGGGCGGACCAGGTACTCGGCAGGAGTGCAGTCGGCGCAGGCGAGCAGGAGCAGTCAACGCAGAGCAGGCGAAACGGGCGACAGCGCGGGCAACAGACGGGCAGTTCGAGACGGGCAACAGCGCGGGCAACAAACGAGCGAAACGGGCGACAGCGCGAAACGCCTACAATAAAGTTAAAACTTAAAAGTTAAAAATAAAAAAAAACTCGTGCTGGAACGGCCGTTCCAGACAGGGAACGGCCCTGGAACGGCCAGGGTTAGGATTGGAACGGGAGGGAACGGGTCAGGAAACGGGCTGGAACGTTTCACTAGCGTTTCCTTGGCTCAAACCCCTCGGAACGCGTTAATCCGTTCCTATGTGCCGGAACGGGCGTTCCCTGTCTCTATGGGAGGGTGTCTATCGTATTGTGTAGTGCATTGTGCTCGTGCTGGTGGAATGGAGAGTTGGGTCTAACCACAGGGTAGGCTGGGTAATATCCCACACTTGGGGGCCCCATTCGTGCCAGAGGTGTAGTGCGAGTAGCTTAGGGTGATAGGTCTAACCATAGGCGAGTGGCCTCCCTAGGTATGTCCTACCCTTGATGGGCCCTAAGCGTGAAGTGGAGCAAAAAGGGCTAGGGGATTAGGAGCGGAGCTGGCCGACCGAAGCCACTGGGCATGCCTAACTTGAGGACCCCTAGGTGCGGTGATTGTGCTTTATCTGGTGCTGAGTGCTTGTGTAAGTGAGTTGTTTTGGTTATTCCATGTGTAATGATCTGCTTGCGCTTTGCTTCTTTTTTTTTGTTTTTTGTATTACACTAGTAGAACGACGGCTTGTACCTAATCTTCCTTGTCTGATTGAGGTGGAGAAGGGGGTCGGATGGACTTGCTAAAAAATTGATGGCTTAGCATGTACCCTTTGAGGTTCATGCGGACGTGGAGGGAGGTGGTGGAGAGGAAGGGATGGTTGCACCTAGTAAACTGGCTGTCGTTCATATTCTCTAGGAGAGCTATGCAAAAGGAGGGAAGAAGGCTAGCTCTCATCATTAGGCGTGCCATGGCGCAGTTGTCAATGGCGATGGGGTCAAAAAAGAGGGGAGGCAAGCCACGCTCTTGTGGGGTCGGGTCCTACTTGAGTAATAGCTTAAGTAGCCTAAGATAATTATAGGTAGTTATAAAGGCTGGATCGGGGCAGGAAGAGAAGTCCGCGAGAAAGTGCGTCATGGAATCATTTAGGCTTCCTAAGTAAAAAAGGAGGGCATGCTTGAAGGAGGCGGCGTTGTAGATGATGGGGAAATCATGCCGCCCATGGAGGGTGGCAACAAAATCCACACCTACCCTACGAGGATACGCCATGAATGTGGGGTCCTTCCTCTCATAGGGTAGGGTGTTGCAAAACGCTATCCAGCCGAGCATGCACACTCGCCTCCTCCACAGGGGTTGGCAGTTGTAGCCCTGTACAGTATGTGGTATCCATTATGACCCAGTCGGCCGCCAGTCGCTATCACCTCCTCCATTACCTTAATTGGTAGGACCCTTCGCAGGCTGTTATGCATGAGGAAGTTGAAGGTGAAAGGGTCCTTTTCATTTTCTTGCCGTTCCCAAATCACCAGCTCCGCGTGGAATCCAGCAGGGAGGTCATCGGGGCACGGTGGGAGGGTGAGGACGGTTGCACGACTGTTTTGGCTCTTAACTGTCTCCTGGTTTTTTCAACTAATTTTCTTCATCTCTCCTTGAGCGCGGTTTGTTTTTCCGAGGGCGGATCAATCTGTTGCTGTTCTTGATCATGCAGCGAGGGGGGTTGTGGGATTATCTCTTCGTTGGTTCTTCTCATGACGAATTCAAGGTCAGCCTCCTCCCCCTGCCGGTCTTCTAGTTGCGCTCCTTCCTCAAAGCCCAGTGCGTCCAAATCCTGGGGGGTTAGGCCAGCCAATAGTAGGTACTTCCGTTGTTCTTCTAAGCTCAACCTAACCTCCGTACGTTGGGGTGGCATTTTTAGCCCCGCATGCAGGGCCCTGCGTGCGATGCTCAATTTCTTCTACACCACCTCCAACGACTCCTTTCCCTCTGGCTGGGTCGTGTCCAGTAATGTGTTGAGGAAGGTCTGTTACTGTGCACTGAAGGCTGTCTAGGTGGCGTCTACTTTACTTTCTGCAAGGATTTTTTCTTTTTCCACCAAAGCGAGGCGCCGTGCCAGTGTCCTCACCCGTTTCTTGTTTTGCGCGGCCCATTCCTCTGCCCTTTTGTTCATTCCTTCCATGCTTTCCCCCTGCTTCTGTGCTAGGGTTACGAGCTTCTGCTCCTGGGCTTTGAGTTCTCTACTCATATTTTCGTGCTCTGTCCTTCCCAGGTGCAGTTGATCGGTCATAGACTTGATCTCCTTTTGCTGCTGCTCCCTCTCTTGTCTTCTCTCCTCCTCTTTGGCATTTAGTTCCTCCATCATTTGCTCGATGCTGGCAGTTTTCGCCTCCAATTTTCCATGTTGCATCAAGAGGAGCTTGTATTCCCGCTGCATCTGCACCAGTTCTTGATTTTCCTCCTCGAGCCGCTGTTTGTAGCTTTCTTCCATGTCTTCCTTGGCCTTTAATTCTTGCTTGAGGTCAAAGATTTATCGTCGTTGCATGGCAATTGTGCAGGTTTTCTCAAGCTGGAAGACGGCTACTGACTCCTTTTCCGCCACCAACTCAGCCACAGCCATTCTCTTTTCCTCCTTCGCCCTCTCCAATTGGGAGAGCAGCTTGGCGACATACTCATCGTAACTGGCTGGTGGCGTCATTGTTGTGTGGGTTGGGGTGGTCGAGGCTTCCACTCTCGGACGCTTCTGGTCCTGTCTCGACTCAGCATCTACGGCTGGCCTCTTTTGCTCCGTGGCCATGGTTTCTGTGCTCTTTCCCTGGGCCATTTCTTTACTGATAAAATATTGCATCCAGGCCCGAAGTTGGAAACCTCTATGCTGGTGGGGATGCTAGGGGTGAGGATGGTTGGTTCGGTAGAGGGTGCCATGAGGGTGGGGATAGGATGGAGGAGGGCCTTGCCTTTGCCTTCCAGGACAGCGGGCGGCGCGACTTCTGGTACCTGCGTGCTAGAGCTAGGCCCTTCTTCCCTCAGCTGGCTCCAGGCTCTTGGATCATCAGCCCTGCACTGTTGCTCAATGGACCGGCGTGTGGCTTCGGCCAAGTCCTCCTCCTCCTTCCTTCTTAGTTCCTCTTCTTCCTCCGCAGCTATTCTTTGCCTTTCTTTTTCGGCTTTCCTGTACTCTTCCTCCAGTTTCTCCTTTTCTTCCTGCTCTTCTCTTTTTCTCCTCAGCCTCCTGTTTTGACGCCTTTTTAGCTCTCTTGACTTGTTCTGTTGTTTTTTCCTCTTCCTGTTTCCTCTTCTTCTCCCTCTCCTCGGCCTCCTTGAGGGATTGTCTTTTTGCTTTTTCCAAATCCTCTTTCTCCTTCCTGCGGCCTTCATCCGGCTTCTTTTTCTTCTGTGCTGTCTTCTTCTTGGGTTCCTTGACCTGCTTTTTGCTTGATTGCTCTTCTTGCCCCTGCCCTTTCTTATCAGTCTCGGTCCTGTCGTTGGACCTCTCTTGGTCCTGATGAGGGGGTGACCTGTCGGGCGTTTCTCCTTCCCCTTCTTCTGCATCTTGCGTCTCTTTCACTGCCTCCTGGATGAGCGCAGTTACAATGCTTTCATAGGCAGTGAACGAGGCCTTCTTTCTTTCCGTGGCCCTAGAAGCTGGAGACTCTCCTCCTGCGGGTGTGCTTCCTAAAGTCAGTGCTTTAGCCGCTTGGTCGATAGTTTTGTGCACATAGCCGTTCCAGTCGACTTCATGCAGGGTATGAGCCGCTACGCTCTCCAGCACAAGCACACTGATTCGGTGCATCAAGGCATAGCGCTGGCTGGAAAAGAGCGCGCGTACTAGTTTTGCCTGCAATTTGGTTTCTGCATCAGGGATGTCCTGGATGCTGATGCGGTCATTTGTCAGCACGTCCTTCTTTCTCATTTTCAGCATGGCGTACGCATCCCTCTTTTGCTTCTTTTCTATTTTTGGCTCTAGTCCCAACACCTTCTCCACCAAGGCAGGGGTTAAGCGAACCTGCACCTATTTGGCGTTTTGTCTCCTTCCTATTGTGATGGTGCCGCACTCATTGTCGGGGTCGTAAGACCTGAGAAACTCCACACACTTTGTGTGGTCAGGTTCTTGCGCAAATTTTTCCAGGTACTTGGTGAAGTTGCATTTTTCAACGCCTCTCCTGGCTGCCTCCTCCTTGGCCACCAAACCTTCTATGTTGTGAATGGTTCGGAATTTTAGCTGGTTATAGGTGCGGCTCTCCAGAGTGATGCTGTACTGCGCTTTTTCCTCTTCCGTGAATGAAAGTCGGTGGGCATGGTCTTGTTGCGACATCTTTTGTTCGTCATAAACCCCAGTTTCCATTAGTGCTTCCAAATTAACGATTCACGAAAAAAAAAAGTCATAGACTAAAAAGGAAAGACTCTGTGTGTTTATTGAATGAAAGCCTTGAAATCTTATCCAAAATGGAGCTTTCCCTTTCAGCTTGAACTTTTTGCCTTTTATTTTAAAGTTCTCTTGACATTTTCCTACCTCGCTCGTTGTCTATGTGCTTATGCGTTTTGCTTGATTTTCACTGGTTTTAATTGATCTCTTGATTCACCTTACTCCCCTTCCCTTGCTAGCTTGAGAAGAATCCTTACTAGGATTGAAGGTGTGGGAGGTTGAGGACCTTCTTCAATGGGTCTTAGGAGTCACCGGTGTAGGAACCAACTGTAAAAATCAGGGTTGTACTTTAATTGAGCTGTGCGATCGAGATCAAAAGGGCGAGTGCCAACGTGTGTTATGTAAGTGAGAACATCTGTTAGGAAGTCACTGGAGGCACCGCGGCTAGCAATGTGTAGCTCCTCCTCGGACCTCAGTTAGTAGGTGATCGAGGTAAGGGTGTCCCTTGATGTGCTCTTCCAGGGGGCGGTTGCGAAGAGTGGTTAACACTCAGTACGAGGTTGGAGCGATCTAAGTGGGTCGTACTCCGCTGTTTTGATTGCGCGGCACTACTCTGCGTTGGTCATGACTCGGCATCCCTCTACTTCCCATTGCAACCTAAGAGTGTACCAGTGCCGCAAGAATGGGGATTCAGTCCCAGCAAGTTGGGATAATTCTGCAATTTCTTGGTCGGTGATAGCAGAAGTGGTTCGCTGATCGTATGACGTTATGAGGCGCTGTTTGAGGGCTTGCTCTTTGGAGACCTTGCTGTCGAGCAATACAGTAGCGGAGTTTGCTGCCTTTGCGAAGGCAAGTTCAAACGTCTCTCGAGAACAAGGCATTGTGCGAATTTCGGTTGCAAAAGGCTCGGGCAACAAGCCTAAGTCCAAGCGGTCATAGCTCAGAGCTAGCTCTCTGAAGGTGGCATCGAGCCGTCTAATGCAATCAACCACGTCATCCTCTGTATCTTCGGCTAGATCTGAGGCCAGTGTCAAAAATGACTTCCGCTCGTAGGAGGGTTTAAGACGGTGCTGGTGGTTGGGGTTTGATAGCACTAGAGCCTTTGACAGTGGATAGTTGTGGTTGCGGGTGTGCCTTAGGTTACGGTTGGGCTTCCTGGCTTAGGGCTGGGGAAGCAGCAGGTACTTCTGATGGACTGCTGCCTCAGAGTGGATCATTGTAGTTGGATGGACTCTAGTAGGTGATGGGTCATGCGACGATGTCTGTCGTTTGGGCCGGTAGGCTTGTTCGAGTCTCTCGGGCATATGTGTCGATGGGCTTGATGGATGTGGGCTTGGGGAGCACTGCGGCTTATGGTTTTGAGGTACTCAAGCTTCCAACAAGGCCCATGTACTACACAAATTTCTTTTTTACAGCTGCATTAACATCCTTGAGATGCATTGCTGCCACCAAAGACATTTATTCCAAGATAGCCTAATAAACAATCCCAAAGCTGCCCTTTTCCAGCATGTTGACAGAAGCCCTCAGGAGATAATTGCAATTCAGTGGTTTTGTGTCATCCATGAAAACAAGCCTCCCTTTATTGGCCTCAACTTTGTTGCAGATTAATCTACAGCCAAGAACATAAGATGCTCAGGTTCCATCTTTTTCCATCTCCTGTGGTCACATTGAAACAGATGCATGGATTGTCAACTGATTGTTAGTCCTATTGAAATTCTGTAACTTAGGCAAGTTCAGGGGAGGAATAGGCCCAGAGATCATGTTATTCTGCAATCTAAGCATAAAAGTATTCTTCGAGTGGCTGAGAGAAGGTAGTATAGGCCCAGACAACATATTGGTAGAGTGGTCAATCTCCATAGATGCAGCAGGACAAAGATGTACGATAGGGGGGACTGTAAATTTGTTGTATTCTAAGTAAGAGCTATCCATGCAAAGGCTAATGGATGTTAGATTGTGTTGAATAATGTAAGTGTTGTTATAGTCAGTTTTCAAGCGATTTTTGTGACATTCTTATAGTTACTCATTACATTAGCTAGTTACTGTATGCTTGTATAACTAATCACCTCATTGTGATATTTTTGCAGAGAGTTGGATTAAGCATTTGAGCATTCAACTTACATTTCAATACATCTTTATCTTATCTCGTCACACTTCAAAACTTAAACAACCTTTTGTTACACTTATGAACTTGAACAGCCCAATTATTAGCAGAAATACTGCAAGACGTATTGTTGGTGGTTTTTGAGATCTTAAAGATTTTATTCTCCTTACAGCTTTATTTAAGTGGAAAATCGCCGGATTGTAACAATCAAAAGGAAATTTGGTCACCATTGGATTTGGAAGCATGTATTTCAAATGTGCAAAAAGTACTTCAATATTTTTGATCTTTACAGATCAAATCTAATTTGTGGATATTATTATTTCAGCATCTTCTAAAATACAAAGAATTTTGATAGAAAGCAAAAGATGATGACAGGTCATGTGAAAAAGAAAAAGAAAAGCATACTACCCTAACTCATCTACACATAAAAGCAAAAATTTATACAAATAGCAAGGAAAACATGAAAACAAAACATGAGAAGGTCATAAGATCAACTATGAAAAAATATAGCGCACATTGAGAAAACGATACAAAGAGATATTTGAGGCTTGATTTGATTAATCATGTGTTTGGATTTTGTAAGAAAGTACAATCAAAATTTGGAATGTATTATATTGAATGCATTGTTACATTCTTTATATATTACTTTTGTGATGTACTACAAGTTGGTGATTGTATATGGACTAAAGTCTTAATACTAGATTTCAAAGCTCTTGGTGAGAGACACTTGGCAAAAATGTCTAAATGTTGATGCTATAATAGTTAATGCTAAGTTATATTTTCTTTGGTATCCAAGATGTAAAAGTTGTCATTGTTCTCAAAGTATACAAGCTTTCGAGTCCCAACATGAAAGAAAAGGGCCGGACTAGCACTCAGATGCATTTTGTGTTATATTCATAGGTAACACTAAAAAGATGGAAAGGGGGGAGGGGATATTAAATAATTAGTTATTGCAAATGTTCCTAGTAGTAGATCATGGTACAATTGTTTAGTTTTTGATTTATTTTGCTTTTAAATGGCTCATCCTAAATCTCTTCCTTTGGGATATATACTTAACATTGGTTGTAAATCAAAGAGCAATTTGCTATCATATTGTGAAAAAGTCAAAGGGAAATATATATTTTTGCATTTTATAAACAATATAGGCTATTCGAGACTACATAGCTAAACACCATTTATGAATGATACTTTAATTCTTATACTTGTTCCCTTGAGCATTGTATAATAAGATCTTCCTGATGTGCAAACTAAGTTGCTAATCTTGGTTATGAAAAAAGCAACTTTATTTTTCTTCATTAGACAATGAGTATACCATAAAAATGGTCTAAATGCATGTTTAACAAAGTGATTGTTGTCAGGTGAATGGATGCTTAAGAGTTAGTCATGTTAATGAATAAAATAGTAGATCTTGTATGTGGATCTTATTTGAGAATAAGAGAAAATAAACAGGTGATACAATTATTTGTTTATCATGCAAATGAGCACATGGGATAATTGGATGTTTATCATTGAAAGGTTACGTTACATAAGTAGACTCAACACTTGTGAACACCCCTATTTAGGAAAATTATATTAATAGTCTTCAAGTATTATATCCCATTCTACATAGTATAGAAGCAATGTGTGTCTACAAC
Source organism: Lygodium microphyllum (assembly GCF_053477565.2). Lineage (NCBI taxonomy): Eukaryota > Viridiplantae > Streptophyta > Polypodiopsida > Schizaeales > Lygodiaceae > Lygodium > Lygodium microphyllum. The sequence continues at coordinate 12,932,844 of NC_141146.1, read as the reverse complement.
TATCATAAATCTTGTAGATGTTAAAAGGTAGACATTTTTCAAGTAAATAATGTAGATTAAGCAGAGCATACATTTAATGAAGGCTATTATTTGAAATATGTATCACATTTTGAAAAGTAAAATAAAAGCAAATATGTTTCATTTAAGCTAAGTACGTTTATAAAAATGGTTTACATATTAGCAACATCAATTAATTCAAGTTACCCTTTATTATTTCAAAGAATGTTTTTAGCGTTTCACTCAAAAGATCATACAAATTTGTTGAGCTAACTTTTATACATAAGTAATAAAGCACTTTGGTAGAGCCATTCACATATTGGTGTTTGGGTATATGCTTGCTTTTATCAAAAATTTAAATGTATGTACACATGTTCAAATGATTCTTAATAAAGTGCATGAATATATGACATTTTGAAAGAAAAGATTGCAAGTGTAGAATATTGCAAAGTACTTACATTTTATGAGCCATAATTTTAAAAAATTACCATAATTAGCAATACAACTTGTGGAGTTGGGATATCTAAGGAGACTACAATTTCTAAGATGTATGGAGCTATACACTTTTCTTAGTAATTATACTCAGCTTGGATTCAAATCTTCCTATCATCTAATTTAAAATAGAAATTAATAGGTGGATTCTCTGTTAATTTCACAATTCTTCGACATATTCAAGGGCTAATCATTCTCCATAATACTTGGGATTGATGACCTTCACAAATGACAATAACATTGGTAGCTCTATTATCACATGCATCTTAGTAAAAGACAACTATTTGCATACATACATATGCTCATGTGAGAGAGAGAGAGAGAGAGAGAGAGAGAGAGAGAGAGAGAGAGAGAGAGAGAGAGAATGCTGCAGTCATGGCCATAAAGCTCTTCCTTTTGTGTGACTTCTTCTTATTTCTCTTCATTGTCATTATCCTCTCCATGCTCGGTCATGATGAAAAGGGGTTGAAGACTTATGCACTTGAATAGGAATGCAATCAACCACCTCCTTGAGCACATTCTTGATTTGTCTCAATAATTTTACATTTATTAAATAGATGTGGTATGCGTGTATAAGATGATAATGTGCAATACAAATATGTATGATGACATGGGATATATTTACACAATAATGTATAGTATATTTTTATATGAGAGTGTAATACAAGTCAATTGTATAAATTGTAGCACATTTAATCAGCACAACCCTTAACCAATTAGATAAATGCATGTTACTTGTACATGTGACAATGCAACTTAAATTTTTTTTTTAAAAATTGCCATATCGAATGCAATCCTATGTAATACATGTAGATATAACAATGTGTAGTGTATGCATGTGTTAAAGTAATTTAAATTTCTTAAATACATGTATTAGTAGCTGCACGTGATAATTAAAGAAACACAATAATTAAACTTGGTGTGCACCATGTAAGCTCAAGGACAGAAGAACGAGGAAGAAGAGGAAGCTAAGGAGGAAAGAGTGAAAGTGACAAGTGAAAATGAAAAGAAATAGCTTTTAACCCTTTAAAACCCTAAATTGACAAAATACAATGTCACGTGCACATTTCATCATGTGATGGCAAAAGCATTTTTTATTCAAATGTGAGGAAACTTAAGAGGTGTATTCATTAGGTTGGAAGGAGCACATAGAAAAATTTTGAGCAAAAAAAGTGCCATGAAGGCCAAAGTTTGGTGTCTTTGGGTCACTTTGAACCAGGGCCTCCATGGTATTGTTTTTGCTCAAAATTTTTTTGATGTACTCTTCGCTACCTAATGGGTATGTGTGGTTAGTTTTGTCGCATTTTGATATAGATATGTATTTATAAAATTATCCTATTCAAAACTGTGGATGGATCAATTATCAAGGAATTAACATGGCAATTACTAATCCTTAGAAATTTGTACACCATGTAGACTCAACAAAGACATCAAGAGTAAAGCGTATAACAATATATTATAACTTTTCATATGTTTTTCATGTCAAAATCAATAATCATAATAAATACTATAGTTAAGCGACAAAAATATAGCAAAATGACTCACATTAAGATTGAGAGTGAAGTTGAAAAGTAAAAAATATGTTCATACTTTTAAGCTAGTACAACAGTTGCCAATCAAATAAAGTTACATGTCCTATGCACATAAAGGATACTAGTCCAAAAAGATAACATTACCAACAATATTCAGTCCATGAATGAATGCATCCTTTAATACTTGAAGATTCCTCATAAGTTGAAAATCCTTGGGGATTACTATAATGCAACTTATGTATATTACATAACATGGATCATTACTCATTAAGTCTATCGAAAAAACCTCTCTAGTCCCTTGTTTTGCAGAGTATGAAAACATTCTTTTGTGAAGTGATTGGGTCTATCTTGACCCTATGGCAAAAATCACCTCCTCCTTTTTATGCAATAGAGTCTTTGTACAGTCTCGCGAAAAAGTATGGAGAAGCTAGCCTTTGAAATGATAAGATCAAAAGAGTATTGGTACTTCTTGATTTCTCTTAGGACCACCATACCTCACCTCAACTCGTGTTTTCTTAAACTTATTCACACACACACACACACACACACACACACACACACACACACACACACACACACACACACACACACACACACACACACACACACACACACACACACACACACACACACACACACACACACACACACACACACACACACACACACACACACACACACACACACACACACACACACACACACACACACACACACACACACACACACATGCATGCACGCACACACGCACGCATGCACGCACACACGTTGCACACACGCACACATGCACACAAACACCCACACACACACACCCCCACCCACGCACGCACACATGCACACACATACACACTCTGTACACATGCACACAAACACCCACACACACACGCACACACACAGAGTGTGTCCGTGTGCATGTGTAGAGAGAGAGAGAGAGAGAGAGAGAGAGAGAGAGAGAGAGAGAGAGAGAGAGAGAGAGAGAGAGAGAGAGAGAGAGAGAGAGAGAGAGAGAGAGAGAGAGAGAGAGAGAGAGAGTTATATTAACGTCTTCTAAAGACCAAAACTGGCCTATGAGACAAATTGATACAACTGATGAGGTCCAGCTATCCAAAATAAAAGTGCTGAATGAAAAGCTAAAAACTGGAAACTGAAAATACGGTGCTGTGAGTGTGATAAGTGTCGTATATGTGTATGTGCGTATGTAGCTCTGGTACTCCAGATAATGGCTACAAAAGGGGAACAAATGTCGGCTGTGATAGGGGAACAACTGTCGGCTGTGATAAAGTGGTGCGATGTGTATATGTAACAGATGTAGGGAGATATACTATCCTGGGATGTAGTAGCAGTCGTCGAAGTCGCTAATAGCAGGTGATCCCTCCTGGATGCAGGATGTGGTACATCGGCGGTGGAGAAAGAGCAAACTGGAGATCTGAGATCCAATGTGTCGAGTGTCGTCGGATCTCAGTCTGCTATCGGTGTAGATCAAGAATTCTCCGGATCTCCTGTCGGTGTGGCTGTGGGGCTCGAAACCCCCGGATCCTCGTGTGGCGTCGGGTACGCTGGTCCTCAGCCTGCTGTAGTGTGAGCCCGGAGGTATGGCTGGAGGCTGGTATAGTAGCTCTCACTCTGTCTGTCTGAAAGAACTGTGTAATAGTCGTCTGGGTGGGCCCCTCTCTGACTGGGACCCGCTGTGTGCTCTGCTCTCTGATGTGCCATGTCTCTCCCAAAAAATGGCCAAATGATCTCTGATCCATATCAGTCATACATCCCTGAAGTGAGCTGCTCAATGTGTATCTAGATCTCAACTCTGAGTATGCCGGGCATCTGAGAACAAAATGCTCCTCACTCTCCACCTCTGATCTGCAAAGGGGGCATATCCTCTCCTCCCGTGGGATGCTACTAGCTCTGCCACTCTCAATCATAAGTTGATGTGATGATACCCTGAGCTGTCCAATAAGAACTCTCAATCGATGTGGCATATAGACCTGCATATATCTCGGAATCTCTATGAATCCCTGCTCTGATATGCTCAAGAACTGTGTATAATAAAGAGAGAGAGAGAGAGTGTGTGTGTGCGCGTGCGTGTGTGTGTACATGCGCGCGCGTGTGGTGTCTTTTTCTCTCAAACATCTTATTATCTTAGCTCTTTTTGAATCCATTTGCTATCTTCTCAAACCCTTGTTTCTAATAACTTAGCACTGTTCTCTTTATCACTTGATGCATTATAACATGCTCTTTAAGTGACACAATGTGATTTGGCTATGTTTGTAGTCATTTCATGAATACTCTCGTTTGTTTTCTTCTCAAGAGTTACACTTCATTTGCCACTATGATTCTGTAGCACGAGCATATTAACTAGATCATTGGAATTCCGCCATTTATCCCTTTACCATGATCAATTTTTCTTTGGTATGCACAACATGCGAACAAATGTGAATTTTCCATTTCTTGTGTGGACCAAGCCTCGATGCTTTTATTTTTTATAAAGCATGATCCATACATCTTGAGGATATGCTATAAAAGCACACCTCATGCATGGATAAAAATATCCAAAATAACTCATACACATGTTTTTAAAATATTGGCTTAGTATGTACTATGTAATGTGTGATAGAACCTTTATCCCACGCTTGTACCATGTTTTCCTATCACACATATATGGTACATACTAAGTATGGTGCAAATATATTCATACACAATTTTCTCCATAATCCTAACAAAAGTATGCAGTGAACAAGTATGAACACGATCAAATGGAATGGTGAAGGTAGGCTTCCATGTGGGATCTTCTTTATCACATGTGAGTGCAACACTTATCACTCTTTTCTTGTTTTTCTTCTCGTCCTTTCCTTTCACCCTCTCTATTGAAATGTCTAGTTTCTCACATGTGTAGTATAAGCATGGAAATCTTGGATTTACACCATTGAAGATTTCATACATGCATTTTAATGTATTCAAGTCTCTTGCAATGTACCATTCAACTAACTATTCATCATACCTCAAATATTTCCTTAGGAACTTCAAATGAAGCAAGCCACCATACATGGCACTTTGATTAAATACTAGAGTTCCTTGGGTTATTTTTATTAGATTATAAGGCTATGTTCATTAAAATGACATAACTATTTTGAGCTTTACTCCTTTGATGACCTCACTTTCAACCAATTTTATGACAGATTACAATTTACCACCACGTTCTTTTTCAGATTGTAATATATCACCATTATTGATCGCACCTTGCATAGATTCATGTAGTAATTATTGACCACTATAATCCTAACCTCATATACATTTTCGGTCCCTACATTCTTCATGCCAATATAACATGCATGGGATTTCCTATCAGCTCCAAAACCTTTATATTAAGTAGCATTTGGGCCTTTATTAGCTTTTAAGTTCTAGAAAGAGGCATAATTTTGCCTCTCTTTATCATACGACCAAACCCAATCTTAACAGCCTTGAATATTTTTGAGTAAGTCCATGTGCTAATGCCAGCCTTGTCATAAAGAGATTGTGGATCCACAATAGAAAACTCATTTGAGGCATCTTTTAATATAGACTTGGCCATGTTTTTTTTTACAACATTGAACTTTGGATTGCTCAAGGAGTCTTCCAATATACTTGTCTTTATTGATTTGTAAATGGATGATCCAAGCTCATCCTCACCTAGGTTTTCATTTTGAGCAAACTTATAGGCTTGATATGTCACTTCCATTGGTTGTTGTTGACAATCAACTCATTGATTGTCTTTATCTTTTGTTTGTGCTCTTGTTTCAACCTACCATTGATCTTCTTTAGATCGTCCAATTGCAAAATCATCTCCTCATCCATGATACCGGTATCATGGATAGTATATGGGATTGTGATAATTTGATTACTTTTTTGAGTTATCATTTCATTTAGTTGCTTCATTTGTCCTATTAGCTACTGAATTTGAAGTTGATGTATAATAATGGTATTATGAGAGTTTTTGGGAGTTACTTAGTAGATTATTAATACCTTTAAGACTTGATCATTGAGGCGCCTAGTAGTGTAATCAAGCAATCCATTTTCACCCTCACATACATATTTTACCTTTAACACTTGATCGTTGAGCCCCCTAGTGTAATCAAGCAATCCATTTTCACCCTCACAGACATATTTTACCAAGTTTGTGATTCCACAAAAAATAAGAGATTTATTGGTTAGGGAATCAATTAGATAGATTCTCCCATCGATACACAAGTTCACATGCTTCAATTCCATATGCCTATAGATTTATAGAACTCGAGAATTAATCTTGGTATGTTGTGTTCTATAAATGAGCATAATCAAGCTCCATCTCAATGTGCAACTCCTTGTTTATATTCATTTTTCTTATTGATTATGAGGTCAGGTTAGTGATACATAATGAAATTATTACACAATTTAGGTAAATGTGTGTTGAGTCTATCAAGGTAGCCTAGATAGATACACATATATGTCAATGAAAATAAAGGGTTTGATATCCATGGAAGTAAACTAAAATGGCTCTCTCTCTCTCTCTCTCTCTCTCTCTCTCTCTCTCTCTCTCTCTCTCTCTCTCTCTCTCTCTCTCTCCAACTCTCGGTCAATATAATAAGGCCTTAGCCTTTATAGCCTTTGGCTAAGGCTAAAGGCCTTAGCCTATTGTTTCGTCATGGAGTGCTCCTTCCTTGTTATTGATGCTTCCAAAGTGTGACGCTCAATTGAGTGATTCAAGAATGTTTGTTAGTTGAAGTTGATGATGATCTCGAGAATTAGTTGCTTGTGCAAATCAAGATGGAATCGAGAAGGAGGCACACATGTCAGTTAATGGATTTTCCCTTTCTTTTTTTCCTTTTTCTAAGGTTTTCAACCTTAATCCCCCCCCCCCCCCCCCCCCCCACGGCTCACATGGAAAAGAGGGGGAAGAACATTACATTCTCTTTCCCTTAGAAGAATCAAGATGTCCTCATCTTGAAGTTAGGGGATAAGTTGGATTGTAAGATTTGTGGGATAGGACTCTTCATGTTTTCATGGTGCTACATTGAAGTCCAAAATTATAAGGACAAGGTAGGATAGTCATTTTAAGTAGCTCTTATTTCAAGTGTAAAGTTTATTACATTTGAGGAAGATCTTTCTAAGATTTCATTGGGGCCTAGTTTTTTATTACAAAAGAAATTGGGGATGTTGCTCACATATGGTATCTTTGTCCATCCAACTAGCATCCTCCTCAGGATAGTCTTTCCATTGGATGAGATATTCCTTAATGGTCAAGTATACTGTCAAGTTAAAGCTCAAGGACTCCTTGTGTGGGAACTTCTTGCTCGACCGCCAAGACCTATGGACCGCTTATTGTTTCAAGAGTCTCAAGGTAAGTGCAATGGCTACCTCTTAGATAGCTGTACGTGCTCTCACACCTACAAGTGCAATGAGCTTACCTCCATGCTTGATCGAGTTGTCTCCTCCCTCAAAGCACTTTGGTAGCTCCACAGTCCAAGGTGCAAGCTCGATCCTCAAGCTTCAAACTCCATGATCCATTGCCACGCATGAGAGAAGAGAAGAGAAGAAGAAGAGAGGAGAAGATGGAGAGCTTCTCCACCATGGTCCCTCACCCTCACTCCCTCACTCCCTCACACTCCTTCTCTCAAGCACAAGCTCAAGCAAGCAAGAATAAGAAGAAGAAGAGAAGAGAGCCAGTTTTGGCCACACACAAGAATGAGCTTTTTCATTCACTTTTTGCCTTTTTATACAAAACCTTAATCCCCTTTGGGCACCCATCCCTTTTTTATATGCTCGGCCATTTTAGCCTAGGTCATCTTTTCCTATTCCCTTCCTATTTGCATTACGCCTTCACCCATGCCCATCTACATTTACAAATTGCACAGAAGGGAGCTTGGCGCTATTTTACAAGGATTTAGAGTGCGCTTTTATATTTAAAATGCACATTTTCTCTTTTGCACTTTCCCTGAACTTTTAAGGTTGCCCTTGCACTTTTGGCATTTTTTGCTCCTATTTCTTTAATCAGACCACCTTTTTCCGCTTTGCCTTGCACCTTTTAATTTTAATTTTTTTGCTTTCTTGCAGTGGGGTTAACATTACCCCCCTCTTAGCCGAGTGCCAATCCCGTGGCACTTGCGGGCACTTGTTGATGAGGGCTCGAGTGTGGTTGAAGGGTTGCTAGGTGGGTCGGTGGGGCTTTGTAGAGATTGGATGGGGAGAGGAAGCATCACAAAATTGGATGAGAGATTGCAAAGGTCGATGAAAGATTTGACTGGGTAAAGGGGGGCCTCTGATGTCGGTGGTTGATCATAGTTGTTGAGTGTACTTGAAAAAGACAAAATAAATGCACTACCTAAGGGTGTCTCTACCTCACCATGTACTATGCAGGTGTATATGCATTAGGGGAGTTTTGAGGTCTTGAAAATGCCTTTTAGGAGATAGAAAGAGAGTGCTCTAGACCAATAGGAGAAAAGCCTCCGTAACGAAACTTCTATTTTAAAAAAGGCAAAAAATTATTTCACAAAAAGATATATATATAATAATATTACAAATTTGTATTATCAATATCTATTTTTAGCCTATTATATTCGTGATTATGACATTCTTTGCATTAATGATATACAGTCCCGGCCTCTTTTATTTAATGATATGTTTGAATTAATGATAATGACATGTTTACTCTAAATTCAAATTAGTAAAAAGCTTGGCACATATTTTTTTCCCTCCTTTCTTTTGTCCCTCTTGTGGTGGTAGCCTAGTCTTCTGTGTGTGTGTGTGTGTGTGTGTGTGTGTGTGTGTGTGTGTGTGTGTGTGTGTGTGTGTGTGTGTGTGTGTGTGTGTGTGTGTGTGTGCGTGCTATGGATACAGAAATTTGACCTTCAACAAGCCGTCCAAGCTCCCAAATCACATCCATATCAGTATTTAACTCATTCCAAAAAGATGGAAGATGGATTCCTACAATCATTAGCAAAGGCAGTTGGATCACCATGCAACGTGTAAAACATGGGAAAAGACAAAGATCTCAGCTCGTTCATCTATGCTTGGAAGGGTAGAATCGAAGATTTAAAGCTTGGAGTAAATAAGAATAGCATAAAAGAGGTTTTGATGCAACATGTGTTTATACATAGAGAGCTATATTTGGAACCTGGGAGTTCAAATCTTCCAATGCATAAACCAAATTATAAGGATTTAATTCTTAAAGTCTTTCTTTTCTTGAACTTGGTTTAAGGTTTTCCATTACAACATTTTCTCATTTGTCTTGTAGATGTCTATTGTTGATGTGATTGATGTGATACATGGCTTGATTGGAGAAGAGGTGTACAAAGGTAGAAAGAAAACAAGAGCTCGAAGAGAATGAAATATTCTTCTATGACCATTCTTATATTGTTTCCATGCAGCATAGCCAGTGGGGATCAATATCCCCCCTTCATTTGCCAGAATTTTCAAGCTTTGAGTGGCCTTTGCCAAGTCCAGCTACTAGTGAGGGCTATAAATGTAAAATATTTTTTGAGATACAGAGAGCATTAAAACCTAATATCTCAAGTAGGCTAAGCAAAGTTACTTTGTTCATGCCTATTAATATATTTGTTGAATTTTTTTCTAATGTTGAGATAAGAAAATCAAAGCCTATGCTTTCAGTGAAGAGACTAACACATGATCACATTATACAATTTGTTGATGAGGGATGGGACACTAGGATAGAAGGGAAAATTATATGTAAGATAGATCAAGACTATATAGCTTGTAAATATATGATTGCTACTCAAAATTTCATCCTTATCTTTTATTACAGTAGACGGCATTATGTTGGTCGTAGTCTGGTTGCTTTAGACCAAAATCTTGATAGTTTTAGCAAAGATCCTATAGTGGATCTTGATGTTTAGTACAATGAGGACATTATTGCAATCCTAAAGGTTAGATCATCATGTACGCTACATCAAGTGAGGATGGATTTACAGAATGAAGATATTGAACTACCATACTCATTTGTGTTCCAACTTAATAACAAACGAGTACGTTTTTATTTCATATTATATTCATTTAGGTGTATATTTGATTTCACTTCTTGATTGATAAACATTTGTAACATATTTTTTTTACAGATATCAATGAGAAGAGATAAGAATATACAATGCAAGGATATTGAAGAAAATATCTCTTTACTATCAATATAAAATACATGTACAAATTTTGTTAGCCATCTCCATGACTTATACACAAGGACTTACAATATGAGGCAAAGCTACTTTTTTTGAGAAGGAACATCCTTTCTAGGAGTCTTTTTGCCTATCTTTGATGCTTTGGTTGTTGAAGGCATAGCTTCACCTGCTGTAGCTACATGCACCTCCTCTCCTTCAATGTCCAAGCCCCCACTTCTTGTCGCTTGTATACAATTGGTCATTATATACTTCAAGAGCTTTGCTCTTATATACCAAACATGCTCACTTGTATAGCAATCCCTTGTAAACTATCATATATTTGTAAGAAAATATTTTTGGTTCATTGTTATTTTTTACAATGGACTATTTTGCAATAAAACTTTATCTTAAAGTTTAGTATGTTTCACATTACCTTTATGAGTTTATCATCATTGAGATAAATAAACTGAACCAATCTTCTGGCATTTACAATTACTCTCCAACCACCACAAGAGTAACTATCATCCTGATGAGGACACTGCAATCAACAAGAGTAACTTGTTTATGGTAGTTTTTAGAATAAATTTTCTTAGTATGTTCCAATCATATTAATCAAGAACTTATCGCAACTTGTCTATATTGCATTGTTGCAAGTAAGTCAGAAGGCATGGGAGGCCTTTTCTCTAGCACTTCAATCAATCTTTTGCAAACTTTGTACCAAAAAGGCAATAAATTACAAAAGAAAGATCAAAATATTTAGATTACATGTAACAAAAAGATCAAAATGTCAAGGAGACCCTAGATTATATAATGTACAACTTGGCACTTCCATGCTTCCTTTTATAGAATTGATGAGAAAACATTGCATCTCCACACAGTCTATTCCAATTAGGCTCCAATGAGAACTGAAAACAAAAATATTTCAATAATCTAGCAAAATAAGATCTCATAAAATCTTAAAAAATATCAAATTACTTACTTTTCATTGTATGGAATTAGAAGAAGCTCCAAAGATTCAAAGTCAATTGAATTGAATCAATGGTCAAAACCACTTGCATCAAGCTCACTCCTCATATAGTATGGGATGGATGGATCAAGAACCTCAATCTTTTGTTGTATATCAAAGGGGAGCTCATGCATTACACACCTAGCAAAGGAATGGAGATAGTAAGTATCAACATGAAAGTCTACTGCTATAAAAATATGATGAGTTTAAACAAATTTTGGTAAACTATACCTCATCCCAACAAGAAGAATCAAGTCATTTACTTCTCTCACTTTATTTTGGAGAATTTGAACACAATCAGAGTCCAAATATAACATATCAGATCTCTTGTTGATATCAACAGGTAAAAAGCAAGAAACATTGAAGCCCTTAGGGTTAGCTCTTTCAAGAAGGGTAGATAACTCCTCTTTAAAAGATGGGAGTTTTTCTACTTCATTTTCTTCTTCATTCTTTCTTTTAAACTCCCTCCATTTATCTCCCTGCTCTATTGTGGCCTTTTCCTCTTTCTCATGCTATTTTGTGTCCTTTTCATGCGTAACATCTTCAACCTTCAGACCAGTATCATTTTTCTTCTTTCTATATGGAGTCACATTTAAAATATTGAAAGCCTTAACATCAGAAAGAGAGACTGGCTCAAGGACCTTTGAAAACCTGTATCTCAATCTCCTGAGAATAATTATGTCTTTATCCATAAGCATAAGCCTATGTACATGAGCTGCAAAGATATAATAATCTTAGAAAAACTCAATAAAAAAATCCTCTATAGCCTCATGAATACAGTTGAGACCTGCCCTAGTTCATCTAAAACTCTGTAGACTATGCTGGTTTCTCTGACAAGCCTCTGAAAAGACAGCTTTGGAATTGCATTATTCAGAGCCTTCATTGCACTTCTAATCTCCTTAAGGCACCTCACATGCTGTGAGAACCTTCTTCTTGGCTTTGATTTCCTTGAAAGTTTAGAAGGCTTGGAGGACTGATATATCTTTGAAGCAAGACCTCTAGGATCAACTTTTTGCTTCCTTGCAGTGGACTTAGTTCTAGCCATCTGGAACATCTAAAAATCCAAATTATACTAACAAATTAGGAAAGATCTCCTAATCTCTCATATCAATATATCTACAATCACGAAGCAGCATGCAAACAATAATCACAAAGTCTAAATACAATCTCAATAAAATAGTAGGAAGACGTATGAAACACAAGTAGACCTTGAAGACAGAGAGAACTCAACATCATATCACGTTTCATATAGCACAAGTGTGTATGAAACGCGAGTAGGCCTTGAAGACAGAGGGAAATCAACATCATATCATGTTTCATATGGCACAAGGGGAACAATGCAGGAACAAATCGGATGAAACACGATATGGCCTTACTCGAAAAAAAGAACATAACACCGTTTGCGTTTCATACGTCACATGACAAACATAGCAATCCCAATCGTGTTCAACTCATCTATTCTACAAGGTATCTTCACCTTTAACCTTCTAGGAGAATCAACTCATCCTTTAGACTACTTTTTGGGCAAAATTATTTACCCTAAACATCTTGATCCTTCTTGATTGATCATTTTTTAAAATTTTGACTTTGTAGTATATGGTTTTTCAACAAACACACATGCATTTGAAAGATTAAAAGAGAATCTGTCATTTCAACTTAGTTATTTACTTGAAGCTTGAAGTTCTATAATTTATGAAACTTAAAAGAGATTCAAAGTTCTATAACCTGCATCAAGTTAAATGCATGAAACACGAGTATGGCTTTAATGGACAAAAGAAACCTAGCACCCACATTACAACAGAAACTTGTAGACCTTAGTTGTATGAAACATGAGGAGGTCTCATGTGAATAAGAGAAACCTAGCACCCATCGCGTTTCATACATTTGGCATTTTTGGGGATGATTTAGTAGGAGTGTTCAAGTGATTCAGAACTTACTCATATTCTAGAAAAAAACTTACATTCTTGAGTGTTAAGTGTATATGTTGTCGATGAAACATTCTTTGGTACCCTTGCGCAGAAGAATAATTTTGTACTGCGATCAAATTAGCATTGTGTTGGTGTGGTTGAGCATAGAGAGGGTTTTGTCTTTGAAAAAACTCTTTTGTGGTTCAGAAATCAGATTTATAATGATGTTGGTTTACACGTGTGACAACTATAATACGTAGTTAAATTCACATGTGCGATTGAAGACTGTTTTGCATGGGAAGTTGTGCCATGTGTCACTTACTTTTTCGGCATGATAGCGCTTTTATAGCTCCGATTTTCACATTTTCTCCTTTTTCTTTTGCATTTTATGCGCACACAATCCGAATTAGTGTAGCGTACTTTTTGATCAAACGTGCGATGATCGTTGGCATATATATATGAACACTCAGGTTTGGGTCTTCGTTACTATTTCTTTCACGTATCTTGTCTTTTCTTCGACCAGCTTTTTATCTTGTAAGCATCACAAGCCAAACCAAGCATATGCTTACAAGAAACCATTTATTCTTAGGAACAAGGCTTGCAAATATTAGGTATTACACTTTTCTTAATATTTTTCTCTGTAATCTTGTATTTTGAGGCATTGAAGATATTAGTTGGTTTAAAAGGAGAAAGATACATTAGGGACTTAGAAATTCTGTATTGGTTTTACTTTGTTTTTCTAGCAATATTGGTTTGGTAAACATGTAAAACGATGGGGTTTTGATGTTCTTGAGGCATTGTTTTGTTCAAATTTTCAGGATGTATGAAACACGAATTCGTCAAGTTTTTTTTATAAGTGACGTGTGAAACGCGATTTTATGAATTGTGAGGAGGTCTGAATCATTGTTTTCGCATTTCATGAGTTGAAAATATTAAACAAAGTTTGATCGACGAGACTTGGAATTTCATGCTTTCTCTATTGGATAACGTTTTAATTCATTTCTTTCATCTTGTATTTCCTTAATTTGTTTAGTCTACTGCATATGAGCAAGTGTGGATTTGTATATTATAATCCTTATTTTTGTTTTCTGAATTTTCTTTTGTGAGTAATTAGGATGACTAAAAGGAAGTTTTCATTAGAGGGAATGGAGGAGGAGGATCTGGAGGTCACTTGTGATGAAAAGTTGTTTGATTTTCTTCATGCAATTGGAAATTCATCTAGATTTATTTACATCAGAGATATGCTCAATGTTCCCTTTGATTTGCAAGAGCTTTTGAAGGATCTTGAAGATAAACTGAAGGATTTTAAGGTATTTTATGCTAGACATGTGGAAGGCCTAGAGATTGAGGGATTTGTCCATTATAGCGATGTAATGGAAGCTTCTAATGCTGCTAGAACAAATTTGCAAACAAGGTTTAGCCTTATTGATGAAGAATTCAAGAAGTGGAAAGCGAATTGCCCTTTTCATTAGAATCAGCAACAATGTCTTCTTGTACAGAAGGATGTTGGATTTCTTGTATATCTTCAATATATGGATAGTTGTTCTTCAGATACAATACAAGAGAAGAAGATGGAGGATATTGCATGCAAAGACAAAGAATTTGAAGAGAAGGGTGAAATGTTTCAGGAGGATATTGAGAATCAGTTAGTGCAGGGATTTGTTTAAAAGTGAGAACATTACAAAAGTGGAAGAAAAGGAGATAGAGTTGAGTGCAGAGATTGAAACATATCCTCTTGAATGTGTCCCAATATTTCCCAGTTATCTCATCAACAAAAAGAGATATGTATTGCTAAATGATATTCAATACCTTTTTTATCTTAGAGAAGATTATTGCTTGGCAATCCTTGCTGCATGGGGTCAAAATGATAAGAATTTTATAGGTTATGAAGAGGAATTGCTAGCAACTCTTGATGTTGAGGGAGAGAATTTTCAAGACAGTCCTGTAGCCTTGCATTCTTATATTAACTAGATTGTGAAATATGAAAAGGGGGGATACCTTCAGAGGAAGAGTACTTACAAATTCAATAGGGACTTGGTATTGATAACATGGGGTATGAAGAGAAACTGAAGTCTCCATTAGAGAAGAAACCAAAAAGTTCAATAAATCTATATGATGATAGTCTTCTTGAAGAAGATGAAAACCCTAAGGTATGAAAGATAATTCTAAGATATCCATTGTGATTTATATTAGAGTATGTTATACATTATACACAAATATTTTTGGATATTTATCTATTGACATCTTATACTATTGTGGGTTATTGTGCAGATAGAAATTGAAGATGTAGTCAACTTTCTTGGAAGAGCCAAGGGCTCAAGGCCATTGAAGCTTGGCAAAAGTCAAGGCCTTGGTCATTATATTGGAAGCTTAAATAATCAAACAATTGCAATTTATAATAGCAGGTTGTCCAGCTCTCCAAGCTTACCAATAATGGCTTTGAAAGCTATCTCTAAGGTGGTCAGATCCCAAGCTTTCAATAGAGGTTCAGACAAGATAATTTTAGTGGAGAAGGAAGAAGCTATAAGAGTTATTGTCTTCATGCCTGGATACAATGGATCTAGGGCAGGATACTTTGGAGTTCTTGCCTCTTATTTGCTCTCCCATGTAGGAGATGCCAAGAATTTGAAGCTCCTTACAGGCTATAGGAAACAAGAGTTCTTGAAATGTAGAAGTCTCATTGAGTGGGATGAAACAAAAGATTCCCTTAGAGGACCCAATGAATTCTTTTAAACTAAAGACTCTTCTGCAAAACAGAGTCAGACTAAAAGATGTTAATGGTTTCTTGAAACCCATCTTTTTTAATCTTTTTGTCTAGTTTGTAACCATTGAGAATATCTTTACTTTGCACAAGAGTTTAAATATCATTCTTTTATTATTTGATAATAGTGGATATAGTCCTTGCCAAAGATGATGTATTACATGATGTGATTGTGTATTTGAGCTTGAATTTGTGCCAAATTTGTCTATAGAACCATTGAAAGACCTCTAATAAACTGTTTTCTTTGTATCTTCCAACTTGATGTCTTATGTGTCTAAAGTATTTTGTTCGTGCTTGATAATGTGATTTTTCCATACCTTGGGTTGACCAAATAGATAGAGATCCATATTTCTTGATAAAATATGGAGCATGATTGTATAAAATATGCTGCATAGTTAATAAATAAAGAACTTCAATTAGAAAACCCTATATGAGTCAGACAATAAAGAGACATACATATCCAAACTTCTTACCATATAGTGAGTGAAGTGTTGATTACCCCAAGCTTCTATCATTGCCTTTTGAAAAAGGTTCAATTGGTTTTTGAAGTCTTTGAGATCATCATCATTCCACTTTGTTTTATCACAATAAAAGAATAATTTGTCTAGTGTTTCCCAAACATTGGCTTTTCTATTCTGAGCTTATCCATTATCGTCATGATCCTTAACTGCATTATGTAGGCACTCCCATTGATTGTATCTAATAGTTGAGTCACCATTCCTAGAGTTTATCTTACCAAGTCTCCCATGAAAGTCTAGGAACCTTCTAGCCTTCACTCCACCAATAGATGGATTTTTGGGGGGACAATTGCCATCGACTTTTGAAGATTTGGTTCAATAACAACATTACCACCATGCAAACCAATTGCAGATAAGACTTTTTCAATCTTTGTTATAGCATCTGTTCTAGCTGATAATGGCTTTAGCTTCCATGCAAATCCTATATAAAGATGAACAAGCTTTTCAATTATCCTGCAAAGCGCATGAAGTGTACAGATATGGGCATTCACTAAAGGAATATCTAGGACTAGCTTAAACTATGGATCCTTGTTGTACCTAGAGAAAGCTCTATTCCAATTGCTTGAGTTCAACTCTCTAGCTGGGGACATGTAATATAGGCAAGGAGATCTAGAGTTGGCTCCCTTTGATACATTGTACATACATTCAAGTGTCTTTAAGTCACCAGCTATGTGCCACTCAATCTTATAGTTCCCAAATCCTTCAATAAATAGCTCTTCTCTTGCTTTTTGTCTCTTAATAACATTAAGTATTGGTGTTCGATGAAAAACCCGATACAATATATCAAAATCCTTTGTATCTACTTTGAATGCTCCTAGCCACTAGATGTTGTGTTCCCATTGAACACTGAATGACATTGAGTGATTGTAATGATCTGATGAAAGTGCTCTATTCATCAAGGTAATAGAGACCCTCTCTAGTTTTGTACATTTTAGAATCTCACTTTCATCAAGTTTAACCACAAATCTAGCCACTCCTTGGACCTCTTCTAGTGACAAGTCATAGAAACTAATCATTAAGCATTGTAGGGTGGGAAAGTCGAGGAAAATATTGTTAAATTCATTGAATACAACTTCCTTTTTCTTGCCCTTGAAGCTAGCCTTGATATGGAAAGGCTCACCAAGAATCTCCATTACCTTGTTATTCACTCTCTATTTAATAGTTCTAATCACAGATGGCCTTGGAAGTATGCAATTACGTACTTGTCCTTCCTTCATATTTGACTATAAAAGCTGAAAAAGTTGTATATAAGCATCTCGACTGACACCAATATTATCTAATGTCTTCTACACTAACTTAGTATCCAAAGAGAGATCCTTTAAATGACTCAAAGCATTGTTTCTTTGCCTTTTTAAATTTATTCTTCTCCAAAATATCTTTTGAAACTACTGAAGGAAGAAGATAATAATAAAACTGAGATGCTTTGAAAGAATCTCTTTCACTTGCATTCGGTTGAAGAAGAGACCTAAACAAAATCAAGATCACAAATGAATACAATTAATTATAAACAAAGTCATATTTCATATTTTTAAAGTAGAACAAAAATGTACCTTGCTGCTTGGATTCTTTTACTACAACCACCTCCTTCTCATTTGAGACTCTCAATATTTCTAAGAGCCTTTTGTTGATTTCGAAGTCCTAAAATAGTTTGCTTTCATTGATAAGATTTGATGCATTTCTCCAACAAATGAATCCTCTGTTGATAGCCTTCTAGCTTCTGCAGTAACTCGTTGTTATGTTTTGACAAAAAATGGTTTTCCAATTTGAGGACATCCTTTGCAACCAAGTGTAAATCCTAGAAACCCATTATAACCATCACCAATGAACCTCAACAATGAAGAGCTATTATAGAAAGGCGGAGTGTTATTTTTGCTAGGATCTTTGGGATATAGCCTGCCATCTAACCAAAGATCAAGATTCTTCTTTCCTTCAAACCTGAGTATATGTTTCGTAGACTCTGTAACAGTAATGGGTTTTGTTCTCTTCCTTATTAGTTCATACTCACTATCCAACTCAATATGAAAATGATAGAGAGGCCTTTTACTAGAGCTACATAGATCATTGGATAACTGATCCATAGCTAAGGATATGATTAGACGATTGGATTAAAAAAGTATGAGAATTAGAAACAAGAAGAAAAATGAAGAAGAAACTAGTAAGGATAGGAAAGAAAGAAAAGAGTGAGAATGGAGGGAAGTAATCAAATGTAAAAAAAAAATTCAAATTGAATATTAGTTTTCACTTTAATGAGGATGAGTAAGATCTTGATTATTACAATCTTTGTCACCTTTATGGCGGCCTAGATTTCTAGGTTTGATGTGACTACAAGAATATCGCGACAATGACTTATTGAAAATTTTTGATATATTTATTTACCAAAATATAATAGTTTTTAAAAATAAAAAAATAATTTGATTTCCTAAAATATATTCTCTCTCTAAGATTGCTTATAGGGCATTTTCGAGACCTCAAAACTCCCCTAATGGGAGGTGCTGTGGGTGTGACTTAGGGAGACAGGTCTACAAGCGCAAACTCCCTAGGTGTGTCTTGCGCCCCTTGATGTGCCCTAAGTGTGAAGTGGAGGGATAGGGAGGGCTAGGGGGTTAGGCACAGAGTCGGTCTACCGAGGCCATCATACACATGTAACTTGAGAGCCCCTAGGTACAATGTTTGTGGCACTTTGATATTATATGGGAAAGCTCGTTGTTCCTTTTGTTTTGCTATGTGTGGGTCTTTTCTTTGTTTTCTCTTTTCTTTTTCTTTCCTTTTTTCTTGAGATACATTGGGAGGGAGCATGATAGACATCATCATGATGCTCTTTAGTAGTTACATTATGAGGGGACCTAAGAGATTTACCAAGGAATGCATGGCTTGACATGTAGCCCTTTGCTCTTCTGACTGTACTTGTGGTCACAAAGGGGGGCTTCATTCCTGCACTCGTTCTTTCTCTTGTTGATATGATTTAGAATCATGCCCTTCTTCCTAGACTAGCTCCAGTGGCTCTCATGCTGAGGTGGCTACATTCATTGTTTTGGCTCCTCAAGCCCTAGCAAGGAGAGTTCCTATGAGGTTAAGCCTATTGAGATTAGGTCAGCATGTTGCTTTTCTAATCCCTAGCCAGTGCTAGGATTGGGTGCTGTGGCATGGAGTCCATGTTGCAATGCCATCCTTGTTAGCTCTAGTTTTCTTTTTAGTTGTTCCAATGTCTCTTCTCCTCTCAATTGTGTGACATTCAATGTTGTGCTCAAGAATGTGCATTGTTGCTCCAGCATTCCTGTTTTGATAGCTGTGGCTTTGCTTTTCGCCAGGAGGCATTCACTCTCGGAATGGGCAAGCTTGTAGGCTAAATCTTTTATTTTGTTTTCACTAGAGCAATCTCCTCCTCCTCCTGTTGCCTTAGTCATTCTTCCTCCTCTTCTTGCATTTTCATGCGCTCTTCTTCTAGTCTCTTCAATTCCTCCTCCACCCTTTGCAGCTCCCTATTTTCCTTGGAGGTGGATCAAGTTCTTCTTATGGGGATTTTGAGAGTGATCTTTTTCCTCTCCCCTTGGCTCGACAAATTTGAGCCTTGCTGCTCACTGATTGTCCTCTTGCTTGAGGCTTCTTATTGTTGAGATGGTTGGTCATGCTAGGGTGGAAGAATGATGCTCCTCTCAGATTGGTGCAGCTAGTTGAGAGTCTAGTCGAGAGTTGATCCAAATAGGGATGGGCCATGTCATATTCCTCTAAAGGACGTTTGTGCATGATGGCCAATACTCTGAATGAGATAGAATCCACATATGTAGGGTCATACTTAGTTGTTTTGATTGCATGTCTCTGATCGGTGTTGGTCAGAATTTGGCAGCCCTCTTGTTTCCATTGAAGATGCAAAGCATACCATTTTCATAGAAATGAAGAGTTAGAGTTGGCTAGCTTTGTTAGCTCTTCTAGCTCCTGGCTTGTTGCAGAGACCTTGCTCTTGCTATTTGATCTGATCAACCATTGTTTGCAAGCTTGCTCTTGAGAGATCCTGTTGGCGATCAATTCCTCAGCTACATCAGGAATCTTGACAAACACGAACTCATATTCCTCCCAAAGTGCATGACAAGGAGTGTACTTCCATTGCTAATGTCTCGTCGAGGAGGCCTAAGTCTAGCCATTCATAGCTCCTGGATAGCATGGTGAATGTGGCATCCAATCATTTGATGCAAGTGATAAGGTCGTCCATTGAGTCTGTGGTGAGATCCAAGGCCAAGGCAAGGATAGATCTATGCTTATAAGAGGGTCTAAGGCTTGCGGGAGGTTGGGCTAGACTAGATAACTTAAGAACTAATGCATGCACCATGAATTGGTTAGTAGGGCCTTTAGTGGCCACTTGTGCAATGGGTTGGTCTTAGGTCTTAGATGATACGCTACTTTTCGCTTGTGAAGCCGTTGTTTGGAATGCTAGGAGTGTTAGGCTGAGTTGGTCTAGGAGCAGCTAGTTGTGGTCCTGGTTGATAGAGTCGTTCAAGCTCAATGGATTTGGTGATTTTTGAATCAATTGGTTTCTCAATCCTTGCTAGCTTTCCATTTTGTGAAGATGGGTTAGAGGGCCTAGATTGAGGGGCACGCGTGCCCCTCATAGTCTTGGACAACCAAATCTAGTTGTTGCCGTCGTAGTAGCCTTGAGTGTGCAATAGGTCTTTGGGGACCTATCACGACTTGACTCTTCACCTATTTTTGTAGCACAACTTTGCCTCCTAGGCCAAGGATGTGATGTCTTGTGGTTACAAGTTCATGAGATTTGGCTTCTAAGCAACTGCGGTTGGCATTTGGGCACCCATTTGAGTTGTTTCTCTCAATGGTCTTAGATGCGACTCCTTTAGCTGGCACGTGGTTTCTCTTGGAAGGGTGGTGGAACAAGTTATGACCCCCCTCCTTAGACCTTGCACTTGGTTCCTCTACCAATGGCACTATAAGCTTTGATGGAGCTGCACTGTCCTTGCTGAAAGCTATCACAATATCTGAATATTGCCAATAGCAAGGTGAATGCGTTGTGAGTCATAGTTGACATTGCAGTGTGCTTGTTTCTTGAATGCACATCCTAATAGCAATTCCTTATCAATGGCCTTGGTGTTAAGCATCACATAGAAGATCATAGGAAGGCTTTCAATCTCAATAGAGACCATTATTTTGCACTTTTCCAGCAGTGAGTAGGACAAATGGGTTGAGTTTAGCGTTAGTAGGCTATAGTTAGGATAACCAATAAGGGTCCAATGGTCATGTGTAAGGATATTACAGTCAACTCCCTCATCAATAGTGCATCTAAGACATGTGCCTTTTAGGTAGTCCACTGATACACGTAAGTAGGTAGGTTCTACAGTTTCCTCATCCCCATTCTTTATCTTGGTGATAGTGGCAACTCTTACATTTACATGGGGGTTCTAGCATTGGAGGCTTGTGTAATGGATGGGTTGGTGTTGGTTGATTGCTAGAGCTCCTGGCCATAATGTAGAGTGGTACTCATGGTGGCATCCCACTCTTCAGTGGTGGCAGCTGAGATGAAGTGACTTTTTGGGACTCATCGATTGCCTTGGTAGCCTGTTTATAATCCTCCTCTTCATCTGAGAATGGCAGATTGATGGTGGCTAGCACATACATCCAATCCCGCTCATTCTCGGGGCAAGGGATATACTTTGTTAGTAGCCCATAGGAATTGTGACTTGTGCATCTCCTTTCAACATGGTGGAGATGACATCTAGGTTGACCGTAGTAGTCTTCCAAGTATCCATCTTGATCCTCATAGCTTTCGACCTATTTTCCTAAGAACATTAGACCATTGGCCCATTCTTCTATCACTCATGCGTTTTGCATCTAGGGTTGGCCTAGCTGGATGTGGTAGTCCACTCCCTTCATACTTGTGAAGTTCACTGAGAATTGTACTCCCACTATCTTCAAGGGACAATCTTTTAGCGCTCCAAACGGTCTGACCTTCATTCCATTAGCCAATGTGACATTAAACCTTGCGGTCTCCACGGGTGGGTTACACTGACTCTAGCTTCCATATTCACAATTCCCTTTCTTGTAACATCTGCTAATGCATTGATAGGCAAGACTACATGCATCTCTATGCCTTCCCAAAAGGCATTTATGTGCAAAGACTTAGTTAGTACTGAGTTCAAGGTTAAGCTTGGTATCTGCATTATTGCATCATGGTAAGGCAAGTCAGTCACTCCAAGCTTGTCATGTCATTCTACCCATTGCTTCAACCTTTGCCATAGCATCAGGTTTTGCCTAAGTAGCTCTCTTAGAGGTAGGGTTGCAGGGGCTGATATCAATGTCATGAGAAAGTTGCCAATTACTTGCTTTTCGTTAGGCTCTACACTCTTTTGCCAATGCAGAGACCCTTGAGGTTATTAAAGTCATTGTGTTCGGTATTGTCTAGACTAGTGTACCACATCCATCCTTTGTCTCCTAGGCAAAGTCTGAAAGCTTGTGCCCATTGAGCAAGGTTCATGAGGCCATTAGCCTTGCATACTTGCTCAAGCTGCTCCACAAAGCTATATGACTCATTTTTGGATTGATACTTGTTAACCCTAGCTTGAGATGGAGTAAAAATAAATAAAATATAGAGGCAATGGAAGAAGTAGGACAGAGAACAAGCAAATGCGCAAGGATGGCCTCTAAAATCAAGCTAAAGACAAAAGCACATTTTAAAGTGAAAGGCACCCTAAAATTTTTGTAAAAGAGCTCCATGCTTCCTCCTATGCAAATTGTAAAAGGGTAGATGAGAATAAACTAAAGAAATAGGCCAAGTAGAAGGGAATGGGAAAAAGGACCTTGCCACAATGGCCGGTCATGTAAAAAAGGGGATGGGTGCCCATGGGATTTTAAGGCATACATATAAAGTTCAAAAAGTGAATGAGAGTGTGGGAGCCTTCGCTCAACCGCTAAGACCCATGGACCGCTTATTGTTTCAAGCGTTCCAAGCGAGCTCTAATGGCTATCTCTCACCTAGCCGACGCGTGGTCGATCCTATGAGTGTAATGAGCTTACCTTGATGCTGATACGGGTTGCCTCCTCTCTCACACTCCCCGGTAGCTCCACGATCCTAGATGCAAGCTCAAGCATCCTCAAGCCTCCTCCCTCTCCAAGCTCCATCCTCCATAGCCGCGTGTGCAAGAAAATAGAAGAGAAGAGAAGAAGAGAAGAGGAGATGGTGAGAAGCTTCACCCTCTTGATCCCTCACTCTCACACACTCACTCCCTCACACTCTCACACTTCCTCTCTCAAGAGCACACACAATCAAGAAGAAGATGAGGAGAAGAGAAGAAGAAGAAGACTCTTGTTAGCCACACACCAAAGAATGAGCTCTCATTCACTTTTTGAACTTTATATATACAAACCCTAAAATCCCATGGGCACCCATCCCTTTTTTACATGACCGGCCCTTGTGGCAAGGTCTTTTTTCCATTTTCATCTTCTAGCCTTATGCCTCTAGCCTACACCCGTCTAGTATTTTATAATTGGCACAGGAGGGAGCCTGGCGTTCTTTTACAAGAGTTTTCTGAGTTTTTTTGAGGTGCCCTTCATTTAAAATTGCGCTTTTTTCCCTGGCTTAGTTTTGGAGGTCACCTGCATGTCTTTGCTCTTTTTCCATGTTTCTTTTCTGCTTTTTTCTTCCTTTTTCCGCCATCTTGACTTGGGGTTGACATTACCCCCCTCCTAGACGGGTGCCAGTCCCATGGCACTTCTGTGTTGTTGTAGGTTGGCACGCAATTGGCCAAGTGGTGCAATGGTGAGGGCCACTTGGAGACTTATGTGCTTGTAAGAGCTGTGAAGTTTTTGTCGGAGGAGCCAAACAGGTATTGCGTGGTTGACGGGGCCTCCAAAGTCGGTGGTTTGTTGCTTTCTGATGTTTGGGAGGAGAAGGTGCGGTGCAGTTCCTAGGGGGAGTGCTTATTTCATCGTGTTAGTGCATTGTGCTTGTGCTAGTGGAATGAGGAGGTGGGTCTAACCATAGGCGAGCCTGGGTGATGTCCCACACTCGAGGATCCCATTTGTGCCAAGGGGGGTGCAATGAAAGTGGCTTAGGGTGACAGGTCTAACCATAGGCGAGTGTTACCTCCCTAGGTATGTCCTGCCCTTGATGTGCCCTAAGCGTGAAGTGGGGGAGCAAAAGGGCTAGGGGGTTGGGAGTGGAGCCGGCCGATCGAAGCCACCGGACACGCCTAACTTAAGAACCCCTAGGTGCAATGATCGTGCTTTATGTGGTGGTAAGTGCTTCTGCAAGTGGGTGATGTCGTCCAGTCAGTGTTTTTATTGCTGTTGTTATCTCTGTTTAAAAAATAAAAAATAAAAGTTTAAATACAATAGTGGAATGAATGATAGCCATGCCTAATCCTCTTCATCTGAATGAGGGGGGGAAGGAGGGCAGATGGATTTGCGCAACAATTAGTGGCTTTGCATGTACCCTTTCAGGTTCATGCAGACATGGAGAGAGGTGGTGGAGAGGAAGGGGTGATTACACCTAGTAAATTGGCTGTCACTCATGTCCTCTAGGAGAGCTAGGCAAAAGGAGGGGAGTAGGCTAGCTCTCATCATTAAGCGTGCCATAGCGTAGCTATCAATAGCATTGGGATCAAAAAAGAGGGGGAGCAAGACATTCTCTTGCGGTGTCAGATCTTGCTTGAGTAATAGCTTAAGAAGCCTAAGGTAATTACATGTAGTTATAAAGGCAGGATCTGGACAGGAGGAGAAGTCTGCGAGAAAGCGCGTCATGGAGTCACTTAGGCTTCCTAAATCAAAAAGGAGGGCATTCTCGAAGGAGGTGGTGTTGGAGTTGTAGATGATGGGAAAGTCATGCCGCCCATGGAGGGTGGCAACAAAATCCATGCCTACCCTACGAGGATACGCCATGAATGTGGGATCGTTCCTTTCGTAGGGTAGGGTATTGCAAAATGCCATCCAGGCGAGCATGTTAATATCTCATATTTACCTTCTCTAGAGAGGTTGGCAGTTGTAATCCCTTACAGTGTGTGGCACCTCGAACACTTTGTCTTGCCAAAACTCTGCTTCCTCCGTGCCCCATAGAGTGGGGGTCTTTTCCCTATCTTCCAGCCATTTTTGTCCCAGTCGGCTGCCAACCGCGATCACCTCCTCCATTAGTTTAATCGACAGGACCCTTCTCAGGCTGTTAGGCATGAGGAAACTGAAAGAAAAAGGGTCCTTTTCAATTTCCTGCCGTTCCCAAATCACCAGCTCCGCGTGGAATTGCGTTGGTAGGTCATCGGGGCATGGTGGGAGGGATGCGGATGGCCGCACGACTGGCTTGGCTTGCAGCTGCCTTCTGGCTTCTTGCACTAATTTTCTCCATTGCTCCTTGAGCGTGGTTTGTCTGTCCAGGGGCAGTTCGAGTTGTTGCTATTCCTGATCATGTGGCGAGGGGGGTTGTGGGATTATTTCTTCGCTGGTTCTTCTTATGACGAATTCAATGTTAGTGTCCTCCCCCTGCCGGTCGTCTAGCTGCGCCCCTTCCTCGAAGCCGAGTGCATTCGCCCCCTGGGGGGTTAGGCCGACCAATAGCAGGTATTTTCGTTGTTCTTCTAAGCCCAGCCTAACCTCCGCAGGTTGGGGTGGCATTCTGTAGCCCTGCATGTAGGGCTCTGTGTGCAGTGCTCAGTTTCTTCTGCACTACCTCCAATGACTCCTTTCCCTCCGGATGGGTTGTGTCCAGTAGTGTGTTGAGGAAGGCCTGTTGCTAGGTAGTGAAGGCTATCTGGGCGGCGTCTGCTTAGCTTTTTGCCAAGATTTTTTCTTTCTCCACCAAGGCAAGGCGCGCGCCAGTGCCTTCACCCATTTCTCGTTCTACGTGGCCCATTCCTCGATCCTTTTGCTCATTCCTTCCATGCTCTCCCCCTGCTTTTGTGCTAGGGTTACGAGCTTCTACTCCAGGGCTCTGAGTTCTTTGCTCATGTCCTCGTGCTCTTCCCTTCCGAGATGTAGTTGATCGGTCATGGACTCGATCTATTTTTGCTGTTGCTCCCTCTCTTGTCTTCTCTCCTCTTCTTTGGCGTTTAGTTCCTCCATCATTTGCTCAATGGTGGCGGTTTTTTCCTCCAGTTCCTTATGTTGCATCAGGAGAAGCTTGTATTCCTGCTGCATTTGCACAAGTTCTTGATTCTTGTCCTCAAGCCATTGTTTGTAGCTTTCTTCCATGTCCTCTTTTTCTTTCAATTCTTGCTTGAGTTCAAATATTTGATGTTGTTGCATGGCTATGATGCGGGTTTTCTCCAGTTGGAAGGCTGCCACTGACTCTTTCTCTTCCATCAACTCAACCACCACCATTCTTTTTTCCTCCTTCGCCCTCTCCAGTTGGGAGAGCAGCTTGGCGATGTATTCATCGTAACTGGCTGGTAGCGTCATTGTTGCGTGGGTGGGGGTGGTTGAGACCTCCACACGTGGATGCTTTTGGTCCTGCCTCGATTCTGCATCTATGATTGGCCTTTTTGGCCCCGTGGTCATGGTTTCCATGCTCTTCCCTTGGGCCATTTCTTTACTGATGAAGTATTGCATCCAGGCCACCAGGTTGGAAACTTCCAAGCTGGTGGGGATACTAGGGGTGAGCATAGTGGGTTCAGTGGAGGGTGCCATGAGGGTGGGGATAGGATGGAGGGGTGCTTTGCCCTTTCCTTCCAGGACTACGGGTGGCGCGGCTTCTGGTGCTTGCGTGCTTGAGCTAGGCCCTTCTTCCCTCGGCTGGTTCCAGGCTTCTGGATCATCTGCCTTGCATTGCTGCTCGATGGACCGGCATGTGGCCTTGGCCAAGTCCTCCTCTTCCTTTTTTCTTAATTTCTCTTCCTCCTCCACAAATCTTCTTTTTCTTTCCTTTTCGGCCTTTTTGTATTCTCCCTCTAGTTTCTCTTTTTCTTCCTGCTCTTCTCTTCTTCTCCTTTCAACCTCTTGCTTTGACGCCTTTTTAGCCCGCTTGACTTGCTCTGTTGTTTCTTCTTCTTCTTGCTTCCTCTTCCTTTCTCTCTCCTCGGCCTCCCTGAGGGATTGTCTTTTTACTTTTTTCAAGTCTTTCTTCTCCTTCTTGCGGCCTTCATCCTGTTTCTTTTTCTTCTGCGCTGCCTTCTTCTTGGTTTCCTTGACCCGCTTTTTGCTTTTTTGTTCTTCCCCTTCTTCCTCGGTCTCAGTCCTGTCACTGTACCTCTCGTGATGTTGATGAGGGGGTGACCTGTCAAGCGTTTCCCCTTCCCCCTCTTTTTCATCCTGCATCTCTTTCATGGCCTCCTGGATGAGCGCTGTTAAGATGCTCCCATAGGCGATGAACGAGGCTTTGGAGGAGGCCTTCTTTCTTTCTGCATCCTTAGATGCTGGGGATTCTCCTCCTATGGGCATGCTTCCTAAGGCTAGCGCTCTAGCTACCTGGTCGATGGTTTTGCACACGTAGCCGTTTCAATCGACTTCACGTAGGGTATGGGCCGCCACATTCTCCAGTACCGGCACACTGATTTGGTGCATCAATGCATTGTAGCACTGACTGGAAAAGAGTGCATATATCAATTTTGCCTGCAGTTTGGTCTCTACATCGGGGATATCTTGGATGCTGATGCCGTCGTTTGTCAGCACGTCCTCCTTTCTCATCCCCAGCATGGTGTAGACATCTCTCTTCTGCTTCTTTTCCATTTTTGGTTCTAGTCCCAGTGTCTTTTCCACCAAGGCCGGGGTTAAACGAACCAATACTTGCTTGGCATTCTGTCCCCTTCCTATTGTGATGGTGCCGCATTCGTTGTCGGGGTCGTAAGACCTGAGAAATTCCACACAGCTTGTGTGGTCGGGTTCTTGTGCGAATCTTTCCAGGTACTTGTTGAATTTACAGCTTCAATGACTCTCCTGGCCACCTCTTCCTTGGTCACTAATCCTTTTATATTATGAATAGTTTGGAATTTTAATTGGTTGTAGGCACGGCTCTCCAGGGTGATGCTGTACAGCGCTCTCTCTTCTTCCGTGAATGGAAGCAGGTGGGCAGGGTCCTGTTGTGACATTTTTCGTTCCTGTTATAAACCAAATTTTTCATTAGTGCTTTCCACATAGTAATTTGTTGATTGTTGAAAAAGAGAAACTCTATGCTTTTTGAATGAATTCATCAAGAACCATTGTAGATTTTCCTCTTCAGCCTTTAACTTTTTGCCTGTTTTTCATAATATATGTTTATGTGGTTCACTAATTTTGATTTGGTTGACTTGATTTGATTCACCTCACTCACCCCCTCCCCTTCCAGCTTGAGAAGAATCCTTCCTAGGATTTAGGGTCAGAAGGGCAAGGGCATTTGGCATGGTGGCGTAGGAGTTACTTGTGAAGGAGCCAATCATAGAACTGGGGGTTGTACTCTAAGTGAGCATCGCGGTCCAGATCAGAGGGTTGAATCCCCAATTGCGTGATGTATGTGAGAACATCTATTAGGAAGTCACGAGAGTTGACACAGCTAGCAATGTGTAACTCTTCCTCAGTCAACAAGCGGTCAAGGTAGGGGTGTCCTTTGATGTGTTCTTCCATGGGGCGGCCCCGAAGAGTGGTTAACACTCAATACGAGGTTGGCGCGACATATGTGGGGACGTATTCCACTGTTTTGATAGCGCGGCACTGCTCAGCGTTGGTCATTATGCGACACCCTTCGACTTCCCATTGCAGCCTAAGAGTGTACCAATGCTTCAAGAATGGGGAGTCAGTATCATCGAGCTTTGATAACACTGTGATTTCTTGATCAGTGATAGAAGAAGCGGTTTGTTGATCATATGCGCTGCTTGATGGCTTGCTCCTTGGAGATCTCGCTGTTAAGCAATTCAACAGCGGAGCGAGAAGTGTTTGCAAATGTGAATTCAAAGGTCTCCCAGGAGCAGGGCATGGTTTGAACTTTAGTTGCAAAGGGTTCCTCCAATAATCCTAAGTCCAAGCGGTCGTAGCTTAGTGCTAACGACATGAAGGTGGTGTCTAGTCGTTTAATGCATTCCACCACGTCATCCATGGTGTCCTCAGTGAGGTCAGCGACCAACACTAAAAAGGATTTGCGTTCATAAGAGGGCATAAGGCCGACAGGTGGTCGCGGTTTGCTAGAACTAGCGCTGGTGGCAACGAAGAGTTATGGTTGGGTGTGTGCTTGAGTCTGTGGTTGAGTTGCTTGGATTATGGGTGGGTTAGGAGCAGCCACGACGGACGGGCTGCTGCATTCAGGGTGGATTTGGGGAGTCGGGTTGACTTGGTCGGGTGATGACTCATGTGACGGAGTCTGTTGTTTGGGCCGATAGGCTTGTGTGACTTTCTTGGGTTTAGGCGTGGATGAGTCAAGTGGCTGTGGTTTTGGAGGGCGCTGCGGCAAACGGTTTGGAGGGTTTATGGGACTTGGGTTGATCAAGTTTGAGGGCGACGTATGAGTAGTGCCTTTGGCCGTTGTAGGCCTTAGGGATCCACAGCCAGGTGTTGCCCATGTAGTAGCCTTGCACGTGCAAGAGGGTTTTAGGGACCCATCTTTGCTTGATCATGCGGCGTTTGTTGTGACTACATCCTGGCCTCTTAGATTTAGCATTTTTGGTTTTATGAGGATAGGAGCGGTGATTCCTAGGCGGCGGATACGGTTGTTTAGGCCGCCATTGAGATCTAGGCTGTTGGGCTTTAGGTTTTGCTGTTGCGGGCTGTGATTCATGAAATCTGGGCGGTGGCAGTCGTGTACTACCCCCCTCCTTGGAGTTGGTTACGAATATTTCTACCGGTAGTGTTGCGGATAGTGATGAGGTCACGCAGCCCTTGCTGAAGGCTGTGACAATGCGAACGTTGCCTATTGCGAGGTGGATGCGCTGCGACTCATAATCAACATTGCAATGAGTCTACTTTTTGAAAGTTCGCCCCAGCAGCGAATTCGTGCCTGCATGTTTGCATTGGGCAACACGTAAAAAAACCATTGGGACAGTCTCAGACTCGATAGAAACGGCGGCTCTGCACTTGCCGAGAAGTGCATAGGAATGGGCCCCATATGGGCTTAATTTTGCATTAGTGGGTTGAAGTGGTGGTCTGCCAAGTTGAGTCCAATGATCGTGAGTTAAGACATTGAAGTCTCCTCCCTCGTCGATCAAGGCATTGAAAGCGCATGTTTGTTTTGCAGTGACCATAATATGGAGGTATGCGGGCTCTATGGCTTCCTCATTCTCATCATCAACCTCTGTGATTGTGGCCACTCGTATCTTGACAAGTGATTCTAACATCCGGAGATCATGCAAAGGATGGGTGGGAGGGTAGTACTTCTTGACACGACTGCCATTGAAGAATCCTATGCCCTCACTGTCTAAGGTATCGATCTTGACATTGCCTGTGCGGCTGATCGCACGAACCTTGAAAGGTCCAAGATCTCTAAATTTCATTTTTTGCTTATGTCCCTTAACTGAGTAGAGGAGCACTAAGTCGCCCTGTTCAAAGTCGCGCTGCTTGACATGCTTGTCAAACCAAGTCTTGCGTCGAGCCTTCTCCCATATAAGCGCATGGGTGGCTAGAAGGCGAGTCTCTGAGAGGTGCTTGAGTTCGACCAGGCGTTGCGTCCATGCCTCCTTCCCTTCCTATTCTCAGGCTAGGAACAAAGAATTCTAATGGTAGAACCGCTTCAGTTCCATAGGTCAGCCTGAAGAGGGTTTGACCGACATTCGTTTTATAAGCTGTGCGATAAGCCCACAGAGCTGCCATCAGCTTGTTGTCCCAGTCGCTGTGTGAGGCTGAGACCACCTTGGTTAGGACATTGATAAGAATCTTATTTGTGGATTCTGCCTGGCCATTTTCTTGAGGGTAGTATGGTGAGGATTTGCGATGGATGATGAGAAAGATGGATAGGAGATGCACTATCACTTTGTTGATGAAGTGCATGCCTTGATCACTGACCAGTTCGATGGGACAGCCGAATCATGAGATCACCTGCTCCCATAAGAACTTGGCAGTCATCCTAGCATCGTTTTTTTGTGTCGCTCTTGCCTCTGCCCATTTCGTGAGGTAGTCCATGGCCACAATGATGTATTTGGCCTGTGAATACTTGGCCGCAGGACTGATGGGTCCTATGAAGTCAATTTCTCATTTTTCGAAGGGTTGTCGTGCGATAATAGGGGTCAACTCCATCTGATCCTTGCAAATCAGGAATTTTGTCCGTTGGCACTCATCACAATGCTTGATGAATTTGGTTGCATCGCGAAAAAGTGTGGGCCACCATAGTTGAGATTGCAACACTTTTCGTGCTGTCGTATCTCTGCTAAAGTGCCCTCTAGCAATGCCGTCGTGTGCCTTCGAGAGCATGTCATGCATCTCATATTCGCATACACATCTGCGTAGCAATCCGTCTTGCCCCAGCCTGTAGAGTTGGCCTGCGATAAGCTGATAGGGATGGATCTTAAGGATTAATCGCCTAAGTCGGGCTTTTTCTATCGGTCGATCAGGTAGTCCGTGTTCAAGCACTTGGACTATATGATCCGTCCAATATGGCGTTAGATCAGCCTTGAATAAATCTCTCTCACTGGATAGGTTAAAGAGATGGGTGTCGGGTAATTCGTCAACAGTGCCTTGTCCAACGGCCTCTCCTGTGGGAATGCGCGACATATGGTCAGCCATGTAGTGTTGTTTTCCTTTTCGTACAACCACGGAGAAGTCGAATTCCAAGAGCAAAAGGAGCCACCGAGCTATGCATCCTGTAGTGCAAGGTTTGTTTACTAGATAGAGAAGGGCTTGATGGTCCACAAAAAAGGTAAAAGGTGTGGCTAATAGATAGTGCCGAAATTTCTTCATAGCAAACACCATGGCAAACCCTTCTCTTTCTGTCGTCGAGTAGTTCATTTCCATCTCAGTGAGTTGTCTACTAGCAAAGCTCACTGGATAGTCTAAGTTGTGTTCTCCAGGTTGGCACAACACTGCCCCCACGGCAAACTTAGAAGCATCGATATGCACGTGAAAAGTAATGGTCCAATCTGGGGCTCATAGAATTGATGCTGTGGTTAGAGCCTTTTTCAACTCTTCATATGCTCATTGGCATGCCTCGGTCCATTCGAAGATGATCAGCAGCTTGTATAAGGGTCTCGCAATCAATGCATAGTTCAGTACAAACTGCCGATAGTACCCCGTATGGCCTAGGAAGCATTGAACTCCCTTGTAGTTGATTGGGGGTGGAAGGTCAACAATAACCTTGACTTTCAAAAAGTCAGTGGCAATGCCATTCTTCGACACCACGTGCCCTAAGATGCATCCATGCTTTACCCAAAACTGGCACTTTAAGGGGTTCAAGGAGAGACGATATAAGCAACACCACTCAAAGACTGTGCGGAGTTTGTCTAAGTTTCAATCCAGGTCGAGTGAACACAGAGGTCCTCAACAAAGACTTCCAACTCCTTGCGAAGCATGTCTTTAAAGATGGTGCACATGAGGCATTGGAAGGTGGCAGGGGCATTCGTCAATCCGAAGGGCATGACTATGTAAGCAAAGATGCCCCATTCAGTGGAAAAGGCAGCCTTGTGCTTGTCCGCAGGATGCACTTGCACCTGGTTGTACCCTGAGAAGCCGTCCAAAAAACTATAGGATTCTTGTAATTGACGCACACTCGGATTTTTCCATTCTTCTTCATCACGATGACTATGGGTGACACCCACTCTGTGTGTTCAATTTCGTAAATGAATCCCGCTCTCATTAGCTTATCAATCTCCTATTTGACAGCATGAGTGTGTTTTGGATTCATAGGGTACGGTCGCTGCTTGACCGGCATTGCGTCTGGCATCATGAGTATGTTGTAAGTCACGACACTTGGATCTACCCCCTTAAGCTCTTCTAAGGACTAGGCGAGCATGTCTATGTACTCTTGCAAGAGAGCGACAAGACTCGTTTCTTCTTCCTCAGTCAAGTCATCGGCAATGAATACTAGTCGGGCTGTTTCCCCTTCCTGGGCTAGGTTCATCTCCTTGACCTTGTGGTCCCTCAATTGGTTCACTCGTTTTCCCTTGACGCTTGGCACCTAACAGAACTACTACCCTATCCCCTTTTGTGAATTTTGTAAATCATTTAGGGAGGTCCTGCGGTTTTCGCTGTTCTTCCGTTTGTGTATCCCTGGGCTGTTGTGCCTTTTTCTGCCTTAATCGTCTACGCCTCAGGTGGACGGGTAGATCTCCCTTGGTGTGTCTAGCCATAGGTGGCCTAGGGATTTCTAGATCACTATTCGAACTAATCTCCGACTCAGAGTTGAACTCCCCACTGTCGCTAGAAGAGGTGGTCTCCCCTGGTGGGCGCAGTTCGGACGGCGACTCTGTGCTAAGCACTGATGTCGTTCCTGGCTGGGCTAGGCCTGCTTGCTCAAGATCTATGGCCCCTATGTGTTCCAACCAGGCACGATCACATTCCATGCGCATGATTCCTCGCTCTATCTTGAAGATACTCTTTTTCTGCAGCTTGGAGTCTGCTCGTATTTGCTCTATTTCTTGCCCCTCAGTGTCTACTCCACGGTGTCTACCTCACCCTCACTTTTGTCGCTGAAGGATTGGAAATCTTCGTATTCATTGTTAGAGTCCTCTCTGTCAGATAGCTCGTCGTCTCCAAGGGCTTGGTATATCTCTTGTCGTTGGTCAAGAACTAGGGCCCAGTTATACATGAGGTTTAAGTCATGCACTCTGGTCCATTGCCACTTGGATTCATCTTGGAGATCCTGGAGTGGTTTGAAGTTGGTAGCTGGATTGCCAGCTAGCTTGTCCGTTAAGTATTTCAGTATCTCTTGGAGTTCCCTTTTGTTGGTTGGGACTTGGAAGTTGACAGGTTTAGGTTTCCCCCGAAGGGTTCCTGCCATCATGCAGACTGGTGCGGAGGGTGTGTCGTTAGACCTGCCGATTGTTTTGATGGCTTGCTGATATGCCTCGTGATTGGAGAACAACAGGTTGATTGTAGCGAGAACGTGCATCCAATCTTGCTCGTCCTCTGCTTGGTCAAGGGCCCATAGGACTTCTTGACCTTGATATTACCCTTAAGCGTAGCAGAGATGGCATCTAAGTTGATCGGTGAGGTCTCCCAAGTGTCCATCTCTATTCTCACAGCGTCCATTCTATTGCCAAGGAAGATCAAGCCGTTACCCCAATCTTCGATGACTCTAGCATTGCACATCCAGGGTCGGCCTAACAGGATATTGTAGTCCACTCCCTTCATGACTATAAAAAGTCCACAGAGAATTGGACACCTGCAATCTTCACTGGCCAATTCTTAAGCCCAAATGGCTTGACTCTCATACCATTCACTAATGTGACATTAAACCTAGCAGTTTTGACAGGTGGATTTCCCCAAGTCTGAAGCACCGCGTGGCTAAGCACACTAATTCCAACTCCTGTGTCCACGATTCCCTTTCTCGTTGTATCGCCTAGGGCTAAAAACGATAAGACCGCATGCATCTCGGAGCCTTCCCAGAAGGTATTGACGTGTAAGGATTTAGGCATAGAGTGCAGCGTCAAACTCAGTATTTGCGTCTCTGCATCATGGTCATGAGGGTCTACCGTGACCTGCTCTCGTGACTCTTCAACCCACTGCTTAAGATCTTGCCATAGGGTGGGATGCTGCCTAAGCAGATCTCCAGGCTAAGTGTTACTGGGGTATTCACCAATGTGGTCAGGAGATCATTGGGTGCTCGTCTCTCTCCTAACCTGGATCGTCTTGACCAATGGCCGTGACTGATCTGCGGCCCCTGTAGCACCAAGGCTTGGCCTTAGCGACACTCCTTGTGGTGTGGTTGCTTCTTTCAACTTTGGTTGAGGAGGTGAGATTGGCATGCTTATGCTGGAGAGATCATCGATCTCGTCTTCTATGATGGGCTCAGCGTCTTTTAGATGCTCTTGAGCCTCCTTCACCCATTCTTTCACTTTTTCTATGGCCTCTAACTATTGCTTAGGATGCGGGTATTCCCCTACCTTAGCACTTCCCTTTTGGGCCATCTTAGGGGCTGAAGTCTCTGCCTCTGCGTTAGAGACCTTCCTTCCAGCAGGCAGAGTCGTAGCACTCTCCGTTTTTAGTGCGATTTTAGCTTTCGACCTCTTCTTCTTCCGCCTGCAACTTTTCTTCCCTATTGAAGCTGCGTCAAGGTTGCTAGGTCCTAGCAGTGATATGCCAGCCTGCTTTGTCTAGGCACGTGTCATGACCTGTAACAGAATAAGTGTCACCTCCCCATCTAGGTTCTTGACTCCAAATAGCCCCAATGGGATAGATGGTACATTGGCTGAGCTAGAAGACGGCTTTCGCTTTGGGCAATCGACGAAGAGATGAGTGATTCTGTACTCAGCACACCTTTGGTCAGCCTTGTCTCTATTTTGCTGCTCCCTTTCAGGGCAGCGTGATGAGACATGACCTGGGTGACCACAAGTCCAACAGGTGATTGAATCCTGCATCTGCCCTCCTAGGCCTCTACCTCGTCCTCTTCCTAACGCCATCACCGGCACGGGGCGATAATCCATGAGGACAGTGTTGCCCTCATCGTCCTGCGAGACGTAAGGGCATATGTAAGTTTCTTCCTCATTTGGCTCTTCCACGTGTAGTGGATTGGAGCATCGCTCGGTGGATGGGTCACGCAAGGACTAGGTGGTTTGGGTATGCCAGTAGGGTTTATGTCCATCCTAGGAACAACTGGCTTAATATCGTTAGGCGCAAGAAGGGCTAATGGGGCTCCCCTTCCGATGAATGGCTACGGCCTGTTCGCTAGGTAAGGTTAGCCGTAGGGTTGCGAATACGGAAGTCTTCTTGGTAATCTACAATGCGCGACGTCATGATCGAACCTACCACAGTTAGCACAAGGTCTTGACCTAGGGTCTTGACACTCGGCTGGTAAGTGGTCTCTTCTAGGTTCAAGCTCCTGGAGCGTTGGTCTCTTCTAGGTTCGAGCTCCTAGAGCTTCGCTCCTTCAGCTGATCATCGACTCTGATGGCTTCCTCAAACACTCTAGCTAGCGTGTCTCACTGCAAGCTCGAATTGCCTGCCAAAGCCTTATATAACTTCTCATCTCAAATTTCGTTGAGGAATACAATTGAATCTTCTCTTTTCGTCGGTCGCTCGCCCATAGGGATTCTCTTGAAGAGACTCCTCACGCGGGTTACGTAGTCACAAATGTCCTCCTTCTCTTTCTACTTGACATTCATCAAGCGTACTAGCAGATTGTTGGAGTATCCAGGCTCGGCAAATCTCTTAATGAAGAGATCCTTGAGGCCACTGAAGTTGGCTCATTCTGTGGCATCTAGGCTTGTATACCAAGTCCTTCCCTTGTCACCTAAGCAGAGCCCAAACGCTTGAGAGTGTTGAGTCAGGTAGTTGAGGCCGTTGGCTTTGCAGACTTGTTCAAACTGCTCTACAAAGCTGTATGGATCATCGTGGGTTGGTATTTGTCGAGTTGCTTGGCAATGATAGGGATTTTAGACTGGCTCTTTGAGCCTTGGTTCGCTCCTAATCCTGTGAGCAGAGATGTCGCTAGTGTTGCAACACTTTGCTCTACTGCTGTGTTATCTAGCAGCCGCTTCATGAGAAGCTCGCTCAACGTCAAGTCTCCTTCTAGGGCTCTCTCGTGATCTGTTTGGTTTCTTCCTGCTAAGTTTAGCACTCTTGCATCTCACGCAACTCCGTGCTTTGCCTTTGGCTCCTAGCATGCTGGTCCCTATTGTATTCGACTATGCTTTGCAAAGCCTTGTGGGCTAGTTTTCTCTCTTCTTCTAGGTTTGTGATGATAGCGTCTACCGTCCTGCTGCGGTGCTCATACCGGGCGAGTGCGTCATAGCCGCTGACCAGCTCTGCTGAATAGCCTTCAGGAAGACGTTTAAGTTGAGTTCCTCATTAGACCTATGGTCTGAGCCTTCTTCTACCATAGTAGTGTTGTTGTGCTCCGCCAAGCTGTTGATCAGGTTGAGTGGATTTGTCAGATCCACGTCGTTGACACCACTTGCTTGGTCCTACTTCACGCGTTGATGGTTTGTCTAGGTCTTGGGCCCTCTCCTGCTAGTGGGTTCCTTGAGTGGTTTATCTGAGTGAGTTCCTTCAGTTATTGAATATAATCCTCAATTTATGGTCACTCAGCGTGCGTGTTGCTCCTAGTGCACTTGTGCTCAACCAGGCTTTCAATTTCTTTAAGTGCATTCAAGTGCGAAAATTCAAGGTGAGTGCAGCAACAACCTCGAAGCGTCTTATGCACTCTCGTTTTGTTTCGGGCCTGATAGGCTTGTTGGCCAATTTTTTGGCCGCCTTGATAGGGTTCAGGGTCTTTCTAGTATGTTGCGTCTAGGTCTTTGGGTCTCACTGCTGCCTACTTCAAGCTGCTAAGTGGCTGCTCCCTACAATTCCGTCTATTCCAAGTGCCAGAATCAACTTCTGAGCATCAGAAGGACTTTAGATAGGTTGCGCTGCTGAGTTCTAGCCGGGTCAGGTCAAATTTTTGAGAATTTGATAAGAATTTTCACTCGGCCCAGCTGATCCGAATTGCAGGGTCCGAGTGGGTCACTCGGACGGGCCGAGGCGCATGGACTGAGGGCCGAACTCGGGACTCAGATAGGGTAGACTCGAACGGGCTGAGGTGCAGACTCGGACGAAGTCACTCGGACAGGTTGGCTCGGACGGGCCGAGTGGTCAACTCGGACGAGGTCACTCGGACGGGCCAAGGCACTTGGGCCGAGGGTCGAGAAGGACACGTGGCCGAGGTTGAATTGGTTGATGGTTTGAATGGTCGACTCGGACGGGCCGAGTAGGTCTAGGCTGAGGGTCGAATAGGGTTTTAGGCCGAGTGGGCCGACCGAAAAAGGGCCTAGGGCCGATTTTGGGACTCGGCCCAGAAGTGACCGTTTGGATGGGCCGAATGCGGTGCAACGTCGACCGTGAGAGTTTGATTTCGGTCATTTCTTGTGATTTACTCAATTGTATCAAGCACAAACCTCCAGATCCTATCTAGGGGGTAGGGGAAGGGATTCATATACCTGAATAGAGCGATAGGCTCATCGATGGTGCGATCCGATCGAATCGGGCGATAGCTCTCTCTCTCTCTCTCTCTCTGTCACTGAAATGGTCACAAATGAGCTCTACCTTGGCCTCTTGGCTCTTATGCCCCTTTTCGGGTATGGTGTTGCTACCCCCAATCACTCACTTGCCGATCTTAGGCATCACAAGCGAGCTTTTTGCCAAGTTTTGCACGATTTTTACCCTGTTTTGCCCTGCTTTGCAATAGTAAACCCTACCCTTTTCCGGTGTGATTTCCTAATCCTAACCTACTCTAAATGCAACAAGAATAAAAAATAAAAAACTGAAATAATTTCTCCGTGTTTCCCAATCATCAAAAAAACAAAATATACGAAAATACTTACTTGTTTTGAAGATAAAAAACACCCAAACTTCCTACCTATCTCAAGCTCCGTTTCGGGGACGAATCCCTTACTTCGATGCACGATATGAGGCGCGCAAGTGCTCAAGATTGAATCCGTTGGTCTCGGCAATGGAACCAAAATGTGGGAGCCTTCGATCAACTGCCAAGACCCACGGACCGCTTATTGTTTCAAGCATTCCAAGCGAGCTCTAATGGTTATCTCTCACCTAGCTGATGCGTCGTCGATCCTATGAGTGTAGTGAGCTTACCTTGATGCCGATACGAGTTGCCTCCTCTCTCACACTCCCCGGTAGCTCCACGATCCTAGATGCAAGCTCAAGCATCCTCAAGCCTCCTCCATCTCCAAGCTCCATCCTCCATAGCCGCGTGTGCAAGAAAAGACAAGAGAAGAGAAGAAGAGAAGAGGAGATGGTGAGGAGCTTCACCCTCTTGATCCCTCACTCTCACACACTCACTCCCTCACACTCTCACACTCCCTCTCTCAAGAGCACACACAAGCAAGAAGAAGATGAGGAGAAGAGAAGAAGAAGAAGACTCTTGTTAGCCACACACCAAAGAATGAGCTCTCATTCACTTTTTGAACTTTATATATACAAACCCTAAAATCCCATGGGCACCCATGCCTTTTTTACATGACCCGCCTTTGTGGCAAGGTCTTTTTTCCATTTCCCTCTTCTAGCCTTATGCCTCTAGCCTACACCCGTCTAGTATTTTACAATTGGCACAGGAGGGAGCCTGGTGCTCTTTCACAAGAGTTTTTTGAGTTTTTTGAGGTGCCTTTCATTTAAAATTGCGCTTTTTGCCCCGGCTTAGTTTTGGAGGTCGCCTACGTGTCTTTGCTCTTTTTCCATGTTTTTTTTCTGCTTTTTCCTTCCTTTTTCCGCCATCTTGACTTGGGGTTAACAGAGAGCTCATTCTTTGGTGTGTGGCAACAAGAGACTCTTCTTCTTTGCTTCTTCTCTCCTCTTGCTTGCTTGTGTGTGCTTGAGAGAGGGAGTATGAGAGTGTGAGGGAATGAGTGTGTGAGGGTGAGGGATCAAGGGTGTAAAGCTCTCCGCCATCTCCTCTCTTCTTCTTCTCTTCTTCTTCTCTTCTTCTTCTCTTCTTCTTCTCTTCTCCCGTCTTGTGTATAGCTTTAGAGGTGGAGGCTTGAGGATGCTTGAGCTTGCATCAAGAATCATGGAGCTACTGGTGTGCTTGAGGGAGGAGGCAACTCATTCAGGCATTGAGGTAAGTTCATTACACTCATAGAGAGGGATAGCGCGTCACCTATATGAGAGGTAGCCATTAGTGCTTGCTTGAAATGCTTGAACAATAAGCGGTCTGTGGATCTTGGCGGTTGAGCTTGAGTTTGTCTCTACATTTTGGTTCTGTTGTCGGGACCAACGGATTCAAGCTTGAGTGCTCGCATGCTTCAAATCGAGCATCAAAGTAAGGGTTTCATCCCCGAACTAGATCTTAAGATAGATAGGAGGTTTTGGGTTTTTAATCTGTGCTACAAGTAATTATTTTTGGTTTTTGATGATTAGTTGAGTAGAAGAAATCATTTCAATACTTTTCTTTTGATTTTTGTTGCATTTAGAGTAGGTTAGGATCGAGAAATCGGAGTGGAAAGTTTAGGGTTTGTTGTTGTAAAATAGGCCCGAACAGGGCACAAACAAGGGAAAAAGGAGTGCTTAGATGTGTTTGAATCGCAAGGGGAGTGATCGGGAAGATTAAGGTTGTGTCCAACAAGGGTTTAAGACCCCGGGAGACAAGGGAAAGCCTCATTTGTAGTCTTAGCTTAGAGAGAGAGAGAGAGAGAGAGAGAGAGAGAGAGAGAGAGAGAGAGAGAGAGAGAGAGAGAGAGAGAGAGAGAGAGAGAGAGAGAGAGAGAGAGAGAGAGAGAGAGAGAGAGAGAGAGAGAGAGAGAGAGAGAGAGAGAGAGAGAGATTGTAGGCCACGAGCTTACATCGGATCGATCGGAGCATGCCAGAGTTTTCTACGAGATTTAGGTATATGGGACCCTTGGCCTACATCCTTAATTGAACTCTGGAAGGTCTTGTAGGTGATCGCAGCTCGAGTGTGGAGTTTTTTGTCAAATTCTAGTCGATGCATGTTTCGACTGGCAGAATCGGATGGGCTTTCCAGTGTCTGATTCCCAAAATCGGATGTCTGATTCTACAGAATCAGATGCTCAGACCAAAGACATTGTCCAATTCTAAAAATTAGATACTTAGGATCGGATCTGCCATGTCAGTGCTTGGACGACCCACCCCTATTCGATTCTGAGAATCAAGCAAGAGGAATTGGACACATCACCTTGTCTGATTGGATCATTGGATCATGATAATCGGACCATAGAATCAGACTAAACACCCCTGTTTGATTCCGAGAATCGGATAAGAGGAAA
Source organism: Lygodium microphyllum (assembly GCF_053477565.2). Classification (NCBI taxonomy): domain Eukaryota; kingdom Viridiplantae; phylum Streptophyta; class Polypodiopsida; order Schizaeales; family Lygodiaceae; genus Lygodium; species Lygodium microphyllum. The sequence continues at coordinate 12,891,768 of NC_141146.1, read as the reverse complement.
TCGGACCACCCCACACTATCCGATCGTGACAATCGGACCTGACCCTGTCCAATTCCTAGAATCAGACATTGTGGTAAATCGGACGTCCGATTTTCAAAAATCAGACTCTGGTAAATTGAACACAGCTTGAGAGAGAAAATATAGAGATTTGACAAACCTTGACCAACGAAGAGTGTGACCCACAGCAGAAGAACTCACCGAATGCCTTATAGATAGTTACAAGCCTAGAAATCGTGGCCGAATAGCTAGGAATTGTGCGACAGCACGTTTCCACAACCTTGACGTGCTTAGTGCTATAGACTAATTTTAAGGCCCCAAATTAACCCTGAACAAGGTGAACGACATAGCATAGATCCTAATAATGAGTGGCAAGGAAGACTAGGAACCGAGCTTAGCGCCCCATCAGGCCATGAGCACAAGCAAGAGTGCGGAAGCTAAATAGTCATCTTGTCTTTGCACTCATACTGTTTTCCAACAGTTGAGGTCCACTTGGAAAGAGCCGAAAGCCTGATTGCGCAGAGTGCATTGAAAAGAGCACACACACACACACACACACACACACACACACACACAGAGTAAGGGTAAGTTGAAAACTATTTGTAATTAACAACAAACTCACTCAAACATAAAAACTTGAAGGAACCCACTAGTAAGAGAAGATCCCCAGACATAGATGGGTGCTCAAATCCCCAAAGGTAGGATCAAGTGAGAAACATGATTGGAAAGCCTAATGCAGCAAGCCAAGCTCCATTGCTGTGAGAAGAGAAGAGAAGAGAAGAGAAGAGAAGAGAAGAGAAGAGAAGAGAAGAGAAGAGAAGAGAAGAGAAGAGAAGAGAAGAGAAGAGAAGAGAAGATAAGATAAGATAAGATAAGATAAGATAAGATAAGATAAGATAAGAGAAGAGAAGAGAAGAGAAGATGGAGAGCTTCTCCACCACGGTCCCTCACCCTCACACACTCACTCCCTCACACTCTCACACTCCCTCTCTCAACCACAAGCTCAAGCAACCAAGAAGATGAAGAAGAAGAGAGCTACTTTTGACCACACACAAGAATGAGCTTCTCATTCACTTTTCAACTTTATATACATGCCTTAAAATCCCATGGGCACCCATCCCCTTTTTTACATGACCAGCCATTGTGGCAAGGTCCTTTTTCCCATTCCCTGATACTTGGCCTATTTCTTTAGTTTATGCCTATCTACCCTTTTACAATTTGCATAGGAGGGAGCTGGTGCTCTTTTACAAAAATTTTGGGGCACTGTTCATTTAAAAATGCACTTTTGCCTTTAGCTTGATTTTAGAGGCCATCCTTGCACCTTTGCTTATTCTCCATCATGCTTCTTCCATTGCTCTGTATTTTACTTCTTTTTCTTCATTTTTGAGTTGGGGTTAACATTACCCCCCTCCTGGTTTAGTGTCAGTTCCATGGCACTGATGTGGAGTGTTTGGTAGGAGGGATGGGTGTAGCCGGGTGAATTTTTTGAGTTGGTATAAAAGCTCGTGAGAGGACTGGTGCTGGGTGGACTAACCCTTGAAATCGAAGATGAAGTTGGGGTGGGTCCTTTTTGCTACTAGTGTTGAGGGGATTTGTTCTTTGAAATTGAATATTGTGTTGGACGGATCCCTGTGTGGAGAGAGGTTGATGGGCAAATCCATTTTTGAAATTGAAGATGGTTTTAGACGGATCCATATTTTGGTCCTCTGCCTTGGTCTGTCTTTGTTCTGTTTTGACTGCATGGTGATATTGTCGCATAAGATGGCCCTGTTCGTAAGTAAGTGCTGGCTCCAAGACATTGCCTTTTTAAGCTAGTAAGGGCTCGATGAGAAAGTGCAAACGTGTGAGTCAATGTTGATGGGGTCCCAAGGGAATTGGGCTTGGAAAGAACGGATCACCCAGTTAAGGTGGTGGGGGCCGGGGGCATATTGAATGGACGATGAGGCCTCCAAAGCCACTGGTTGGGGCCTTTGTTTGTACCTAGAAAGAAAAGAAGGTGCACTACCTAGGGGTGTCTGCTCTACCGTGGTGCATTGTGCTTGTGCTAGTGGAACTGGGAGCTGGATATGACTTTGGTGGGGTAGCACACAATAGAGGATTTATTCATTGGGCTCTTGAGTGTGAGATGGGGAGGTAGGGAGCTTTAATGATTTACTAAGGAAGTGCCTACTTAACATGTACCCTTTTTGTTCTATTCTAACATGGAGAGGAGTGGTGGACAAAAATTGGATGGCTACAGTTGGTAAAAAGGCTATCATTCATGTCCTCAAGGAGAGCCATGAAAAATGAAGGGAGTAAAATAGTGCGTAGTATTAGTCGAGTCATGGCGTATCCATCTATTTCCGCATTGATGTCAAAAAAGGGCAGTGGGAGATGGTACTCTACTGGTGCGGGGGGTTGCCTAAGGAGAGTCCTAAGTAATCTAATATAATTACATGTTGTTATAAAGGTGGGGTCTAGGCAGGAGGAGAAATCCATTAGGAAATGAGCCATGGAGCCCCATAGATCTTGCTCTGAGAAGGTGAGTGCTTCCTCCGGTTTTGTGGTATTGATGTTGTAGATCTTTGGAAAGTCGTATCAAACCATGGGTGTCAAGGTCAAAATCTACTCCCATCCTTCGAGGATATGGTAGATAGGTTGGATCATTTCATTTGAAGGGCAAGGAGTCACAATCCAACATCCACGTGTCCACATTGCCGTTCCAGACTCTTCTTCTCCACTTAGGTTGGGATTCGTAGCCTTTCACCATGTGAGGCACCTCGTCAACCTTGTTTTCCCAGTAACCTGGGGATTCTGTTCCCCAAGGAGTTGGATTATTCTCTCTTTCAGCGAGCCATCGGTCACCAAGCCTTCTTCCCATGGCAATTACTTCCATTACCACTTCGGTGGATAATACTTTGCTTAGGGCCATTGGGTATCAAAAGGTGAAATCGAAGGGCTAGCGGCGATTTTTCCCCTGATTCCAAACTGATAGCTTTGTATTCCAGTTCATGGGTGAGCAGTCCCTTTTTGGTGGGCAATTGCGCTTTTGCCTTTTTGCGTGCTTGATCAAGCATTCTGGCCCTCTTCATTTTTCCTTCTACCGTTTTTTCTGTTGTGGCATATTGCTCTTGAGGGGGATTAGGTTGTGGTGAGGGAGGTGGTGGAATCCACTCCTCATCTTGTTATGCCTTGTCATGGCTTGACCCTCCTCCTACTTCTTATGGCTGTTCTTCTTGGAGTCCCAATGCGTCAACCTCCTATGGCATCAAGCCCGCTCGCAATAGATTCTCTCGCTGATCTTTCCCAATCGGGTTGAAACTTGTGTCCAAGATTTGGGAACACATGCCTTGTTTAATCTCCTTGCGGGCTATTTTTAGTTTTTTCTTAAGCACCTCAACAGCCTCCTCCTCCTCAGAGAGTGTGATGTCTAAGATTGTGCCGAGGAAGGCATGTTGTTGGGCTTCTAGACTAGCCTGAGTGGCGCCTGCCCTGCTTTCTACTGGTATTCTACTTCCTTTTGCAAGGGCCAAGCCGCTTGCTACGTCCTTCACTTTCTTCTCGCTCTTGGCCTCCCATTCACTTGCCTTCTTTTTCATCTCTTCAAAGCCCTCACTTTGCCTTTGTGATAGGGCCACTATCATTGGCTCCTACCTTTTCCATTTCTGACAAGTTCTTCTTTTTCTTCTGTCAGGCACTCAATCTCCTTTTCTAATCTAGGTTGTTCCTCTCATTGTCTTTGCATTCCACACTCTGCTTTTTCCCTCTCTTTTTTCCGTTCCTACTATTCTTGTGCTCTCTTTGTTTCCAGTGCGACAAGCTCTTCCATGTCCTCTTGGAGTTTTCTCATCTGTGTTTCGAGCTAGAACTAGGAGTTTGTACTCCCTTTGCATTCTGACCAGCTCTCAGTTCTCTTCTTCCAGTCTTTTTTGCCACTATTCCTCCTCGTCTTCCCTCGCCCTCAGCTCCGCTTTTAGTGCATGGATTTCTTTTTGTTGCGTGGCCAGTTGGCCTCTAGTTGGAAGGTATTTGACATTTTCATTTTCATTTTCAGCTTTGTCATTGCTGCTTTCTTCTCCTATTTTTCCCTTTCCAATTGAGCGCAAAGCTCCTTGACATGCTTGTCTTGATCAACAGCAAGGGCTACGGCCCTGTGGTAGTAGTAAATGTTCCACGTCGCTTGGGCCCCTGTTGAGATTTGGCATCCATAGTTGCCAACCTTTTTATTCCTGTCCTTGGAGTTCCTGCACTGGAGGCAAGCATTGGGGTATGTGCCTTATCAACCAAGAACTGCACCCATACCATGAGGTTACTGGCATCTACTGTGGTTGGAGTGCTTGGCATTGCTGTGATGGTCGGGGTGTCCGACAAGATGGTAGGCAGGATCAAGTGGAGTGCGGCCTTGCCCTATCCCTCTGGGATGGATGGAGGTAGATCTTTTGATGCTTCATCACTAGTTCCCGGCCCGCTGCCTTGCCTTGGCAGGGCTCATTGCTACTAAATCCTCATGCATGCACTGCTTCTCAATGGACATGTGTGCGGCTTGTGCCAAGTTTTCTTCTTCTTTTCTTCTCAACTCTTCTTCTTCTTCTTCCACCTTCTTTCGTTGTTCTTTTTTATTCTTCTATTATTTGTTGCAGTTCAGCCTTCTCCTTGTTTTTTCTCTCTTCCTCGACTTTCTTGGATTTTCTTTGCACTTTTATTAGCTCTTCCTTCTCCTTTTTTGTCATTCTCTCTTCTTGCCTCTCTCATGCAGTTTCTTTCTTGGTCATCTTTGCTTTCCTTCTGCTGGATTGAGCTTCTTGCTCTCCCTCCTCTTCACTAACCATCCTCTCACTTGATTGTTCTTTGTCATGACGAGGAGATGACATGTCAGGCATTTCATTCGCTCTTTCTTCCCCCATCATGTGCCTCTTTTATCACCTCTTGGATAAGGGTGGTTAATATTCCTCCAAACCCAATGAATGAGGCTTTGGATGAAGGCTTCTTCCTCTCGGTTCCTTTTGATGCTGGAGAATCTCCACTCGTTGGTCTACTTCCAAGGGCTAGTGCTTTAGTGGATTGGTCTATGGTCTTTCGTACATAGCCATTCCAATCCATCTCCTCTAGTGAGTGAGCCGCCACGCTCTCCAACATAGGCACGCTGATCCTATGCATGAGCGAGTTGTACCTTTGGCTGGAGAAGAGGGAGTGGATCACCTTGGCGCCATATGAGCGTACTTTTCCATGTCGAAAGATCGGATGCTGACCTTTCTATGCCGACCTGGGTGATGTAAGTAAGGACATCGAGCAAGAAGTCATCGGATTCTTTGCGACTAGCAATGTGCAATTCCTCCTCGGTGAGGATGTGATCTAAGTAGGGGTGTCTTTGAATATGTTCTTCCATGGGTCAGTCAATTAATACCCTATAAGAGGTTGGAGCGACATAAGTTGGGTTGTACTCTGATGTTTTGATTGCACACCGTTGCTTGATATTTGTCTCATGATCTGATATCCCTCGACTCCCATTGAAGGTGAAGAGTGTACCATTTTTTCAAGAAAGGGGAGTTGCTGGCTGCAAGTTGTTTCAAGTCTTCTATCTCTTGATCATTGGCATAAGCTGTGCGCTTGTCATATGAGGTGATGAAGTGTTGTTTCTGCGCTTGTTTGCGGGAAACCTTGGTGGCAATCAGCTCCTTAGCTGCCCCGAAAGTCTTGACAAATACAAATTCCGATTCTTCCCAAGAACAAGGGAGTGTCTGTACTTTCGTCGCTATAGGCTCATCTAAGAGTCCCAAGTCTAAGCGGTTATAGCTTTTAGCAAACAACATGAAGGTGGCATCTAAGCTTCTTAGGCAACCAATGAAGTCGTCCCCCGTATTTTCAGCTAAGTTTGTGGCTAAGGTTAGAATTGATCGCCGCTCATAAGAGGGTTTCAGGCCAGTACATTGGTTGAGGTTTGATAGAAATAGAGAGTTCAACGGCTAATGGTTGATGTTTGGTTTGCTCCTGGGGTTGTAGCTTGGCCTCATGTTTGATAGGTTTGATTGTAGCTGCGGGTGTCACACTACTAGGTGCTTTTGAGGTTTGAGGGGCACTAGTGGGACTAGATTTGAGCGATTTGTTAGTAACAGGTTGTGGTTTTGGGCGATAGATTGGTATACGTCTTGCTGATTCTAGGCTTTGGAGGTTCTATGGACTTAGTGGCTTGATTCTCTTGTGGCTTGAATGTCAGAATTTCCGGGATGGTTCGTGTGGTCAAGTTTGAGGGTGGATTTTGAGGAGCGCCTTTGGCCATCTTGACTTTAGGTACCCAGACACATGTGTTACCCTCATAGTAGCCTTGCGCTTGCAATAAGGTCTTTGGGATCCATCGTGGCTTGACCGTTCATCGATATTGATAGCTTTTGCTATGCCTCCTAGGTTTCGAGTGTGGGTCCTTAGCTTTGCAAGGGTGTGGGTGTTTGCTTCTAGATGTGGTTGTCCTTGATGTTTAGATACCCATTTGAACCGGGGTTCATGGGCTTCAGTGTTGGGTTCAGCAAGTTGCTGGCATTGAGACTTGGCAGGTTGTGATGAGTCATGACCCCTATCCTTAGACTTGATGGTGGGGTTCTCTTCCAGTGGCTTTGGAGACTTCGAAGGAGTCGCGCCGCCCTTGCTGAAAGCTGTAACGATGTGGACATTGCCCATGGCTAGGTGGATACACTGCGAGTCGACATTGCAACGAGCTTTCTTCTTAAAGGTTCTTCCTAACATCGACTCTATTCCTACATCTTTAGTGTTGGCCAACACATAGAAGATCATTGGCATGCTTTTAGACTCGATAGAAAATGCAGCCTTGCACTTTCCCAAGAGTGTGTATGGGCTGAGCTTAGCATTAGTGGATTGTAACTGTCGTTTGCCAATTTGGGTCCAATGATCATGAGTCAAGACATTAAAGTCAGTTCCCTCATTGATTAATGCATTGATGGCACATGTGTGCTTGGCAGTGATTGTTATGCTTAGGCAAGCTAGTTCTACAACTTTCTCATCCTCATCGTCCATCTCAGTCGAGCGTTGTTTCTTCTCATAGCCCTGATTCTGTCCATTTCTTAGATAATTGGTGGTGACAATGATGTATGTAGCACCTTGCAGGCTGTCATGTCTCCATTGAAGTGTCCTCCTACAATTCCACCATGTGCCTCTATGAGCACGTCTTGCATTTCATGCTCACATACACATTTGCACAACAACCCGTCTTGCCCCAACTTGTAGAGTTGATCTGCTATCAGTTGATAGGGTTGGGTCTTCAGAATGTGTCGCCTAAGTTGGGGCCTTTTCTATTGGTCGTTCAGGTAGTCTATGCTCAAGCACTTGGACTATGTCATCTGCCCAATATGGCACCACATCGGCCCTAAACAAATCTTTTTCACTGGATAAGCAGAATAGATGCACGCCCCCGACAGTCATCCACAATGCCTTGTCTTAATAGCTTCTCCCGTAGGGATGCGAGACATATGGTCAGCCATGTAGGGTTGCTTCCCTTTACGTACCACCATGGAGAATTCAAATTCTAAAAGCAGAAGTAGCCATCGAGTGATGCATCCTATAGCACATGGTTTATTAACAAGATATAGCATGGCTTGATGGTCAACAAAGAAGGTAAAAGACGTAGCCAAAAGATAATGCCAAAGTTTCTTTACAGAAAATACCATGGCCAAACCCTCTCTCTCCATTGTTGAGTAATTCATTTCGGTCTCAGTGAGTTGTCTGCTAGCAAAGCTCACTGGGTAGTTTGGGTCGTGTTCACTAGGTTGGCACAACATAGCTCCTACGACGAATTTCAAAGCGTCAATGTGCACATGGAACGTGAGTGTCCAATCTGGGGCTTGTAGAATTGGTGTTTTGACCAGAACCTTTTTCAATTCCTCATATGTGCGTTGGCCTTCCTCAGTCCATTCGAATATGATCAACAGCTTGTATAGAGGTCTAGCAATCAATGCATAGTTCAACACAAACTGCCAATAATACCCTATATGGCCTAAGAAGCATTGAACACCCTTGTAATCAGTTGGGGGTGGAAGATTGACAATGACCTTGATCTTTGAGAAATCTGTGGCAATGCCATTCTTTGATATCGCGTGTCCTAGGATGCATCCATGCTTCACCCAAAACTGGCACTTCAAGGGGTTCAATGAGAGACGATATAGTCGATACCGTTCAAAGACCACTCGAAGTCTGTCTAAGTGTTCCCTCCAAGTAGAGTGAACACACAAGTCATCCATGAAGACCTCTAACTCCTTCCTAAGCATGTCTTTGAATATTGTGCACATCAGTCATTGGAAGGTGGCTGGCATGTTAGTCAACCCAAAAGGCATGACTATGAAGGCAAAGATGCCCCATTCAATGGCGAATGTGGTCTTATGCCTATCATTAGGATACACTTGCACCTGATTGTACCTAGAAAAGCCATCCAGAAAATGGAAGGCCTCTTTGCCAACCACTCTCTCGAGTATGTGCACAGTGCATGACAATGGATAATTATCTCACTTCGTAGCTGCGTTTACCTTCTTGTAATTGACACACACTCTAATCTTTCCATTCTTCTTTAATACGATGACTATGAGCAAAACCCAATCCATGTGTTCAATTTTGTAGATGAATCCTGCTCTCATTATCTTGTCAATTTCTTCCTTGATGGTGTGGGCATGATTTGGATTCATGGGATATGGTCGCTACTTGACCGGCGTTGCATCCGGTGTCATGGGTATATTGTGAGTCACTATACTCGGGTCTACCACTTTGAGCTCCTCTAGGGACCAAGCAAAGACTCTTTGACCTTGGTGGGTCCTTCAACCCAGCAAGATCACCACCCTATCTTCTTTTTTGAATTTCATAAATCGCTTTGGTAGGTCTTGCAGTTTTCGCTGCTCTTTTGTCTGTGTTTCCTTAGGCAACTTCCATCATTCTTCCCTTAACCGTCGTCGTCTTAGGTGGATGGGTTGGGCCCCCTTGGCGTGTCTAGCCTTGGAAGATTGAGGTATCTTAGGATCACTATCTGAGCTGACTTCCAACTTAGAATCAAACTCTCCATCTTCGGTAGAAGATGGGTTCTCTCCTGGTGGTCGCAGCTGTCACGATTGTGGGAGAGAAGGAAGGAGTCTCACTTGTAGCTTTCTTACTTGCACAATGGGGGAATACACACACAGATGGAGGCTGAAAATAGTTTTTCTCTTCTTAGTTGTGTAAGCCAAAAAGAACTCTAGTATAGAGAAATAGAAGAACCCTATATATGGGTCTCAAACCAAACTCAACTAACTAAGGTGGCATACTAACTAAGCCACGAACTAGAGTAGATAAGGATAGCTTCATCTAGCTATTATTCATGGGCGGTGTACCAACCGCATCTACAGCTAAGAAGTCGGTGACATAAATGCACAATGGTCACCCTGGCATATCATGAGTGGAGCTCGATATCTCAACACTCCTCCTTGAGCTCAATCCCAATTCTTGCACACCAAGCAGGTCTCTGAACTTGTGCAGCTTCTCTGAGCCCAATGCCTTCGTGAATATGTCAATTACCTGATCCTATGTGCCGACATAAACTAGATCAATAAGACCTAGTAAAACTCTCTCTCGCACATTGTGATAATGCACCTCAATGTGCTTTGTTCTAGCATGATAGACTGGGTTATTTGCCAAGTGTATACTGCTCATGTTGTCACAATAAATGACAACTAGCCCATCTGTAGGCTGATGCATACCATAAAGTAGCTTATGCAACCAAGCTACCTCACATGCAGCCATTGCTGCACCCCTGTACTCAGCCTCTGTGCTCGACAAGGCAACTGTAGGCTGTTTCTTGCTGCTCCAAGTGACTATACCACTCCCAAAAGAGAACACATATCCACTGGTAGATCATCTATCAGAAATACTACCAGCCCAATCAACATCGGTGTATCCATGCAATTGTATCTGAACCCCAGTCTCATAAAATAGTCCATACTGCAATGTGGACTTCACATACCTGAGTATGCGTCTAGCCGCATCCAAATGCGGTTTTCTTGGAGCCTGCATAAACTGACTTACCAATCCAACAGCATAGCTCAAATCTGGCCTGGTAATAATCATATAAATTAAACTTCCTACTATGCATCTGTACATAGTAGGGTCTTCGAGAAGCTCACCTGCATCTACGCTCAGCTTCACATTCTGCTCCAAAGGAACTGAAATTGGCTTACAGCCTGTCATCCCATATTTGGACAGTATATCCAATCCATACTACCTCTGCAAGAGCCGTATCCCACTTGGTGATCTAATCACCTCAATGCCCAAGAAATAACGCAGCTCTCCCAAATCCTTCATCTCAAACTTCTGGTTCAATAGCATTTTCACATGAAGGATATCTTCATCACTATCACCTGTCATAATCAAATCATCAATATAAATGACAAGTAGCATAATACCTTTCTCTGTTTTTCTCACATAAAGTGAGAAATCTGCCTTGAAAATATGAAAGCCAATAGTGACAAGATACTGTCCTATCTTGTCAGACCATGCTCTAGGTGCTTGCTTCAAGCCATACAAGGCTTTCTTCAACCTGCAAACAAACTCAGGATGAACAACATGCACATAATCTGGTGGCTGCTTCATATAGACCTCTTCTTGCAAATCACCATGCAAGAAGGCATTCCTTACATCCATCTGATGTAAAGACCATCCCTTTGATGCAACCATAGCAATGACTGCTCTTACAGTTGCCATCCTTGCAACCGGACTGAATGTTTCTTTATAATCAATGCCATATGTTTGTGCATACCCCTTGACTACTAATCTTGCCTTGTATCTATTTACAGAACCATCTGCATTGTGCTTCACCTTATAAACCCACTTACAACCAATTGCATTCTTATCTTTAGGCAAAGGTACCAATTCCCATGTAGCATTTGCTTCCAAGGCATCCATTTCTTCATCCATAGCTTTCTCCCATTTTTCTTTTTCCATGGCTTGCTCAAAAGAAGTGGGTTCTGGTTCCTGTATCACTTTGACTATATAGGCATAGTGAATGGCTGTAAATCCATCATATTTCAGCCTATCCACAGGATACCTAGCTCTGGTAGACCTATGCAAAGTAGGCTCACTTCCAGGTGCTCTCAAAACATCCCTGGTCTTCCTTACTCCAGGTGTAACAACAGAAGGAATACCCAACTCATCATCAATGCTCTGTTCTGAGCCACTGGATTCACCATCCACATAAGAGTGACCTGCATTCACATCAAACATGGGCTGATCTACCTTCTCTTTTCCTTTTCGTGATACCTGCATACCACTATCTGCATTGCTTTGAGAAGATTCTCCTGATCTCAATCTGCCTGTCCATGGCGAAGAATATGAACCACTGCTAGAGGACACTCCAGGTCTACTAATATTTTGTGACTGCTGTTGTGAATTCTGTGCAGCATTACCATTTTGTGCATCTACATTATCAATCACATTTACTGGTTTATACCAGCTACTCATCTCATAAAAAACAACATCTCTGCTCACTGTAAACTTACGAGTAGAAGGGTTATAGCATCTATACCCTTTCTACTCTACAGAGAGTAACCAATAAAGGTGCACTTCTCAGCTTTTGGATCCAACTTGGATCTCAACTCATCTAGCACATGAACATAGGCAATGCAACCAAAAATTTTCAAATGAGAAATATCTGGTTTCCTACCAGTATAGCTCTCCTCTGGAGTCATCCCATGTATTGCTGCAGTGGGAGTCCTGTTCATTATGTAGATTGCTATAGCAACTGCTTCAGCCCAATAAAAATCTGGCAAGTCTTTTTCGTTGAGCATGGCACAAGATACCTCTCCAATATGCCTATTTTTCATTTCTGCAATTCCATTTTGTTGTGGGGTATGACTGCATGAATATTGCTGCTTTATGCCATGCTCCTGCAGGAACCTTGCAAACTCATTTGAGAGGTGCTCTCCCCCTCCATCTGACCTTAGGCATTTTATTTGCAAGCCTGTTTCTTTTTCAACCATAGCTTTAAGAGTTTTGAAATGCCCAAACACTTCACTTTTCTTTTTCATAAAATACACCCAAACTTTTTTGCTATAGTCATCAATAAAAGTGACAAAATAATGAGAGCCTCCAATAGATGCAGCTTTAGTAGTCCACACATCAGAGTGGATCAATTCCAATGGCTTCTTACTCTCTTGAACATGTCTAGGAAATGGTCCTTGCCTGTTTTCCAAATTGACAGGCTTCACATACCTTATGCATTTCTGCAACCTTGAATTTAGGCAATCCTGCAACAATGTTTTGGGCCTGCATTGATTTAAGTCGCTGTACATTAACATGACCAATACATTTATGCCAGATATCAATATCTGCAACTACACCAGTCCCATATGCAAACATTGCTGCACTCAATTCAGGCATGTCTGCATCCAATGTAAACATTCTGCCCTTCTTCTTTCCTTTTGCTATCAAGCGACCTTTATTTTTCATATCCTCAACAAAGCATCCATGAGGATTAAATCTGACTTGCAAGCCCTACTCAACCATTTGACCAACAGAAACCAGATTCTTGGTGATATTCGAACATGAAATACATCTGACAGGTATTTCTTTTTCCCATCTTGCATAGACAAAGGAATTTTTTCAATCTACACAATAGGATGTGCAGTATCATCACCAGTCTCCACAAATCCTAGTTTTTCCATTTTCCTTGTATCTTGCATCCATTCTGCATGACCTGTCATGTGGTTTGACGCACCTAAGTCAACATACCACACTTCGTTGCTTTCTTCTGCACTTGTCACAGAATTGTTCATGTGTTGCACCATAAACAAATGCTCATTTCTGTCTTTACCCTGTCTACTAGAAGATGCATAATTTCCTTGTTGCAATTTTCCATTCATGATGTCATTCTGCTTTTTATAGCAGTCTTTAGCCATATGATCCATTTTACCACAGTAGTAGCATTCAACATTATTGTTTGCATTTTGGTCTCTTTGCCATCCACCACGACCTCTTTGGCTCCCCCTACCTCTAGAGTTACCACGTCCTCCTCCATAGGACTGGTTTTCTTGAGTTTGCTGCATATTCTGATTTCTACCACGGTCTCCAGATTGGCCTCCTCTACCTCTGCCTCTGCCTCTGCCAGCATTTGAGTAGAAGACAGTTTCTTTTGAAGTTCCTCCTGAAGAAGATGCATCACCATTTCTCTGCTCCTCAGAAATTAGAAGAGCAATCAACTCCTCAAAATCAGGAAATCTTTCACGGACGGAAATGGATGTTCGGAACTGTGCATAATCCTTTCCTAGACCATTCAAGGTCACAGAAACTAAATCATCATCTTCCACTGGCGACCCAATGGAAGCAAGTGCATCTGCAATCTTCTTCACCTTCATGTGGTAGTCATTGATGCTCATACTTTCTCTTTGCACATTGTGCAACTGTTGCTTGAGCTGCATTTTCCTGGCTTGCGTATTTGTGCTATACATTTTTGACAAAGTATCCCATGCCTCCTTTGGCGTACTTGCATCCTGAATATGCACAATCATAGAGTCTGAAATACTGATAGACAGCCAGTACATAACTTTTTTGGCTCTCTCATGCCATCCTTTAAATGTCTGCATTTGCTGTTGATTGGGAACATCAAGAAGAACTGGTTCTTCTCCATTTCCTGCAACGAATTCCCAATATCCTTTTGCCATAAGGAAATTCGTCATTCTAAACTTCCATGCTTGAAAGTTGTTCTTGTCAAGCTTTTCAGTGACAATCTGTGAAAGAGAATCAGACGCCATTACAGAACACTGCAAAGAACTCTGTCACTGCAAAAAACACAGCTTTAGCCTCACAAGGGCAAATCTGCAAAACTGACGAAAGTGGTATTTGACCACACAATCACTTCCTAGTGACGATTTTACATCAACAGGCAACAAGGATGATTCTGTAACTCCCAATGTCTCTGCGCACAGGAATACGATGCAATTTCTATGGTAACTTTTCACCGATCTGTAGAACAGTGGTCGCACAGCCAAAAACGGGACTTTTCCCTGAGTGCGCATGGAAAACTTCCGCCTCCAAAACAGGCCCCGAAATGGCCTCAAATCAAAAAAACAGGGCAACCATGGGCTAAAGCCCTCTCCCGCAGCATATACTACCCTCTTGCTACATCACGAAGGGCGTCTCAATCTGAGACAATGCACTCTTGCACTTTCTGGTTGTGCTACCTGCAGAGACTTGCTCCCAAACTCGAAAAATGAAAGCAACACTGGTCCTCTTACCAGAACACCGCGAACTTGGTTTGCTTTCTTGAGCTCCTTACCATGAACCAGGCTCTGATACCATGTCACGATTGTGGGAGAGAAGGAAGGAGTCTCACTTGTAGCTTTCTTACTTGCACAATGGGGGAATACACACACAGGTGGAGGCTGAAAACAGTTTTCCTCTTCTTAGTTGTGTAAGCCAAAAAGAACTCTAGTACAGAGAAATAGAAGAACCCTATATATGGGTCTCAAACCAAACTCAACTAACTAAGGTGGCATACTAACTGAGCCACGAACTAGAGTAGATAAGGATAGCTGTCATCTAGCTATTATTTATGGGCGGTGTACCAACCACATCTGCAACTAACAAGTCGATGACATAAATTCACAATGGTCACCCTGGCATATCATGAGTGGAGCTCGATATCTCAACAGTAGCTTAGAAGGTGAGTCCTTTCTTAGTAGTGGTGTGTCACTCGGTTGAGCTAGGCTTGCCTGCTCACAGTCAATTGCGCTTATGTGCTCCAACCAGGTTTGATTATAGTTCCTGCGCATGACTCCTTTCTCTATCCTAAAGGTGTTCTGCGTGCATGGTTTGGAGTCAACTCGTATTTGTTTGATCACATGTCTCCAAGTATCGTATTCTATAGTATCTATTTCCCCTTCACTCTCATCACTGAAGGAACAACAGTCTTTATATTCATCTCGTTAGAGCTATTTTTGTTTGGTTGCTCATCATTCTCTAAGTTCTGGTACGTCTCTTCTTGTTGGTTGGGGAATAAAGCCCAATTATACCTCAAGTTTAAATCGTGCACCTTAGACCATCACCATTCAAGCTCGTCCAATAGATCATGGAGTGGCCTTAGATTAGTTGTTGGATTGCCATCCAACTTGTGGGTCAGATATCCTAGGATTTCCAAGAGCTCTCGTTTTTAGTTCGGGACTTGGAATGTGACTGGGTTGAGCTTTTTGCATAAGCTTCCAGCTATCATGCACAGACTGGTGTACTGAGCGTGTGTCCTTGGGCTTGCCAATTGCCTTGATGACTTGTTCGTACTTCTCATTGTCCAAAAACGGTAGGTCGATGGTAGTAAGAACATGCATCCAATCTCGCTCATCCTCAAGGCATGGGATATACTTGGTTAAAGCCCCATAGGATTTCCTAATTTAACCACCACTCTTCAGCATGGTGGAGATGGCATCTAGGTCTATTGGCATAGTCTTCCAAGTGTCCATCTCTACTCTCACAACCTTTGTTCGATTGCCTAAGAAGATGAGACCGTTGCCCTAGTCTTCTACAACTCTCGCATTGTGCATCCAAGGTTGGCCTAGCAGGATGTCGTAGTCCACTCCCTTCATGAAAGTCAATAGAGAATTGGACTCCTGCGATCTTCATGGCCAATTTTTAAACATGAAAAACGGTTTCACATTCATTCCATTGGCCAGTGTGACATTAAACCTAGCAATCTCGACTGGCATGTTACCCCAAGTTTGGAGTATTGCATGGCTTAGCACACTAACTCCCGATCCTGTGTCTATGATTCCCTTTCTTGTGACATCTCCAAGAGCTAAGACTGGCAGGACTGCATGCATCTTTGTACCTTCCCAAAAGGCATTCACTTGCAAGGACTTAGGTACGGAGTGTAGCATTAAGCTAGGAATTTGTGTTTCCGCATCGTGCTCTTGCAAGTTTGTGGTAGCTTGCTCATTTGATTCTTCAACCCATTGTTTCAGTTCTTGCCATAGTGTTGGATGCTGCCTAAGCATGTCTCCTAAGCTTAGAGTCACAAGGGTGGTCATCAATGTATTAAGGAGGTTGCTAGATGCTTGCCTCTCTCCTAACCCCGCGGTTCTTGGCCAATGGCCTTGACTGATTTGCTGGCCCATAGCATTTAGACTTTGTTTAAGCGAAACTGCTTGTGGTGCAACTGCATCCCTCGATCTTAGTTGTGGTGGTGGGACTGACATGCTTATGCTTGAGAGATCATCCATCTCATCTTCTAGCATGGGCTCGGCGTTTTTGAGGTGTTCTTAGGCTTCTTTCACCCACTCCTTCACCTTCTTGATGGCTTCCAACAGCTGGCACTTTGGGTTGGGATACTCCCCAACCCTAGCACTTCCCATCATAGCTGTCTTCAGAGCAGCTGATGTTTTTTCCTATGTGTCAATGACCTTTTGTCCATTAGGCAGTGTTGTGGCACTTTCAGTTTTGAGAGTGACCTTAGCGTCTGGTCTCCTCTTCCTCTGTCTTCAACTCTTCTTTCCAATTGAGGTTGTGTTGAGACTGCTAGGCCCTAGCAATGATATGCCGGCCTGCTTTGTTTGTGCGTGGGTCATGATATGCAACGGGATAAGTGTGGCCTCACCATCTAGTGTCTCGACACCGAACAACCCCAATGGAACCGATGGCTCGTTTGCTAAACTAGAGGATGTTTTCCTTCTAGGAAAATCAACAAAGAGATGAGTGATTCCACACTTCACGCATCTTAGGTCAATCTTGTCTCTATTAGCTTGCTCCCTCTCGGGGTAGCGTGAATAAATGTGTCTTGGATGACTTCAAGTCCAACTTGGCTCTTGTGTCTACCCTCCTAGGCCTCTTCCCCTCTCTCTACCTAATGCCATCACCAATACTGGTTAGTAGTCCATAAGGACTGTGTTGCCTTCTTCATTGTATGATACATAAGGGTTTACATAAGGCTCATACCGTTCGGCTCCTTCATGTAGTAGTGGACTAGAGTATCACTCGATGGTGGATGGGCTACATAGGGTCTAGGTGGTCTAGGGATACATGTAGGATTTATGTCCATCCTAGGGATGGTTGCCTTAGCATCATTAGGTGTGCTGGGAGGGCCAATGGGGCTCCCTTCCAAAGAAGTTCGGCAGCTTGTTCGCAAGGTAGGGTTGATCATAAGGCTGTGAGTATGGGAGTCTCAAGGGTAGTCGACAATACATGGCGTCATGGCCGAACCTACTGCAATTAGTGTAAGGTCATGACCTAGGGTCCTAACACTCGACTGGTGGTTTTTTCCACAATGCACGCATTGGATGTGTGGGCATGTTGGTGGTCTCATCATCTCCTGCAATTTGTCTATGTCCATC
Organism: Lygodium microphyllum; assembly: GCF_053477565.2. NCBI lineage: Eukaryota > Viridiplantae > Streptophyta > Polypodiopsida > Schizaeales > Lygodiaceae > Lygodium > Lygodium microphyllum. Next base: position 12,874,459 of record NC_141146.1, on the reverse strand, counting down.
TTCATCTTTGCTAGCTCTTGTCCTGAATCAATTCCCTTCCCTTTATCTTGAGTGCTTGGGCCTGATCTCTCACTCGGTATTAAGGCCCTCTCAGAATTCCTCATGCTGGACTCTTCTCGATTCAAGCACCTGGACCTTCTCTCCTTGAGTTTATCATCCACTCTACTAGCTTCTTCAAAGACCCTTGTCAGTGCCTTTTGGTGTAAGCTCGACTTGCCGGCCAAGGCTTCGTAGAGCTATTCACTTTGTATTCTGTTAATGAATACCGTGGACACCTCTCTTTCGGTTGGTTTCTCACCCATAGGGGTCCTTGATGGGACCTAAAATGGTCTGGCACTAGCTACGGCACTAACCGGACCTCATGCACAAAATAGACAACCCCACCACATGGCCTTGCGGGCTAGGATTGTCTGTAATACATCGATGAACACTAGATAGACATAATTATGCATTTGTAGATGACATGTAGTCCAATGTTTACCTTCCCTTCTCCTCAAAGAAGGGAGATCCCATAACATGTAGGCATAGTGCCTCATCACACAAACATCAGGAAGCTCCCCTCGACTGATTGTCGTGGCTCCACTGCGACTCTCCTACATCTTGGGGATTGGCCCCAAGGATGCGTCGCTCCAACATATAAAACATAACACACAAACTCCACTCTTTTCTTATTTTGTACGATCCAGGAATATATAAATCCTCACCAAAGAGTCCCAAGGAAAGCGTACAACTGACCTACAGTGAAGGCTTCTTTTCCACTCAACATATAAGTCATATCCTAGGAAGGCAATTGGTATGCAATCCAGGACTGATACCATGCCATGCATCATGCATAGTGCATATGATCCTAGTGCAGAAACAATATTTATCAAATCAACATTTTGTGATGTGGGAAAAACAACCCTTTCATTATTTTCACTAAATCTATGGTTCGATGTATGGAGACTAGCACCGATTTCTCGTGCTACTAGCCCCTTAAACTAAATTATCCCAATTCTAAATGGAATGCACAATCAAATGTTTCAAAAATTCAAACCCTCTCAGCCATTTTAATCTCTTAACCTCACCCTTTCCCTCTAACGTTTAGGTTATGCTGCATTTAGGTGTAGGGTATCATTTTTGTATGTATTTTTTGCATAAAACGAAAAAAACATGAACTACAATGCATAAACAAAGCCAAATTGAAGGCAAACTTCATGCCTCAATTTTTTTACATAGGCACAACCATGAATCATAATTTTCTAGAATTTTAAAATGCAAAAATCCTATTTTTTCTCATTTTTAGCTAAATTTCTCTATTTATTTATGCATAAAAATAGATTATTTTTTATTTATAATTAAGGACTAATTATGACAATTGAAAGATGTTTTGTCTCAAAATTTTATCCCATACGCATCTACTTTTCCCACCCGAAACCAATAAAACCTTCATTTTTACACTAAAAAGGTGCTTTTTGGGCCATACTTTAATTATTATGACTATTTATTATTACATGTCTGCACTTTTTTAATGCACAACCCTCAATCATAATGAAAAAAAGATCCACATAAATTTTTGTTCCATATGAATTCCATTTCAACCATCAAACATCAACAATAAGCAAATTTCCTTTGTAAAAATGAGGCATACCGCTTATTTGTATGTTGCGGGTTTTGTAATTAAATTTTTTGGGTTGCCAATGGATCGACCAATAGAAAATATTCAATGTTGAGCATCTCCCCTCAGCCTTCTCTTGATCTTGGAGCAATCTGGTTCATACTGGGCAAGCATCCTTCAATCAGACTTCATTCTTCTTCATGGGCATGAACTGCCCCTTAAGGGGAGAGAGAGGGAGGAGAGAGAAAGATTGAAACTGGAGCTCAGCAACCAGGCAACCGTTTCATGAGCTGGGAGTGGTGATAGGGAGCATCAAGTTCATTCATCTTACTGGTAGGATCGGATTAGGGGGTTGCATTGAAGTGGGAGATGGCTTATAGCCTCCCCTCCCCCCCATTTTGCACCTGCACTATCGCCATCTCCATTTTTTCTTTTTTAGTGAAAAAAACGCCCCCCCCCCCCCCCCCCAGTCGTCAAGTTTTGGGGGCCCAAGGGGCCCCCAAAGGGTCACACCTCTTCCATTCTGAAATGGTTGGCCAATTTTTGGCACTCCTTCCGTGTTCGGCGTCCGAATTAGCTTTCAAAAATTCCTGGGCGTCCGTCTCGAAGTCCCCCACTACCGAGCATCTCCTAGAGTCTCAACTGACATGTTGAGAGATTATGAAAATTTCCCAACCATCGCTCGGTGGGTCTTTAAAGCACTTTTGGGCTTTTGTTGCTTAAAACCATACTGATTGCAGTTGCCGCTTTTGATGAAGTCTATTTTTCCCTTGAAATTCAGATTTTTTGGCTATTTTTAAGCACTTCTTGGCATAAAAAATCATTTGTCATTGGCGACCATAGGATAGGGCGACTCTGCGCGACGAGTCCCACGAACAAATCTGCACATACACACAACCACAAAGAGCATCAAGCTGATACAAAATAGATACACAAAAAAATACATCACAGCTCTCACCCTACCCCTTGACAAAACCAAGGCATGAAATCCACGAGGAGTAGGCCTAGCATAATCTGACAAAAAGCCTAAAGCTAGTCACTAACCAACTGCTCCAACATGGCCAAGCAAAAAAGAACTATCAGATAGGTAATCCTAAGTGGGAGTCTGAACTACCTACCTAACTAAGGTCAACTCAACTAGGAGCTCCTATTAGGCGAGGACTACTATAGCCTGATCAATAAATGATGTCTTTTAGTACAGTTTCCTTGTAGCCTCAGATTTTCCATACTTAGGCATGTAAAAAGGAGGGAGCTGAGCATAGTGACCCAAGGAGAACAAGGCATTGGCCTCAGGTCCTGTCTCGGTACCCAAGAACCTACCAAGCTCGAGCAAGGCGACACTTAATCATTTTCTAACGCTCACTTTTATTTTCGCTCCAATCTTCTTTTAGTTGCTTTGCTTTTCAGCTAGTTGCCACCCCTAGGAAGACAAGGCATTGGCATCGGGTCTTGTCTTGTCCCCAAGAACCTACTAGGCCTTCTCAAGGTAATGAACAACTGCTCAAAGATTTTTCTTTCTTTTCTATTTTTATAGGGGTTAGAACCCCTTTTTACACACCTCCATATATTCAGATATTTTCAATAGGATATTGAGAGTTTTTTCCTTGTGGTTATTTTTAGTAGGCTTCTCTAACTGCCCCACACTAACAGGACCTCCTAGAATAGCCGCCTAGCAGGTCAGCAGAACATGGTCACTAGAACTCCCGTCTAAAATAGGTCTTTCAATGCTTGGCAATGCCTTTGTAGGATGCAATGACTACTCATACCTCCCACGCACATACATAACCTAATCCTTGGACTTCATGCTTTGATTGATGGTCCCCAAAAAACAGAAAGAAAGTACCTTTACATACACATGTATCATTATTTGCTTAAGGAAAAAGACTCGGAAAGGGGACGAAACCACTTGGAATGGCCACAAGAAGCTTCTTCGCAGCAAAGACTCCCTCCAGCGACTCCGCCAACCTGTATGATGCAATCGCTAAAAGAGCAAACCATTAAACGTACCTGCACCAAACAAACATAGGGCCCTCTTGGCCTAAAGAAATAGCACATTTCACTGCAAAACTAGCTTGCCCTCTTGGCCTAAAGAAATAAATCATTTCACTACAAAGCCGACATGCCCTTTTGGCCTAAAGAAAGCAAGCATTAAAATGCTTAAAGCAACTGGTCCTCTTGGCCTAAAGAAATGGAGCCCCGAGAGGAACACCAAGGAAAAGGGAATTCTCTTGCAAGAAAATCTATCTTGTAACATCAACAAGCTTGTTTATCATGTTTCATATGATCACAATGAAGAAAAGAACACTAGGCACAACAAATCTTCATGCAGCATCATGTAGATCTCCCACGGTTTTTAATAGAATCAACCATATTCTTCAACATCTTCATAAAATCCATCAATGGAACAAAGAAAGCAAAGAAGTACACCATCTTTGAATGGAAATACATCACATAGTATTCATCTTCAATATCTTCATAGTCTTCTCTCTCAATCTCTCATATACACTCACTCTGTTTGAGTAGAATTGGCTATCTCTGACTCTCTCTCTCTCTCTCTCTATCAATAATACATCATATTCTCACTACAATCTCTCAAAAATCACTCTCAATAATCCTTCTTAGGTCATGGATACCCCTCCCAAGAGGTATGTCTGATATGAAGGGTCACCAGAGCCACTACAGTGTCTCTTCACAGCTCACTACTGTCACTTCACTCTAGTCTTCACTTGAGTCTTCAGCAGCTTCTTCTTCCACTTCTTTCAGCTCTTTTGCACTTGTATTCACCTCTTTCCAAGGCTAGAAAACTTTCCCAAAAGTCACACATACATTCCACAAAACACTTACAGAAGCATACAGAACAGTCTACAGAATAGTACCAGAACAGCTACAGTACAGAACAGAACAGAAACAGAACAGAAGCAGAAGCTCTACAGAAGACCTACAGAAGGTTACAGAAGGTCATCAAAACCACATCACTCATTCTCAAACCATTTCAAACTCTCACAAACCATTCACTAAGCTTTCACAATATCTCATTCTTCATCAATCAATACTCCATCCCTCCTTACAGAAGATAATCAGAACAAAACAGACCAAAACAGAACAAAACAGAAGGTATACAGAACCTATCAGAACCTATCAGAATATCACAGAACCATCAACAAACATCATGATCTTCCAAAACACAATCATTATCATCCAAAACACTCTCAAACCACTTCTAAACCAACCAATCATCCCAAAAAAATCAACCATTCAGCTCTCAAAAACAACAAAAATCAGCCAAAAAACAAGTCATTTCAACACTCAACATATCCCCACACTTAATAAGGAAGCGTCCTCGCGACCCAGGAAAAAGGGAATACAAGTTCATTGAAAAGCTTCACTTTGATCTTCAATATCTTTGCAAAAAGAATCCATCCAACACGACCCCAACTTATAACCTGTTTCTGATATAAAAATACAAAGAAAGGAAAACTCTTTTGAAATTAACACCTCTTATCAAACTAAAAATCACAACAAATTTGTAAAGGATATAAGAGTTTGCTTCTTCTTCTTCAGCATCAGCTTCAACTCTCCAACCACGACCCCATCTCGACAAATCTCCAAAACATAGCTCGTATACGAAATCCAATAGGAAACCACCACGTTCGTTTGACATAAATGAACTCACAACACAAACACTAATACACAACACAACCATCTGAATGACTTCCTCAAAAAGAGAGTTGTTCATTAAAAGCTTTCACCATACATTGGAAAGGCATCAATGAAGATGATCCCTCTTAAAAGATTGATGTTGTCTAAATCGATCCATAGATAAGGATTCATCTACAAAGTTTTTAGGAGGATTTTGGAAAAATTGGAGACAGCACATCCTTTCCAACAGGACCAAGTATCTGCTAGGTAAACAGAGGACATGAAAATACAGTATCTCCAGCTGTTGGGAATCAATGCTAACATTGACATTCATGCACAGCTTTGGAATAGGCTTTGAATCAGTATGAGAGTGCCTATGCATATACGCCAGGTACCAAGCAAAGTGAGCAGTTAATCTCACTGAGGGATCTGCAGACTGTGAATATTGTTGGGCAAAATGAACATAGTTTTGATAAGCTTGACTAGAAGCTGTCCATTCTCCTGGAATTACTGGCCAATTAATCTGTGGTCCTGTAAGGCAATCATCCGAACTCCATCCCCTTCTTCTGGAAATCTGATTATCAAACCCGTCACAGTCACTAACCAACTGAGGTGGTTGAGATATGGAAGTGTTAGGAGAGGGTAATGGAATAAGGGAAAGTGGATATAGGGAAGGATAAGAAAAATCATAAAAGGAAGAAAAGGTTAAAGAAGGAGTGGCAGAAATTTGGAAGGAATCACTAAGGAACGGTGTTAACTGATAAATAGGAAATGTGGAAGGAACATTAATGAGGGGTGAAGGACAGGGTGGAGAAGGGGAAAATACCCTATCCTCAATAAAGGAACAGTAAGTGAAAATAGGAATTTGAGGGAAATTGGAAGGTTGGAAAAGAAGTGGTAAAATTACTGTAGAATTAGATTGACAAAGGGAAATATATATATCATAGCGGTGAGCCAATTGTTGGTAATAGAGGAGGGTAGGAACAGAAGGTCCCAAAAGAGATCGTCTATGATAGGCATCAAAGAAGGTAGCATCAAATGGATTATGTTTAGAAAGATAGATTAAGAGATCCATCCTCAGTTGGTTAGTACTCTGTACAAAGGTAGGAGCTGTGTTTTGTCTTTGATTGAGGACCACCGAATCAATCATGGAATGCCACGAATTATCCTGACAATCAGCCACTTTGGAGGAATAACTTTGGAACATATCAGCTATGCGCAACTCCAAATGATTGACATATAGAACAGCCTGTAAGACCACATCCCCCACATACCATGCCATATCTACCTCATCTGGAATTAACAAATCTCCTCAGAGATACATGTATGACATCAACATGGTGTCTGGCGTGACAGAATCTTCAAAGAGCATTCTGACTACCTCTGTCAACAACTCAGCAGACCAAGCCCTACTCCAGCCATCCTCTGGAAAAGGTAAATCCATCGTGGAAAGCTTCATGTAGAAGACCAACTTCTGTAAGTGGTAGTGGACAAAGAAAGAATGGTCTGGTAGGACAAAGTCCTGAAATTGTTCAAAGGTAGACCATAACAAGTCCATTCGGGACTGCAATCTTTCCACTTTGTCTTGGAATAGAGGGCACAAAGTAGCCTGTCTCTGGAGGGCAGCCAAGTCCTGCTGTGAAAGAGAAGGAATTAATGGAACAGGAGGGCTTGGAGGAACAGAGCGGGACTTTGCAAGCTGATCTTGCAACTGCTGGATTTGGGAGGCTTGGATGGCCACTGTGTCATTAGCAGTCTGTAAAGCTGAAAGCTTGTCATCTAAAATAGCTTGGAATTCTTTCGCTTCGCTGAACATCCTCTCCTTCTCTTCTGAAAGGCTAGTAACCTGTGACTGAGCCTCGAATAACTGGGTCTTCAATGAAGAAATCTCATCGCTTTGAGTGGCAACAAGTTGGGTTTGCTGTTCCATTTGCTTAAATAGATCTGCTAGGGTATCCTTAGCAGAAGCTAACTCAGATGTTGCCTAATGCAACTGGTCTTTGGACTGCATGAGCTCTTCATAGAAAGATGCGTACAGCTGTTGAACACAGGCTGTCACTGACAACTCAATGGAACTTTGAATATCCTTGCAGAGGAAAGGAATGGCATCTCCTGAGACGAGACTGTTCAGGGAAGGAACTGAGATCTCCAAGGATCCTTCGCGATGTGCGCGGAACAGATTATTGCAAGTGAGATACCCAGGGAGTTCACTGCCAGAAGTAGCAGGGATAGACACTGAGGGAAGTACAGCAGGGGCTTTGTCCGCTACCCTCTTCAAGCGTTTGTGCTGTATGACCAGGGGAGGCGGAGAATCATCATCCTCAATGTCAATGGGTGCTGACTCTTCTGAAGGTGGAGGAGGAGGTACTGGATCTAATGGAGGAGGTGGAGGCACAGTCTTCTGTAAACCTGAATAGGTCAAGAAGGCAGACAAATATGATCCGTAGGTAACATTGGTAACATTCCCCCTGGTGACTTTAACAAAATGCTGATCCATTTTAGTGAGGAGGTAAGTGCTCCAATCAATAGCAACTCCTTTCAACACCATCCTGGAAGCTGTGAAAAGCTCTTTGGACAAATAATGGGATGGCGTTTTGGCAGGCATGAACCTGTCTTGAAGGAACTGACACATCGTCTTCCATACGGGATCAGTGATCATAGAAAAAGAAACTCCTGAAGAGTTTATCACCTTCTTAACATCAAGGATTTCCCTTGTCTGCTTTTGCAATAGCTTCAGAATCTCTTCATTAGAGAAAAGCTGACGAGTGGTCACAAAAGGTTCTCCTTTGAAGGGAAGAGACAGAGCCTTACCTAAGCCTGGAGATGTCAAAGTCATAGACATTTCTTGGACTAATCCTGTCTTCTTGCTGTAAGAGGCCAGAAACTCATCACATAAGGACGGATCCTCTGGAAGTAATGGAAAAGGAGTGGCCACAAAAGCAGCAAGTCTCGCCTTCGTGAGGGGCTCAAAAGTAAGTAGGGACGAGTAATCCCTACTAACTGATGGAACGTACTGGATAGGGGGAGGAGCATGAGAAGGCGCCATTCAGATGGTTACACACACACCACAAACACAGACAATTAAAGAGAATGCCTGCAAAGCAACAGACAAAAAAAACCAAGGATAAGAGAATTACCAATCAAACGCGACCCGACCTACTAACCCCAAGCAAACCACATCCTAGAAAAAATTTGACATGACCTTGAGACAAATGCGACCGAAAGCTTCATGCGATGCATCAGACAAACACCCTGAACCCCGTATCAGGCAACAAAAGAAAAAAACTGCATACCGTACCCGTAACCGTAACAAAGACAGGAAACCAAAACCATACCATATCCGACACATATCAAAACTACATCTGTGATAGAACCAAGACTGGACCATGGAAAATAACACTAAGGACTGCGTATACCCATCCCACGAAACGCTTCATTAAAAAGGGGAATTAAGTGCAGTGAGGGGGGAATTAATTTAATGAAGGGTTGATTTTAATCAATTAATAAAAATGGGTGAATTTTTATTAGGTAATAAACCTTAACAAGAAAACGGCGGTTCCTTATTATAAATTTAATTACCAATTATTAGGTTAAGCGGTGCAGTTATTCGATTCCCGAACTTCGATTCCCGACTGGGTCTCTAAATGCAATTCATTGATTATAAATTAAGGTGATGTGGAGCGCTTTTTTGCCAGCGCGTGCTCATGTGACGGCTGGTTTATTTTAATTAAAAAAAAATTATAGTGCATCTATAGCGCACGTAGCGCGTGCTAAGTGAACGGCTGGTTTATTTTAATTAAAAAAAAGATGTGTGTTTAGCGCGAAGGCGCGTGGAAACTGTGGGTGAATTAAAGGGTTCATTTTAACAATTAATTTGTGATTAAGGAGAAAAATAAAAAATAAATAAAGCACATAAAATAAATACCTGGAAGGGGTGTGTATGTAATGCAGGAATGCGCACGGAAGAGTCTCCCAAAAGAAGTGAATCCAGTAAAGGAAAAGTAAAGAACACTGGTGAAACAACAATGACAACACCTTAGCAGATGTGTTGATTTGGTTTGTGTTGGTTTTTTATTTTAGTTTTATATTTTTTTATTTTTTAAAAATTTTTTTAATTGTGATTATTTATGGTTGAATAAATGGAAAATGAGCAAGGGAGGTAAGGGGAATTTTTTAGAATGTTTTTAGAATTTTTTACAATTTTTTAAATGAATTTTCTATATTTTTGGGCAATTTTAGGGTGAAATTTAGGAAATGTGGAATTTTCAGAAATTATAGGGTAGGCAATTTCCAGCAGACAAATTTCCAAAAATTGACAAAAAGCAAAAGGAATTTTTAAAAATTTTTCTGAAATTTTTTAATGGAAAAATTAAGGTAGTGATTAATTAAGTCACCTAAATCACATTAATCACATAAGTCAATTAAACATAAGTCAATTAAGTCAGGTTAGTGGGATAAGTCAGGTTAGTCTACCTAAGTCTAGTCAGGTTAGTCAAGGTTGATTAGGTTAGTCTGGGTTAGTCTAGGGTGGACTAAGTCAATTAGGTTAGTCTGGGGTCAGTCTAGGTTAGTTAAGTTAGTCTAGGTAAGTTCTAACTAACCTAGGAGAGGGTTAGTTAGTGGGGGAAAGACTAACCTGAGGTAGGTTAGTTGACTAACCACAGTTAGGTTAAGGTTAACCTAACTCTAGTTAAGTTATTTTTTAACCTAAGTCTAGTTAAGTTAGTTTTTAACCTAAGTCTAGTTAAGTTAATTTTTAACCTAAGTTAGTTAAGGTTAACTAAAGCTAGGTTAGTAATTAATCACAGTGAGGTTAGTGTTAACTAATCTAAGGTTAGTTGCTAACCTGGGCAGGTGAGAGGGTGGGAGGAGGTGGTAGAGGGGGAGGAGGCGGTGGAGGAAGGGAAGGAGAAGGAGGAGGTGGTAGAGGGGGAGGAGTCGCGGGGAGGGAGAAGAACGCTGGCGGGGCGCTGTGGAGGAGGAAGCTGCGGGCGGGGGCGAGGAAGGAGGAGGAGGGTAGGAAGCGAGGGAGGAGAAGGAACTCGCTGGGGGGGGGGGGGTGCTGTGGAGGAGGGAGGGAGCCCGCTGGGGGGCAACGGTGGAGGAGGAAGCTGCGGGCGGGGGCGAGGAAGGAGGAGGAGGGTAGGAAGCGAGGGAGGAGAAGGAACTCGCTGGGGGGGGTGCTGTGGAGGAGGGAGGGAGCCCGCTGGGGGGGCGACAGTGGAGGAGGAAGCTGCGGGCGGGGGCGAGGAAGGAGGAGGAGGGTAGGAAGCGAGGGAGGAGAAGGAACTCGCTGGGGGGGGGGGGGGGGGTGCTGTGGAGGAGGAAGCTGCGGGCGGGGGCGCTGTGGAGGAGGAAGGTGTGGGCGGGGAGGGGCGACGGTGGAGGAGGGAGGTGGTCGCAGGGAGGGGCGACGGTGGAGGAGGGAGCCCGATGGGGGGGCGATGGTGCTGTGGAGGAGGGGTGGAAGTCGCTGGGGGGGCGCTGTGGAGGAGGGAGTCGCTGGAGAAGAAAGAAAGAAAGAGAGAAAGAAAGAAAGAAAGAAAGAGAGAGGCACGGGCGGGTGGGGAAGGGGTGGCAGTTGGGGGGGGGGAAGGGGTGGGAGGAAAGGGTGGGTGCCCATGGGGGGCAGTTGGGGGGGAAGGGGTGGGGGGAAAGGGTGGGTGCCCATGGGGGGGGCCATGGGATGGGCAGGTGGGGGGTAAGGGATGGAAGGCCCATGGGGGGGGGCCATGGGATGGGGACAAAGGCGCGTACCCCCGTCCCGCGCTCGTGCGCGGGGCGGGGTAAAAAAATTTGCCGTGACGGGATTGAAATGGCGCGAGGAAGACGGTACGGGTTATGCGGACACGACCGGGGCGCGTGGAGATTCGTAAAATCGAAAAAGGCGCGTTCATGCGCAAAACGGGCGTGAGAAAAAACGTAAAAAGAAAGAAAAATGAATAACTCCCAATCCGGACGTCAAAACGAAATAGCGTAAAAACAAAAAGTGGGCAGGACGACAGGAGGAAAACAAGGAAAATACGGGACGGGGGTTCCGGGAGGGGTAAAGGGCGGTCACGTGCAAAAAACACAAAAAACAAACCAAAAACGCAATTTAAAAATGAATATCGAAAGATCCGTGCATCGGAAGGAAGTGTAGAAAAAAGGAAAACTGTGCAGAAAGATGTGCCCGACAATCCTATCACGTCGAAACAGAATTCCGACTAAGGTAAGACGCGTTCACATGGGAAAAACCCAAAAAACAAACCCGAAAATGGGATCGGAAATTAATATCGAACAAACCATTCACCAGAATGACATGCAGTAAGAAGGAAAAATGTCCACAGAAAGGAGTGGCACAGGGTTATCACGTTAAACCGCAGTTCCGGCGGGAATAGGAGGGGTTCACATGTGAAAAACTCCAAAAATACTCCCGAAAAGTCATTTAAAATTTAATAAGTAAAAATCCGGAAGTCGAAAAAGGGTGGAGGAAAAAGGAAAAAGGTAGGGGAAGGCACATGAGACACGGCTGTCAAATCAAATTGGAATTCCGATGCAAATAGGGCAGGTTCACATGGAAAAATGTCAAAAATACACACGAAAAAGTCTTAAAAACCCGAAAAATTAATAACGGACAAACCATGTAGCGGAATGATGTGGAATAAAAAGGAAAAATGTCAGGGGAAAAGCGCTAGTCAGGGCGATGATGTCAGATCACGGTTCCGAAGCAAGAAAAGTGCGTTCACATGGAAAACCGGCTAAATTGTGCAAAATGCTTCAAAAATTAATAACTCAAAAACCGTGCACCGGAACAGGGGTAGGTAAAAAGGAAAATTGATCAGTTCAATGGGGGGAACAGGGCTATAAGGTTGGATTGGGACTTTGGTGAACGTAGGATGCATTCACATGGCAGGACCTCAAAATCAGGGAATGAAGGAAAACTGCAAGGAAATAGCCCCAAGGGTGGGTGGAACATAACCGGGTGGGTGGGAAGGGATCCCATTAGGGTAAAAGCAAGGCATGGCATATATGCATGAACAAGTTGAGGCATATGCAGAAGGGTATGCAATGTAGACGCGCAGGGACGCGTCCCCACACTTAAGACCTTAACGGATAGGGTTAACCGAGCATTAGGGACCTAGGACCACGCCACAGACCATCCACGAACTTCCCCACACTTAAAACATGACCGGCACGAAAAAACCAAAGTGTAGGGTTAGAAGAACTTGGCCCATTTCGTCAAGAATCAAGGTTGAGTATCGATGGCACGTCCAGTGTTGTTGTCGGCGCTGGAGGGACCAAGGCATCTTTACAGCACACGTCCGTCATGGCAGGGACCACGTGGCAGCACCCAGGGAGGTAGCTGATGGAAGAAATCGCAGGAAATTCGTCGAAGATGATGAGGGATACTACACTTAACTCACAGTCACTCAAATGAAATGAAAGAACAGTCACTCGCCCCATGACTAATATCACTCAAGGAAGAATGATGGAACCCCATATCTCATGCCCGGTTGAGGAATCGACAAGGGGGAATGGTGCAGAAGGGGTATGCCAGGGTGCACAGTTGATGGTGCATTAGTGCATCCAACCCATCTGGCATAAGTGCAAGGAGGAAGGCAAGGGAGCCTTACAGTGCAGTGTACAGAACAGGGTCCTGTGTCTTGTGATGACGGTAAAGACCCATCCCGTGGGTGCATAGGGAAACGGGAACATACCTGACTCCAAGTGTCGTAACGTCCCTCAATCTCGCCTCTCGGTAATTGATTGAAGAAACTCCAGTCACACTCAACCCACCCTTTGTCTCACGCTCTGTGGATAGATACAGGAGGGCAGCCTTTTCCTGAAACCCATTGATGTAATCCTCACAGTCACTTGTGCAAAGGTTGTATGCCTTGTGCGCATTTGATGGTGCAACGGTGCATCCCGCCCTGTGCCGGCATACGGTGCGAGAATGAAGGCCAGGGAGCCTTATGGTGCAGTGCACAGAAACAAATTGTGCTTTGTGCATTGAGAGGCCCATCCCGTGCGTGCAACACTTCATTAACACTTCTCTCCTCTCATTTGATTTGAAGGGAAAAAACTGGTCTCTCGCCCCACCCTCTGTCTCACTCTCTGTTGATAGATACAAAGGGCAACCATACTCACTTCCCCATCCGGTTAGGATGAGAGCTCACATCACTCAAGGGGTTGTTGATGAAGATCGCGTCATCAGTTGTTGAAGAGGCGTACCCAGGGAGGTAGCCATCAAATCGAACATTGTATTGGACAGGAACATATCGTCTGCTAGAGGACAGGTAGTCACTTTGCAAAGAGACCCAGGACACAGCGTACCAAGGGAGGCAGCGTCGGAATTGGATCCTAGGGATATCAATTAATGAATCCACTGTCTGGACTGCTGGGTGTTACCACCTTTTCCACAGCCAGCTTCCCGCCCAAGGGTGTTTACCACCTTTTCTTGGAACGAGGCCCGCTATGACAGGGAATTGCTTCCTTTTCTCTCATAACAGATTTGTTTTGTTTTGTTTTTTTTCTTTTTCTTCTTTGTTTTTTCTTTTTCTTTTTCTTATTTTCCCCTATTCCCGAGGGTGTTTCCACCTTTTCTCGAAGAACAGGTCGGCATGACAGGGACCTAAGTCCTTTTCTCCCATGACCGATATGTTTTTTTTTTTCCTTTTTTTCTTTTTGTTTTTTTGTTTGCAAATTGAGCAAGGGAATGGTAGAAAAACCATGTGTCAAGACCAACCTCGCCACTGTCGCTGGTGGAAAATAGAGGATAAGAGATCAAGGCTGGAAGGGGGGTTTAAGGGGACAGAGGGTTGCGCCCACTTCATCAGAAGTGGTTGAAGAACGGCTATTAGAAGTAGCATCATAAGAAGTACAGTGCCGTGCCAACGAGGGAAAGGATCACGTGACCGTAATTGTCAAGATCCCCAAGGAGGGAAGTACTTCTTTAGGCGATATCCATTGATCAGAAAGGGATCATCAGAGGCATCAACGGTCTGCACTTGGACAGAACCATTAGGGTTGACTGCAAGTACCTTATAGGGGCCCATCCACCGCTGTTGGAGCTTGCCAGGAAACTTGCCAAATCGTGAATCATAGGCTAGGACCAACTCACCTTCTTTGAACTCCTTGTGCTTGATGAAACTGTCATGGTAAGCCTTACGTCGAGCTTGCGTGGCTTCCATGCACTGTAGAGCCATCCGACGAATTTCGTCCAAACATTCCAAGTGCAGGAGACGGCGTTGCAGTGAATCATCATCCCCCAAACGCTCTTTGATAGCCACTCTCAAAGAGGGTAGTTCCAATTCAACAGGAAAAACAGCTTCTGTACCATACACCAACTGGAAAGGTGTCTGTCCCGTTGCTGCTTTATGGGAGGTTCTGTAAGCCCAGAGGGCCTCTGTAAGTCGATCGTCCCAATCACGACGATGTGCGGCAATTGTTCTTGTCAGAATCGAGCAGAGGATGCGATTGGTGACTTCGACTTGGCCGTTGGCTCTGGGGTAATAAGGAGTGGACTTGCGATGGCGGATCTTATACAACTCTGTCAACTCTTCCATGACTTTATTAAGGAAATGAGTGCCTCTATCACTTACCAGCTCTAAGGGACTGCCAAAACGGGTGATGATATTCTCGTACATGAACAGGGCCACGCTGTTACCATCGTCCCGCTTTAGGGCTTTAGCTTCACACCACTTTGTAACATAATCCGTACATACGAGGATGTATCGGTTCTGTTTCCTTCTGGTAGGAGGGTCGATTGGACCTACGAAGTCAATGCCCCACTTCTCAAACGGCTTCAAAGGAAGGATAGGTTGCAATGGCATGGCATTTGTCCTCGTGGGTTTCCCCATTCTTTGACAAGCATCACATCTTTTACAATAATCATAGGAATCTTTGTGGATGGTAGGCCACCAATATCCTGCTAGCAGAGCCTTCCTAGCTGTAGCTTCTCCTGCAAAGTGACCTCCACATGGCTCGTCGTGGCAAGCCTTCAAAATAATCCCAATCTCGTCTCCTGCAACACATCTTCTGAGCACTTCATCTTTGCCTTTCTTGTACAGTGCACCGCCTACCAGGGTGTAGGGGGCTGATTCTAGCATGAGCTTCTTCCTTGCCCGACTAGAAATACCAGGAGGGTACTGTTGGGTTGCCAGCAGATTAGCAATGTCTGCATACCAGGGAGTTACAGTTTCTACCAAGAATAGGGAAGCATCAGGGAGATCTGGATCATCTTGCTCCTCGTCTGCAGTTTGTGGGATACGCGACAGATGATCAGCCAGAACATGGGAACGACCAGGCTTAGTAATCACCTCAAAGTCGAACTCCTGGAATAGAAGGAGCCATCTCATCATTCGTCCTTTCACATCTGCTTTGTTCATCAAGAAGGACAGGGCCTCATGATCCACATAAAATTTAAAGTGGGTAGATAGGAGGTAATGGCGAAACTTCTCCAGGGCAAACACCATTGCCAAGCACTCCAGCTCGGTCACTGTATAGTTCCGCTCCCTATCAGTGACTTTTCGGCTTGCGTAATAGATCGGTTGATCCAACTTTGAGGAGCCCTTTTGGCAGAGGACAGCACCTAAGCCTTCAATTGATGCATCAGTGTGTACGTGGAACTCTTTCGTCCAATCAGGAGGTTGCAGAATGGGTGCCTCTATCAGACACTGCTTCAGAGTGTGGAAGGCTTTGTCACATTCTTCTGTCCAAGTAAACTCTGCATCTTTCCTCAGGAGCTTGTGCAAGGAGGTTGCCTTTGTCGCAAAATGGGCTATGAACCTTCTGTAGTAACCCACATGGCCTAGGAATCCCCTCAACTGTTTGAGGTTGGTGGGTGCTGCCAGAGCTGCAATCTTTTTGATCTTTGCAGGGTCTGTTGATATCCCTTGTGCAGAGACAATGTGGCCCAACAGAACTCCAGAAGAAACCCCAAAGATGCATTTTTTGGGGTTGAGGGAAATCCCATACTCCCGGCATCGGTCAAAGCATTGCTCCAGGTGCTCCCAATGTTCACGGATCAAACTATAGACACAGAAGTCATCCAAATATACCTCAATGAAGTCGTGCAGATGATTTTGAAATGCAGCCATCATGACTCGTTGGAAAGTAGCAGGGGCATTGCAGAGCCCAAATGGCATCACTCGGTAAGCGTAGGTCCCCCATTCTGTGGTGAAGGTTGTTTTGGATTGGTCTTCTTCTGCGATTTGGACTTGGTTGTATCCACTGAATCCATCCAGAAGGGAATAAAGCTCATGTCCTGCCACTGTGTCCAACAGTTGGTCTGTGAAAGGGATAGGAAAGTGATCCTTCTTTGTCTTGGAATTAAGCTTTCGAAAATCCACACATATTCGCAATTTGCCATTCTTCTTGGGTACAACCACGATGGGTGAAACCCATTCACTATTTGCCACTGGATAGATGAACTCGGCTTCCAGAAGCTTGAGCAGCTCCGCTTTCACCAATGTGGAATAATTCGGGTTCATTCGCCTCTGTCGTTGCCGTACTGGCTTGGCATCAGGCTCCAAGTCAATATGATGTTGACATATTGTGGGATCAATCCCCTTTAGGTCTTTGTAGGACCACACAAACACGTCCAAATTTTCTTTCAACAAGTTGTACAAGGTTGACAACTCCTCTTCTGGGAGACTGCTACCCACCTTCAAGTGGCGTTCAGTGCCTTCAGCATCCACAAAGGTAAACTGCCTTTCACCTTCTACTTCACGGATGAAGGTTCCGCGGACTGCTTCTGGGTAGAGATCCGACTCCTTCAAGGGAGTGGTGTCCTCGTCTGATGTCCCACTAGAACCAACTTCTTCTTTTGATGGAGACTTAGGTTGCTCCTTAAGATGTTGGAATGGGATAAGAGCCATTTCGGGTTTGGTTTCAAGAGTAATTACCTCTTGGCTTGAAGACTCATCTTCTGATGATACATCCAGGAACGTCACATAACAGGGACCCTCTGATGCTTGTTGGGTTAGTTGGATTGGTGCTTGTTGGCACGGTGCATCATCATCATCTTTCTTTGGCAAGGATAGGTTAGGACGGCATGAGCCACTGCTAAAACTTGTGTAAAAGAGCGCAAGCGCACCGCAGTTTAACTCAAGGAGCGCTGGGCTCTCACCCATGCAATTTGTAAATATAGATGGGTGGTGGAAGGGAAGCTAGGAAGATAGAAGGACAATGGGAAAAAGGACCTACGGCCGGCCATGTAAAAAAGGGAAAAGGGGATGACCGCCCAAAAGGGATTTAGGGTTTTGTATATAAAGTTAAAAAGTGAATGAGAAGCTCATTCTTGTGTGTGGCCAAAAGTAGCTCTCCTCTCCTCCTCCTCCTTCTTCTTCTTGCTTGCTTGAGCTTGTGCTTGAGAGAGGGAGTGTGAGAGTGTGAGGGAGTGAGTGTGTGAGGGTGAGGGACCGTGGGTTGGAGAAGCTCTCCATCTTCTCCTCTCTTCTTCTCTTCTCTTGCTCGCAGTGAAGGAGCTTGGAGCTTGGAGTGGGAGGATCGAACTTGCTTGAAGCTTGC
The DNA here is from genome assembly GCF_053477565.2 of Lygodium microphyllum. Classification (NCBI taxonomy): domain Eukaryota; kingdom Viridiplantae; phylum Streptophyta; class Polypodiopsida; order Schizaeales; family Lygodiaceae; genus Lygodium; species Lygodium microphyllum. The sequence goes on along the minus strand of NC_141146.1, from coordinate 12,856,710 downwards.
ACTTGGATCGTGGAGCTACCAGAGTGCACGGGAGAGGAGGTAACTCGAATGGCATGGAGGTAAGCTCACTACACCCATAGATATGGATGGCGCATCAGCTATGTGAGAGGTAGCCATTAGTGCTTGGCTTGGAACGCTTGAAACAATAAGCAGTCCGTGGGTCTTGGCGGTTGAGCAAAAGCTCCCACAATGCTCGGGCACTAGGTGCTCGAAAGAGGAGAGGGCAGCTCGAGACAAGTAGGAATTTGACGCATTGTTTAAAAGCATTCTGGAAACAGTTGTGGCCAGGGACTACTCTATCCAGGTCCTAGCCGACATCTTCCCTGCCCAGCCTCACAGGAGCCCCTCACCGGCACAGCCTCAGTCACCCGACCACCCGGACTCGCCTCACCTCATACAAATAGAGCAGCCCCTATGATATATAAGTTGCTTAACAAAGGCTATCCTGCCATAACTTTTTTTCTTTAAATGGTTAAAGGGACAGGCTCCCCACCTCTATACACTTTTCTTACCTACTGCTAATATATGTCACGTCTTTAACAAGCACCAGAATATACATCGCAGTCAGCATCATAGGATTTTGATAAAGTAATATCTTGACGTGATTGCATTTGTTCATTGTACTTGATGCATGCGACTTGCATATACTCTCATGAAGTGACAAGTGGATGCATGATGACACATGTCTTCGTGCGAACGTGTTCAATCCCCAAGTCACCGCAAAACCACCAACCTCACAAAGAGCCGCGACAAAGCCACGCTGCCGAAAGCAAAAATCACCCTTGCGAGCACCCATGTCACATGGCCCAAAGCATGATCTTAACCACTTCCTCTTTCTGGGTTACACTCTACACCGGCACTCACGGCAGCTGTTACCTCAATTGTATCAACATCGCACGTTCCAAAGAGGGTTGCAAAATCTCAAGTGTATCTCCCCATCTCAACAACTCCTTCTCTAACAATGAGGCTAGGGCACAATCATCACTGTAATATCCATTTCCTGAGCCTTCAAAGCTCGACATCTCCCAACCCATTGAAAGGCTGATAGCCTCAACATATTGCAATGGTTGTACTCAGGCAAGTCCCAAAAAAAAAAGAACAAAAAAAAGGAAAAAAAGAGAGAAAAAAGCAAAGAAAAGAGACGAAAAGAAAAGAAGCACCCATGATCACAGCATAGCACCTAAGGGTCCTCAAATTAGGTACATCGAGTGACCTTGGTCGGCTGGCTCCGTCCCTAGTCCCCTCACCCTTTTGCATCACCCACAATTGTTCATGGCACATCAAGGGCAGGACATACCCCGGGAGCTTGTCTCGCCTATGGTTAGACCTGTCACCCTGACCCATTTGCACGATTCCCTTTTGCACTCTACCTTAATACCATTGCAATCAATCGTGGTAAGCACCACATGAATGGCCATGAAAAGTACATCGTCCTTATCAAGCAAGTCCAGTAGCTCACAGCTACCGAAAGTGTGGTGTCCCTGTGTTCAATTATGCTACGTCGTGCAGTCACAATGCAAAGGATGTCTCATACACCTTCACGTGTACTTCTTCTCAACATGGACAACTTTGCTTCATCCACACATTTTTACGAGAAACCAGCCCGCAGTCTTCTAACTACGTAATATCTAAGTATGCACGAGCATTCACATAATATCTGCACCGAAATATATACATAGTTTGGGACCTCAAGTGCATGACAATACTCTCAACTTGCTTAGAGTTTGACCTGTCTCCCAAATTAATTGAACTATGTCTTGTGTATGATAGAGAAGACTAGCACTACCCCTAAGGAGAGACCACCAATGAGAGGTTTTCAATTGCAAGTATTGAAGAATCCAATGAAAGTGTCGTTCACTCTTCATTGACACTCAACTCTGAATTCTTATCCTTTATTATCCTACAAGCCCACCAAGAATTGTCATGTGCAGAATCCCCAACAAACCAACACTTGTGCTAGCCATCAGTGCAATCCCCAACAAAGAATAGCCCTACCACCAACTCCAACAACCCTACCACCAGCCACCTAGGCCACCAATGTGCCCCCAATGACCTTCCTCCACACCACCACCAACACTCCTCCACAGCAACCATAGATGTTCCTTCCACCCATGTCTTCAGTGCATGCTAAAGCCTGCTACCTACGACGGTGAGTGCCATGGGACTGGCACTCGTCCAGGAGGGGGGTAATGTTAACCATCAGATGAACAAGGTGGAAAATCTGGAAAAGCTAAAGCAGAAGACAAAGGACAAGGCAAAGTGAAATGAAAGACGAAGGCGTGCCAAGAAAAATCTAGAAACATGAGAAGCGCAAAAAAGTCCTAAATAAGGGAAAAAGGCGCACAAGGAAAAGCGCAAGTCAATACTTTTGTAAAAGAGTGCAAGTGCATCATGATTTAATTTAAGGAGCGCTGAGCTCTCACCCGTGCAATTTGTAAAGGTAGATGGGAGGTAGGAAGAAAGCTAGGAAGATAGGAGGACAATGGGAAAAAGGGGCCATGTAAAAAAGGGGATAAGGGGATGACCGCCCAAAAGGGATTTAGGGTTTTGTATGTAAAGTTGAAAAGTGAATGAGAAGCTCATTCTTGTGTGTGACCAAAAGTGGTTCTCCTCTTCTTCTACTTCTTCTTCTTGTTCTTGCTTGCTTGAGCTTGTGCTTGAGAGAGGGAGTGAGAGAGTGTGAGGGAGTGAGAGTGTGAGGGTGAGGGACCAAGGAGGATAAGCTTGTTAAGACTTCAAGCTCAATCTTCTATCTTTGGTATGACTGTACCCGACACTTAGGATGTCCAGCTGTACCACATGCTGACATTGAATAAGTCTGTGGTTAGGACTTAATTGTCTTTGTTGTGAATGGTCCTTGAGACCTTAGGATGTTAACAATCATTTGAGTTATGTGTGAGTATGGATAATGGATGTGGGTGAGAGCACACAGCTCTACACTGTTGGCTTCAACCCTTGTATCTGTCTCTGATTCTTAACATGGTATCAGAGAACCCATGACTGGGCTCTATGGAATGCATGTAGGAAGAAGACCTGAAGAATGAATTGCCAAGGTTGAAGAGAACAAAGGACTGACTGTCATTTTCCTTCATTGTCTATGCTACAAGGTAGGCATTACCATTGTGACTTGCCATTGCTTGAAGAGGGATCTGTGACTTGGTTGACACATTGGATAGGCTTCATTGAGCACATTTGAGTGCTTGATAATCATCATTATCTTCACCATGTGCTGCTGGAAGAGTCTGACAGGCTGCGTGAACTGCGCATGTATGCAGGCTGAATGCATTGGTTGTACTTCATGCTAATGCTTGGTCACAAACTAATCTATGGCTTATAAACAAGCCTTGACAAGGTTGCTAAAGACTTGTGGCATGATAATGCTTGACTGGGAATGAGATATGAGTTGTGAGAGTTGACTGCAGATCTAAAATCTGTCCCAAACTACTATAGACAAAGAGTATTCAGCAGGTACATGTCTTTGGAAAGAGCCTTGAGCTCATAGACATGCCCAAAAAGGGTCTACCGAAGTACATACATGCTAATGCAGACATATGTCTTGGATGTTTTGCTTGTAAACTGAAGATTACTGATCAAGTATACTCAGATCTGAAGCATTTATCTTGGCTGGAAACTGTCAAGAATTTGTGGACAACAAGCACTACTTGGTCCACTACTTGGAACTGAAGGGTTATGTTCTTCATGACATGGTATATCTCTTACAAATGCCTTGAGCACTGAGAAGGGAGTTGAATGCAAATGGTTGCAGCTGGAATTAGATATACTACAATTGTCTTGGCTATTTTAAACAGTGAATACTTTGTATGCCACTTACTCCTGATGACAGGATACTCTTGGGTATTGGCAGGGTTATGCATTGGCTTCCATTTGTTGTGGCATATGGATATGATACCTTGAGGGTATTGTGGACTAAAATACATTGTCTTTGGCCTATTCTTGGCTAACTGAAATTTGCAGGTAGAATACTCTGTCCTTGTACTTGCAGTACATGATGTAATCAGTGTCAGATTGACATGCTTGGAACCCCATATGCAGGGATAGATCTCTGAACTGCTGTAAGTGTTTTTGGGACATGTACCCTCTATGTTGAGCTAAAAAAGGAGCTGCTGTTTACTATCATTTTCAGCCTACAGACTGCTTGTTTGTACATGAATAGGTTGCTCAGATACATGTTGGTTTTGCATTGAATGCAGTCGGTATATGCAAGCTGCAATACCTAAGTGATTGCCAACTGTTAGGATGTGATTGTATTGTTGTTTTCAGGCTAAAGAACTGACTGTCTGAGCAAACAGAGTGCTGAAACTATCATAAAAAGTTGCAAGCTGAAACTGAACTGTTTGGAAGACTTTGGCTTGCAGGTAGTCAGGCAGAGTCTAGAACATGGCAAATGCAGAAAGGACAGACAACATAACCCAGATAGTGGGGGGAAAAATTGACAGTAACAATTATGCCATATGGAAGCTCCGCATGTAGAACTTCTTAATAGGGAAAGGCTATTGGGAGTTGGTGACTGGAGCGGAAGTTGAACCTGAGCTCCCAAATCAACCTACGGCTGATCAGAGATGATTACACCAAGCTTGGACAGAAAGAGCTTGTAGAGTCTTGCACTGGCTCTCTTTATGTATCTCAGATGCCATGGTAATGCAGATAATGAACTGCAGCTCTCCTAAGAATGCATGGGACATTTTGGTCAAGTATTATGGCACAACCACAAGTGCTAGGAAGATACAGTTGAAGCAGAAGTTCAACAACATGGAGAGGAAGAGCAAATCTATACAGGATTATGTCATGGAGGTTAAGACCATTGCGGATCAGTTGGCATCTGTTGGTTCACAGGTTGAAGATGAAGACATGGTTGCTATGACTTTGAATGGCTTGGGGCCTAAGTATAAGTCTTTTGACACTTCTGTGTCTGTGCGGGCTGAAATGCCTGATTTCAATGTGCTGGTTGCATTGCTTATCCATGAAGAGGTTAAGCTTGGCTTAGCTACAGGATCTAGCAGTTCTAAAAACAAGGATGCAATTTTCTATTCCAATCAATGCAATCGTGGAAACCATGGTAGAGGCTATGGATCTAGCAGAGGAGGCCAGTAAAATGCATCCTATGGCAATAACAATCAGCAGATATCGAATGCAAGAAGTGGTGGAAACTTTAGAGGCAGGGGGAGATCTAGCCCTAGAGGTAGAGGCTCCTGGCAACAGCAGCATCCATCTGACAATCCGAACAAGGATAAGGATTGTCATTACTGCAGGAAGTATGGGCATATTGCCAAGGACTGCTGGAAGAAGCAGGGCAATTAGAAAGGCAAACAACATGGACATTTTGCTACATCTAGTAAAGCAGATGATACTTCAGGAGATAGATTGTTTGCCATGCAGTATGTAAAAGATAGAGTTGCTAAAAAATGCAATGATGATGCAGTTTGGTACATTGATTCAGGGGCATCAAACCACATGACTCCTCATGGTGATTGGTTCACTGATATGGTGGCTGAAAAACATGGCTATGTCTGTACAGGTGATGACATGCAGCATAGCATTGAGCATAAAGGCAAGGTTCCTCTTGTGGTTCATGATGGCAGAAAGAGAAATTTGCATGATGTATTGCATGTTCCTTCGATTACGAAGAACTTACTGTCAGAGCAGAACTTGCAGGTTAGATTCAACAAGCATGGTTGCTTTATTGAAGAGTTTGGCAATGGATGCAAGTTGATAGCTTGTGGCCACAGGAATAACAGAATGTTTACTCTTGATGCTACCTTGCCAGAGCTAAATTCAGCTATGTTTGCTCATGGTTCTGGCACTATCAGAGATTTGGAAATTTGGCACAAGAGAGTGGGGCATGTAAATTTGCAAAGGCTGCAAATTATGCAGAAAAAACAGCTTGTTATAGGTTTACTCAAGTTCCAATATTCAGATATTGGTCATGTATGTGATGCTTGCTAGTTTGGTAAGCAGTCAAGGTTGCCATTTGTCAGCAGGCATGTAAGGCAGAGTACACGTCTGTTGCACTTAGTACAATCTGATGTTTGGGGGCGAGCCCATAATGCATCCATGGGAGGCTCGAAGTATTATGTGACATTCATTGATGATTATAGTCACTATACTTGGGTTTACATTCTGAAGACAAAGGATGAGGTGTTTGCTATTTTTCAACAGTTTAAAAAGTAGGTTGAAAAGGAATTTGACTGCTATATCTCTTGCTTGAGATTAGATAGCGATGGGGAGTATGTGTCAAATGAGTTTGACAACTTTCTGGTTGAAAATGGCATATGTAGGCAGCTTACCTATAGCTACACTCCTTAGCAGAATGGGGTAGCTGAAAGAAAGAACAGGGTCTTGATGGAAGTTGCTCGTGCCATGATGAATGAGAAGAATATACCGCTCTATTATTGGACTGAGGCTGTTATGATAGCCATGTATATCTTGAATCAGACTCCCACTGCAGGTATTCATGAGATGGCACTGTTTGAGAAGTTGTATGGCTATAAGCCGAATGTAAGTCACATGAAAGTCTTTGGCTGTCTTGCTTATGTGCATATTCCAGATGAAAAAAGGAAGAAGGTGGATCCAAAAGCGCATAAGTGTGTTTTTATTGGATATTCGCAGGAGAAGAAGGCATACAAATGCTATAATCCCTCTACTAGAGAGACCTTGGTGAGCAGGGATGCTATTTTTTATGAGATGGGTTCTTGGTATGTATCACCAGCTACAGTGCCATCAGATATGCCTTCTAGTCATGTATCTACAGTTGATATGCAGCAGAGCACTGCTATGACAGGACCTAGTAGTCAAACAGTATCCCCATGGACAGGGAGATTGAGGAGCTCACTGTCCACTGACACCAATATGTCAATGAGGGGGAGATATGATGTCATGGACAACAAAGGAAAAGAGAAATTTACTGAGGATGTATCTGGGATGATGAGACCTGGTAAAATGACTTTTGGATATGAGTCTACTGACACTTTAGACAGTGAACTTGGTATTCCAATTGTCTATACGCCTCGCGCAAGGCAGAGCAGGTACATTCTGCCTCATGAGAGAGGGGAATCGAGCAGTGCACCATAGCCTAGATGCTCACAGAGGGTCAGATACCCTGTTGACAAGTTGACATATAGTGGCTACACTGCAAAACATTATGCTTACATGACAAAAGTGATGGAGATCAAAGAACCAGGTACATATGCTAAAGCAGTGGAAGATGAGAACTGGTGTGCAACCATGGATGAAGAAATGAATGCCTTGACTGAAAATAAGACATGGGATCTTGTGCCACTACCTGAAGGAAAAAAGACCATTGGCTGCAAATGGGTCTACAAAATCAAATGCAAGTCGGATGGCAGTGTGGAAAGGTACAAAGTGAGGCTGGTTTCTAAGGGGTATGCCCAACAGTATGGACTTGATTATGAGGAAACATTCAGTCCTGTTGCCAAGATGGCAACCATATGCACTGTGATTGCTTTGGCTGTTGCTAGAGGCTGGAAATTACAGTAGATGGATGTAAAGAATGCCTTGATCAGAATGTCAAGTTGGACATTAGCACTGGAGCTGAAATTTAGGATGTGACTATGTACAGGTAGATGGTTGGAAGTCTGATCTACTTGACCATCATTAGGCCAGATTTGAGTTATGCAGTTGGGCTCATAGGTCAGTTTATGCAGAAGCCCAGGAAGCCACATTTGGATGCTGTTAGGCGGATTATGAGATATGTTAAGTTCAATGTAGATTATGGGATGTTCTATATGGGAGATAAGCCCTTAAAACTGGTTGGATACACAGATGCGGATTGGGTAGGATGCTCATATGATCGCAGATCTACGAGTGGTTATGCTTTTGGCTTTGGAAGTGGCATGATCAGCTGGAGCAGCAAGAAGCAACCAACGGTTGCATTGTCTAGTGCTGAGGCAGAGTACAAGGGTGCTGCATTGGCAGCATGTGAGATTTCATGGCTGCTCAAGCTTATGGCTGATTTGGATATTCAGATGGATGCTCCAGTGACCTTATTATGTGACAATCTCAGTAGTGTACTCCTGGCAACAAATCCAGTATACCATGTCAGGACAAAACACATAGAGATACACTACCATTTTATCAGAGAGATGGTTCTTGTAGGGAGAGTAGATCTTATGTATGTGAAGACTGATGAACAGGTTGCAGACATCTTTACCAAGTCTTTGGGTAAAGATAAGTTCAGTGTTTTCAGACAGCTGCTTGGTGTACAGGTATTGTCTTGAGCTTGAGGGGGAGTGTTAAGACTTCAAGCTCGATCTTCTATCTTTGGTATGACTATACCTGACACTTAGGATGTCCAACTGTACCACATGTTGACATTGAATAAATCGGTGGTTAGGACTTAGCTGTCTTTGTTGTGAATGGTCCTTGAGACCTTAGGATGTTAACATCCATTTGAGTTATGTGTGAGTATGGATAATGGATGTGGGTGAGAGCACACAACTCTACACTGTTGGCTTCAACCCTTGTCTCTGTCTCTGATTCTTAACAAAGCTCTCCATCTTCTCCTCTCTTCTTCTCTTCTCTTCTCTTCTATTGTCTTGCTCGCAACAATGGAGCTTGGAGCTTGGAGCTTGAGGATGGAGCTTGCTTGAAGCTTGCACTTGGATCGTGGAGCTACCAGAGTGTGCGGGAGAGGAGGTAACTCGACCGGCATGGAGGTAAGCTAACTACACCCGTAGATATGGATGGCGCGTGGGCTATGTGAGAGGTAGCCATTAGTGCTCGGCTTGGAACGCTTGAAACAATAAGCGGTCCGTGGGTCTTGGCGGTTGAGTAAAAGCTCCCACACGAATTGATACACTTCACATACTTTATGCATCTTATCAAACCTAAACTTGGGCAAGCCATCCACAATTTGTTTTGACTACATGTCTTTCAGTCGTTGCACATTCATATGATCAATTCTCTTATGTCAAATTTCAATATTAGCCATAATACCTAAACCTTGTGCAAACATGGTAGCATCCATTTTAGGCAGACTTACATCAAGAGTAAACAATCTGCTAGCATGTTTCCCTTTTGCAATCAACCTGCATTCATTTTTGAGATCTTCTACATAACAATCATTAGATGTGAACCAAACTTGCACTCCCTGGTTCTACCATCTAGCCAATAAAAACTAACTTTTTTGTAATATTTGGTACATGTAGCACATCAACCAAGTACTTGGTTTTACCATCTTGAATACTTAAGAAAACATTTCCAACATGAGTAATCGGATGAGTTGTATCATCCCCTATCTCCACATTGCCTGAAGACTCTAGATTGCACATCTCTCTAAATCATTCTCTATGAGAAATCATGTGGTTAGAGGCATCTGAATCTACATATCATACATTATTCTTTGATGAACCATCGGTAGTCATAGTATTCATAAAGTGCTACATTAAAAAAAATTGTTCACTTCTATCATCATTGTTTCTACTACTAGATACATAATTACCTTGGTGCTTTTTTCCATTTCTAATTTTAGCATTCTTTTTAAAGAAATTTTTGAAAATGTAGCCTTTCCGACCACAATGCCAATTTTCCTTGCTATCACCAAAATTATATTGCATATTAGAATCTACAACTTGGCCTCTTTGACTTCCCCTTTCTTGTCGACACTGTCCTCTATTTTGTTGTGTAACATAACTTTGACCATGATCATCACCTTGGCCTTTGCCATGATCTCTACCTCTACTAGTAGAGTAAATTATATGTTCAGACTTGTTCTTGCTTTAAGAAGAAGAGAATCCAAGCCAAGATTCTTCTCCTCAAGTATTAGCATAGAAATCAAGTTTGTAAAAGCTCTTATATCTATGTCCAAGACCATCTAAGCGTGCACATGCATCATCATTATAATCAACTATCACACTAATAGATCTAAGAGCTTCCACAATACTCTCGATCTTCGAGGCATAATCATTAATGGATAGTTTCCCTCTTTTCACTTGGTTAAGCTCTCTTACTTAAGTTGCAGCTTTTTGGCCTTTGTGTTTACTTCAAACAGCCTTGCAAGATTCTTCCATGCAATAAAGAGGGTATTGGATTCATGCAAATAGCCCATCATGCTATCTGTGACACTAACAAGCAACCAATATATAACTTTACTCTATGTCTACTCCCAACCTTTCCTAGTCTTTACCTACTTGTTCTATAGTAGGATTTTATGCAAGAACTTTGGGTGCTACTATCATGCCTCCTGTAATGTAATTCCAGACACCTTTACTCTTCAAGTAATTTTTTATCCTAAACTTTCATTTAGGATAATTGTCCTTATTAAGCTTATCACCGACAATCTAGTTGAAGTTGTTAGACATTTTGACAAAACAGAAAACCGTGTAAAAAATTGCAATCTACAAGCAAGTTGATACTAGGTGCACCACAACTAAACACGGAGCCTTTCTCATTGATTGCACAACAATAACCACAATTTACAATCTGTATGTAGATTCCTTTTGTGTTTGCAACCCAGCAAATGCCTAAAATCTTACAGATTCAAAATTTGTAATATGTGAATTGTAAAGGATTGACATAGCTAAAACTGTAATATACCCAAAAACTATTGTGTTGAGACAACTTATAGGTCCAAAATGGAGATTGAAATGACCTCAGATGCCAAAAATCATAGTGAGTAAGCCCAAGGGTCTTGTCTATAGTATATAGACAGTTCTTCTTGCATACCAGATTTTAGTGCAATCAGAGATTGTAGCCCTGCTATCCTCAGGAGCCTCTTGCGGCCAAGGCAAATCCAGCAAGGTGGAAGAGCTTCTTACCCATTGCTTGCTTGCTTACTTTTGTGCTCCAACACCTTCATCTCAGCCTTCAATCGAGCTTCGTGCAATCATGGGATGGCTCTTATACCATAAAACAAACTCCTCTTTATCATTATCAACAAACTCCAACCATATTGCACTTTGATGGTGGGGACAAACTCTAAAGTGGGCAGATAGCCATCATATTTTACATATATAGACAATACATCAACAAGTTTATTTGTGTCTTTGTTGTGGTTGACACTTTCCATAAAATCATGCAACCTTCCATTTAACTCAATTAATACAACTCCAAGGTTTTTCTTAGCCCTTGCACACTTCCTCATCTCTTGCATGTGTTAGCATCTCTCCACCTCCTAGTATCTACGTAAATATTTTCCATCAACAAGTATGTAGAGGCATCATCTTGATTCACTTCCACAAGTTGCTAAAAACATATCTTTCCCACTACCATAGGTTTTACAAGCACTAAGTAGAGCCACTAAGACTATCCTAGATGGTGGACATTACATGGCTTCTAGAAACTTCTCTATGTCATCAACATGCCTTGATCTTGCAAATAGATATAACATACAAGGATAGTGATCCATTGTTGTTTCTCCTTCATACTTTTCTTTCATTGTTTTGAAATATTTCTTATGCTCAAGGACAAGCTTTGCATTAGTATAAAGCTTCATATGATCTTATGCTTTCTAAAGATTGACCTTACATGATTGAAGCAGGGTATGCATGTACTATAACTCATATTTTCTTTGAGGGTCTATCTTCTCATTGAGCAGGACCATAGGAAGGGAAATCTTATATCCATATAGCACCTCCAAAGGAGGAACCCCAATGCTAGAGTGAGTGGAGTTGTTGTATGCAAACTCAGGCAAATGTAGCCACATATCTCAACTATGATGTATATCATGGCAAAAGTACCTCAAATAGGTCTTAAGCCATTTATTGACCCTCTTGGTCTTGACCATTAGTCAAAGGGTGGTATACTATGGATGGAGCAAGCTTGGTATCCATAGGTGAAAAAATTGCCTACCAAAAGTTGCTCATAAACATAGCATCTTTGTCATGTGCTATGACTTGTGGTAACCCATGCAATTTAAATACATGCTTCATAGATTGAGTGGCCACTCAAGACATAGTATACCGAGTCTTAGTGGGGATAAAGTGAGCAAATTTGGTGAGCATATCTACTATCACATACATGTTGTTCCATCCTTTCTTGGTTATGGGCATGCCTGTCATAAAAGTCCATGGTGATATGCATCCATTTTCCTTTAGGGATAGGTAAGGGCTGCAATAAACCGGATGGTCTACGAGTGTTGTCCTTGTTTTATTGACATGGAATGCATCTAAACACAAAATCCTTGACATCTATCCATAGACCCTTCCAATGAAAGCTTTTGGAAATCTTGTTATATGTCTTGAAGGCACCTAACTGACTAGCAATGGGGCAATAATGTATCTCTTCCATGATACTTTGTGTGAAGGGAGAAGTGTGGCGGGTGACAATATCGCCATGTGACCATATGAGTCTATTCCTAAGCTAATATTGGGAGTTTTCTTCCATTACCCCATGCTATAACTTTTGAAATATGTTGCTAATTCTTCATTTACCAAGTAGGCTTCTTGGAGCTCCTCAATCCAATAACTATGTAACTCTGATATTGAGGAAGACACTTTCAAAATCTTAATTCTATAAAGTTTCCACCCGTCTCCTCTACTTAAGAGTCAAAGTAGATTGAGTCAAGAAGTATTGGAGGACTTAATGGTCACTCTTCACTTTAAACTAGATACCATAGAGGTAATGGTGCCATTTCTTAACATCATAAAGGATGGCCAACATCTCTATGACCATTTCTTAACATCATAAAGGATGACCAACATCTCTTGGTCATAAACATTCATATGTATTTCTTTTTCATCAAACTTACAAGTCTCAAAAGCAATCACAATTTTCTTGTAGAAAAAAAATACCTATATCTCTGCCACACTAGCTTCACATTGAATGGTGAATTCTTTTGAGAAGTCAAGGCATACAAGGATAGGGGCTGAAGTAAGCATTTTCTTCAATCTAAGTGTTCTTTCCAAGTATAGTAAACACACAAGTCATCCACAAAGACCTCTAACTCCTTCCTAAGCATATCTTTGAATATAGTGCACATAAGTCATTGAAATGTAGCTGGCATGTTAGTCAACCACCAGAAAGGCATGACTATATTGGCAAAGACGCCCCACTCAGTGGTGAATGTGCTCTTATGCCTATCATTAGAATGCACTTGCGCCTGATTGCATCTAGAGAAGCCATCCAGAAAATTGTAGGCCTCTTTGCCAGCCACTCTCTTGAGCATGTTCTTGGTGTATGGAAATGGATAGTTATCTCTCTTCATAGTAGCGTTTACCTTCTTGTAATTGACACACACTCTAATCTTTCTATTCTTCTTCAATATGATGACTATGGGTGAAACCCAATCCGTGTGCTCAATTTTGTAGATGAATCATGTTGTCATTAGCTTGTTAATTTCTTCCTTGATGGCGTGGGTATGCCTTGGATTCATGGGATACGATCACTACTTGACTGGCATTGCGTCAGGTGTCATGGATATGTTGTGAGTCACTACACTCGGGTCCATCCCTTTGAGCTCTTCTAGGGACCAAGCAAAGACATCTATATACTCTCATAAGAGAGCAATGAGACTTACTTTCTCTTTCTCACTCAAGTCATTGGCTATAAAGATAGGTCAGTTTGTCTTCCCTTCCCTGGCTAAATTGACCTCCTTGACCTTGCCAGGCCCTTCGATTGGTTCACTTGCTTGCCCTTGTCGTTTGGCTCCTAGCAAGATCACTACCCTATCTCATTTTTTGAATTTCGTGAATTGCTTTGGTAGGTCTTGCGATTTTCTCTACTCCTCTGCCTGTGTTTCCTTAGGTAGCTTCCATCGTTCCTCCCTTAGCTGTCTGTGCCTTAGGTGGACGAGTAGGTCCCCCTTGGTGCGCTTAGTCCTAGAAGGTCTCTGTCTTTGCTAGAAGAGGGAGTCTCTCCTAGAGGTCGCAATTCGAAAGGCAAGTCCATCTTCAACAATGATGCGGCACTTGGTTGGCTAGGCTTGCCTGCTCGAGTCAATCGTGCCTATGTGTTCTAACAAGGTTCGATCGCAATCCATGCACATGACCCCTCTCTCAAATCTAAAGGCATTCAGCTTGTGTGGTCTAGAGTCAACTTGTACTTGTTCGATTACATGTCCCTCAATGTCGTATTCTATAGTGTCTATTTTCCTTCCGCTCTCATCACTGAAGGAATAGCAGTCTTCATATTTGTGGTCAGAGGTATCTTGATCCGACTATTTATTATCTCCCAAGTCCTGTTACGTCTCTTCTCGCTGGTCAGGGACTAAGGCCCAATTGTACATCAAGTTTAAATTGTGCACCTTGACCATCGCCACTTAGGTTCATCTAAGAGATCTTGGAGTGGCTTGAGATTCATCAAGTTTAAATTGTGCACCTTGACCATCGCCACTTAGGTTCATCTAAGAGATCTTGGAGTGGCTTGAGATTCATTGCTGGATTGCCAGCTAACTTGTCAGTCAAATATCCTAGGATCTTGAGGAGCTCTCATCTATTTCTTGGGACTTGGAATGTGAGAGGGTTGGGTCTTCTGCGTAGGCTTCCAACCATCATGCAGACTAGTACTGAAGGTGTGTCCTTGGGCTTGCCAATTGTCTTGATGGCTTGTTCATACTCATTGTCAGAGAACGGAAAAATGATGGTAGCAAGAACATGCATCTAGTCTCACTCGTCCTCAAGGCACAGAATATACTTGGTTAAGGGTCAACAAGATTTCCTAATCAGGCCACCGTCGCCCTTCAGCGTGGTAGAGATGGCATCTAGGTCAACCAGTGTGGTCTTCCAAGTGTCCATCTCTGCCCTTACAGCCTCTATTTGATTACCTAGGAAGATGAGACCGTTGCTCCAGTCTTTTATGACTCTCGCACTGCACATCCAAGGTTGGTCTAGCAAGATGTCATAGTCCACTCCCTTCATGACTATAAAGTCAATAGAGAATTGGATTCCTGTGATCTTCACTAGCCAACTTTTTAACACCCCGAATGGTTTCACCTTCATTCCATTAGCCAGTGTGACATTGAACCTAGCAGTTTCGACTTGTGGGTTACCCCAAGTTTGGAGTGCTACATGGCTTAGCACACTCACTCCCATCCCCCTGTCTATGATTCCCTTTCTTGTGACATCTCCAAGAGCTAAGATTGGTAGGACTGTATGCCTCTCTGTGCCTTCCCAAAAAGCATTGACATGCAAGGATTTAGGCATGGAGTGTAGCATCAAGCTCGGTATTTGTGTTTCTGCATCGTCCTCATGCAAGTCTATGGAAACTTGCTCATTTGATTCTTCGACCCACTGTTTCAGCTCTTGCCATAGCGTTGGATGATGTCTAAGTAGGTCGCCTATGCTTAGAGTCACATGGGTGGTCACCAATGTATTAAGGAGGTTACTAGCTACTTGCCTCTCTTCTTCCAACTCCGCGGTTCTTGGCCAGAGGCCTTGACTGGTTTGTTGGCCTATAGCATTTAGACTTTGTCTAAGTGGCACTGCTTGTGGTGCCATCACAACCTTGATTTTGGTCATGGGGGTGAGACTTGCATGCTTATGCTTGAGAGATCATCGATCTCATCTTCTTGTATGGGCTCAACATCTTTTAGGTGCTCTTGGGCTTCTTTCACCTACTCTTTCATCTTCTTGATGGCTTCGAGTTGGCACATCGGGTTGGGGTACTTCCCGACCTTAGCACTTCACTTCTGTTTTCAGCCATCTTTGGAGCCGATCTTTCTGTCTTTGCGTCGATGGCTCTCTTTCTAGCATGCAATATATTGGTGCTTTTGATTTTGAGCATGACCTTAGTGTCCAACCTTTTCTTCCTCTGTCTCTGATTCTTCTTTCCGATTGAGGTTGCTTTGAGATTGCTAGGCCCTGGCCAATGATATGCCGACCTGCTTTATTTGTGCAACACGAGTCATAACATACAATGGGATAAGCGTGGCCTCCCCATCAAGTGTCTCGACGCTAAAAAATCACAATGGAATCGATAGCTCATTTGCCGAACTAGAGGATGGCTTCTATCTAGGGCAATCGACAAAGAGATGAGCGATTCCACGCTCAGTGCATCTTAGGTCAGCCTTATCTCTATTTACTTGCTCCCTCTCGAGGCAACATGAAGAAAAGTGTCCTGGGAGATTGGATCTTTGGTCTGCTCTCCTAGGCCTCTGCCTCTGCCTCTACCTAACACCATCACTGGTATTGGTCACTAGTCCATGAGGACTACATTGCCTTCTTCGTCGTATGACACATAAGCATGTATATAAGGCTCATCGTTGTTCGGCTCCTCCATATAGTGGACTGGAGTGTCACTCAGTGGATGGTTTACATAGGGTCCAGGAGGTCTAGGGATGCCTGTAGGATTTATCTCCATCCTAGGGATGACCGGCTTAGTGTCATTAGGTGCTAGGATGGCCATGGGGCTCCCCTTCCAAAGAAGTTTGGCAGCCTATTCGCAAGGTAGGATTAGTCGTAAGGCTACGAGTATGGGAGTCTCCAAGGTATTCGACAATGCATGGCGTCATGGCCAAATCTACCGTAGTTAGTGCAAGGTCATAACCGAGGGTCTTAACACTCGGTGAGCAAGTGGTTTCCGCCACAATACACGCATTGGATGTGTGAGCGCACTGGTCGTGTCATCATCTCTTGCAATTTGGCTATGTCCATCTACTAGCTCTTCTCTTGAATCAGTGCCCTTCCCTTTATCTTGAGCACTTGAGCTTGATCTCTCAGTTATTAGCAATGAAGCTCTCTCGAAATTCCTAGCGCTGGACTCTTCTCGATTAGAGCTCTTGGAGTTTCTCTCCTTGAGCTGGTCGTCCACTCTAATAGCTTCATCAAAGACCCTTGCTAGCACGTCTTGCTACAAGCTTGAGTTGCATGTCAAGGATTTTTAGAGCTCTTCACTTCATATTCCGTTAATGAATACTGTGGACACCGCTCTTTCAGTTGGTCTCTTGCCCATAGGGATTCTCTTGAAGAGGCTCCTCACATGGGCTACATAATCTCGAATATCCTCTTCCTGTCTCTGCTTGATGTTCATGAGTCGCACTAGTAGGTTGTCAGAGTATCTTGGTTCGGAGAATCTCTTAATGAATAGATTTTTCAGGCCATTGAAATTAGCTCGCTCAATAGCATCTAGACTCGTGTACCAAGTCCTACCCTTATCGCCTAAGTACATACCGAAAGCTTGCAAGCATTGAGTGGGATCACTGAGGCTGTTGGCCTTGTAGACCTACTCAAATTGCTCCACAAAGCTGTATGGGTCATCGTTTGCTTGGTGTTTGTCTAGTTGCTTTGCTACCACGGGAATTTTTTATTGGCTCTTAAAGCCTTGGTTGAATCCTAACCTTGCCAGTAGTGATGTTGCTAACACTGCAGTGCTTTGCTCCCCTACTGTGTTATCTAGTAGTCACTTTGTTAGAAGCTCGCTTAGTGTGAGGTCTCCTTCTAGCCCTCTCTCACTCTCCCTCTGATTTTTTCCTACTAGGGCTAGCACTCTTTGGATATCTTGCATTTCCATGCTTTGGCGTAAGCTCCTAGTCTGCCGATCTTGGTTGTATGTGACTATGCCTTGCAAAGCTTTGCATGCTAGCTTTCTCTCCTCCTCAAGATCTGCTATGATGTCCTGTGCAAGTCTACTGCGGTGTTCTAACCGGTTTTGAGAATCATATTTACTCACTAACTACTTGATCCCCTTAGGAAAATCTCCTAGGTCAAGTTCTTCATTGCTTCTACGACATGAGCTTCCCTCTTCCATGCCTAAATGTTAACCCCAGCTCGAGACCAAAGAAAAAGAAGTAAAATATAGAGACAATGGAAGAAGCAGGATGGAGAACAAGCAAATGCGTAAGGATGGCCTCTAAAATCAAGTTAAAGGCAAAAGTGCATTTTTAAGTGAAAGGCACCCCAAAATCAGTGGTGCATTTTTTGAGAGCCGCTAATAAGTGGTGGTTCCGAATCTAGGGTTTCTAGGGACCAAATAGTTGGTTTATGTCCTTTGACAAGAACTGCCAAGCTGAAATACAAAAATCGGAACATGCTGAGAGGGCTAGACGGCGGTTGGAGATTTTAAGGCATTATTTCCCTCAAAGAAGCAGCCCACTACGCATAAGTGGCAGTGGTTCTAATAACCTAAGTGTCATAAGTAGCTCTTTGAGTGCAAGTGAAAGTCTTAGCACTTCCCCTCTTCCAATCAATCAACCCACTTCAAGTGGGGGTGTAGTTTTACCTACGCAAACTCATGTTGTCAATTTGGTTGTAGCCATGGCACAACCCATCGCAATTCCAGTACGGACACTAGATTTACTGGCATTAGGAGCACCTTTTTCCATCTTCCATGGGTTAGCAGAAGATATTGGAGAACTCCATATTCAGGAGTTTCAAATGCTCATGTTTAACTATCGAATCCAAGATGAAGGACACCTAATGATGTTCTTCAATATGACATTAAAAGAAAGGGCAACAATATGATATCATGGTCTAGATGCCGAAACCATAACTAGCACTAACTAATTCTTCACGGCCTTCCGTAGAGAGTTTGCTCCTGAGAAAGGTGGATAGTATTGGTTGCATGTCTTGAATGTAGCACGCCAAGAGCCAAATGAGAATGTCCAAGCCTATGCCAAGAAGCTAAAGCAAGTTCTTCGTAAACTTAACAGTTATATCCCTATTCCACCTGCTGCACATTTGCAATATTTCCTACATGGATTAGATTTCAATATCCAGGTGCGGCTCAGTAGTGTCCCTTTGGCCGACATTGACACTGCTATCACCCAAGCAGAAGGAGTAGAGTCAAGCTTGCAAGCGGCTTATGCAGCAAGGATAAATTGGAATGGTAATAATTTGGCATTGACCAACGGGATTCAAGGGGACCCCATGTCAAATGTGAATGGCAAAGGGGGTATCATGCCGAATTTGCCTATGTTACCAGCTTCTCCCAATAGTATGACTATGCCTATGGCTAGTCAGATGGGCCCACTACATGGTGGAGGCCAAATAACAAATCCTAATGTTGTCCCAGTAGGTCCGCGACCAATTCTTAATCAAGTGGTTAGGCCGATGGGACAATAGACAGACGATCGCGGCTATGAGTCGAGTGCCTCTAATGTCCTTGGCAAAGTGAAGGACATGATGAAGCACTACACCGATATGATTTCTGAACAATATAGACAAATAGCTATGGATGTCAATTTTCTTAAGAAGCAGCAAAATTTGATAAGGAGCCAATGCCCTGAAGAGGGTGCCCCCTCAAGATTCAGTTGTAAGTGGTGTGGTGGCCAACATTTCCCTAGGAATTATCTGAATGTCAAATGTGATATTTGTGAAAAGTCTGGCCACTTAGATGCTACTTGTTGGAGTAAGATTAGTTCTCTCCAACAAGGGAGTAAACTGCCAGGTCTAGTTAACCATCACGCACAAGGAAATAATCTCCAGCAAGATGAGGGACCAATACAAATATTACAATGAGGAAAAGCTATTGTAGAGGAGTTGCCTCATGGCAGTGGAGTCAGCCTTATTGAGTTTGTATGTGTGAATGGCACTGAAACTTCTAATCTACGAGCCGTAACAAGAGGTCAAAAGATTAAAGAGGGTGACAAAGGAAATATAAAACCTGTCTAAGGAAACCCTAAGCAAGAGGCTAGGGGAAAGAAATTTCTAAATCTTGATATGGAAGGTGGACCTCTAAGGCATGTTGATAGTAAAGTTGATCCTGAGAAGAATAAGGGATTGCCAAGAAAGAAGGCAAAAGTTAATGAAGAGACACTAAAGCCGGTCCAAAGACCAAAGGAGAGAATGGTTTGGCATGAAGAGAACTTTGGCTAACTAGCACGACTTTGATCTAGCAAGTTCTCTTTGCAAAGTTAAACCAAATGTGAACCCCTTGCAATTGATTAAACTTTCTCTAGGAGTATGCAAGGAATTCAAGAAAATCCTGTGTATTGGGTATATCATAGAACCTTTGGGCATAGCACGAGTGGGAGAAGATTGGTTCAATCATGCTTAAAAGCCATTGTCCTAGGGTTCTAGAAAACGTGGATGGAATATTAGCAGAGCATGCTATCGTGGACACTGGATCCTTTGTCAATATCATGAGTTCAGACTTGATGGAGAGGATAGGTCTCAAAATTCAAAAAGATAGCTCCACACTTCTTGGGATGGCGGATGACAGTCTAAGACAACTAGAAGGTTGCATCACTAAAGTCTACGTTACAGTTGCAAGCATGGAATGCTATCTGGACTTTAGGGGGATAAGGTTTGCAGGACATCCTAGCTATGGAGTTTTGCTAGGTCGGCCATGGATCTTATGAACAGACTGCCAAATTGATATACCCGCTGTTCGAGCGATTTTAGGTAGAGGTGCCAATCATGTAATAGTGGATGCTTACCCTGAGTCTCCTCAGAGTGAGGGAGCTCATTTATCCTCTACTGAACTAGAAGCAGTAGATGATCCATCTGATAGTGAGATGTCATCGAGCGATGGATCTAAAGAAGGTTCCACTACAGAGGACATTTATCAGATAACATTAAATGAGCCGATAGAGCCTCAAGATCAAATAAGAGACACGGACATTATTGAGTTGGACCTTGCTACGCCTAATGATTTGTGGCCCATTAAATTAGGTTCCATGCTCAGTTCAAAAGAGAGAGAGGACTATGTGTCCCTAATTCAGGAGTTTCGTGACATCTTTGCTTGGAGCTATGATGAACTTAGGGGTATTCCCCCCAGTCTGGCTATGCATACTATTCCTGTAAAGGAAGGAACCCACCTTGTATGTCAGAAAGTAAGGCGTATGCCGTTTGAACTAAGGGATGAGTTGTTTGAAGAGCTACAAGAGTTGCGAAAAGCGGGTTTGATCTACCTTGTTCAGCATACTGAATGGTGTTCGCTAGTTGTGATTAGAAAGAAGAAGAACAATTAGATCCGACTTTGTGTAGATTTTAGAGAGCTAAATAAGCAAACAGTCAAGGACTACTACCCATTGCCCTTTATTGACCAAATTTTGGATCAATTAGCATGTAGGGAAGTATATTCGTTCATGGACTGCTTTGCGGGGTACAATCAAATGGCAATTGTTGAGCAAGACAAGCTGAAAACGATATTTATTCGGTCTTCGGTACCTTTGCGTACCATATGATGGCATTTGGTTTATGTAATGCACCTGGTTCCTGAAAAGAATAGTCGACAAGACCTTTGGTGATATCTCCCCAGAGGAGTTGAAAGTATTCATTGATGACTTGGGGGCAGCCACCACAAGAGAAAGGCAGTTGATCATTTTGCAGAAGTGTTTCGAGCGTTGCAGACAATTTTGCATAGCTCTCAACCCACAGAAGTGCGTCTTTGGAGTGTGTTATGGGCTCTTGTTAGACCATGTGGTCAGTTCAGTAGGAATTGTGACGGACCCTGAAAAGATCAAGGTCATAGTCACCATGAGTCCGCCACATACTCCAAATGAGGTATATAGCTTTTTGTCATCGATAGGGTATTATCGGAGGTTTATCAATGCCTTGGCAGAAAGAGCATTGCCACCACTGACGAACCTATTGTCTTTCAATTGTCAGTTTACATGGAGTGATGCTTGCAATTTGACGATGTGAAGCAGGAGCTTGCCAAAGCACCTAAAAGGGAAAAAATATTCTATATATTTTTAGCAGCCACTATACATAGTATGAGCTGCTGCTTATCCCAAATTCGGGAGGAAAAGTGGTACCATCCGATGGCCTTTGCTAGTCGGAAGTTGACCATATCAAAAATTACCTATACCTATATGGAGAAGTTGTGTCTTGCGATGGTATTTGCGACCAAAAAGTTTAGGCATTACATTCTTTATGAGAAGGTGGTTTTCTATACGAAGGCGGAAGGGTTTCGATTGTTGCTGAACAAGTTACAGCTGCCGGATCATTTAGCAAAGTGGTTAATCACTTTGCAGGAGTTTGATTACGAGATCAAGAGCAAGCCACGGAAGCTACAAGGCGTTGTAGAATGTTTTGTGGATTTCGGAGAGCCTAAAGAGGTCATGGCTGAAGGAAGTGGCATGGAAATGTTGTTCAAGATTGATACATCATCTATTCCCTCCTGGTATGCTGCTATAACACACTATTTATCTATGGGAGAGATTGGAGCTACTTTATCCAAATCAGAGAAGAGGAGAATTAAATAGCAGGCATTGAAATTTTCCTTAATCGCAAGAACATTATATCGGTAGGGTGTTGATGATATCTATTACCGATGTGTGATGCGTAACAAGGTTCCATTTATCTTGGAGGAGTGCCATGACTCTGCTTATGGAGGGAACTTTGCTGGGTGGTTGACGACACAGAAGGCTTTAAGAGCTGGATATTGGTGGCCATCCATCTTCCAAGATTCATTTGAGTATGTTAAGAGATACAATATATGCCAAAGACATGATAGTAGAGAGAATAGGAAGTGGCCACTCACGCCTATTATGGCTATTCTTCTATTTGAGAAGTGGGGCATCAACTTTTGTGGGTCCCATTACCCCGTCGTCTACTACTCAGAAGAGATACATTATAGTGACCACTGATTAATTTACAAAGTGGTCAGAAGCATGGGTGACGAGGCAGGACAATGCAAAAGAGACTGCTAGTTTCCTACTTGAGTAGATTATCTGCCGTTTTGGTCTGCCAAAGGAAATAGTATCGGACTATGGAACTCACTTTTTGAATAAGGTGATTAAAAGCTTGACTAAAACTTGGAAAATTAAGCATAACAAGATGACTCTCTATAATCCTCAAGCCAATGGACAAGTTGAAAGTACCAATAAGTAGCTTGTGGGTATCCTATCCAAGATAGTCTTTGAAAAGAAACAGGACTGGGATACAAAATTATATGTGGCGGTTTGGGCTTATAACACAACGTTTAAATGAGCCACTAGCCACACTCCATTTAAATTAGTTTATGGGGAGGAGTGTGTCTTTCCCTTGGAAATTGAGTTGCCAACTATAAGATTCGCAATCAATCATTCTTTGGGTGATAAAGATGCCCTATTCGAGCGGTTTACGATTATACCCCACTTGGATGAGCTTAAATTGCAGAGTTTGTTGCACCAAGAAGTGGCTAAGCATTGGATGAAGTGGCTACATGATCTAAAATCAAAGGAATATACCTTTAAGAAAGGACAATTAGTTTTATACTACGATGCGCATAAGGAGCTATTTCCAGGGAAGTTGGAACCTAGATAGGATGGCCCTTACAAGATAGTTAGGATGTGTAACAATAAGTCCACACCTTTATTAGCTAATCTACAGGGAGTGGAATTTAAAAATAAGGTTAATGTTAATAAAATTAAAAATTATTATTTTTGAGTATGCTAACACGCTAAATGCATTGCAGGTCCATGCTAGGGTTGATTTGAGACCTACAGGTGATGGGGCAGTTAATCCCTTATTTGAAGCACCCAGATCTAGAGCAAAGATGTCATCAAGGGAAGCTTATCTGGTGGAGCAAAGGATATAAAGTGATTGAGCAAGAAGACGGTACCTTTGTGTAGGAGATTAAATTTTTTTGCCATCACTATTTACAAATCTTGACAAGCATCCCTGTTGAGTTTAATGAAGAATGTGGGATGGAGCCGTCAGTCCATCCTCTAAATATGTTGAATTTTAATTATCATCATTACGAATAGGGAGAGTTCTTGATGGCTGGCTATGTAAACCCATTGTGGACGTACACATTATACTTTGATGGAGCATCCTAGGGCCCTAATAAAAAAGGAAGTGTTGAAGTAGTTATCTCAGATCCCCGACGTAGAGTTACAATGAAACTAGCTGTTTATCTCGGGGGAGGATTCACTAACAATATGGTAGACTATAAAGCCTTGATTATGGGACTAAATATTGACAAGAAAGGTGGTATTCGGCGGTTATTAGTAAAAGGGGATTCCCAACTGATCGTAAATCAATTAAATGGGACATACACAGTTCGGAATCCTATCCTGTGTATGTATCATCAAACTGCTATAACCCCACTTGATGAATTTGAGAGTATCCCTCTTCAGATGATTCCACGTTATTGGAATCAGTTTGCGGATTCGTTAGCCAATTTTTCTTATGAGGAGGACCCCTTCTTCAACTATGATCCTAGACCAGATGTTGTTGTTGATAATGAGACAGGACCTAGTCATTTGTAGGGAGTTTTATCAGACCACACATTATATGGCAGGCGATGGTTGATATGGGTAATGCAAAGAGTAGCCGAGACCCATCTATCACTATTATCTTGGACCCATAGGTTGGTCAGATGACATGTTATGCATACGCATCTTGCTATATATGCAGGAGGGATGGGTCACAACTTGATGCATTTAGTCCAGGGCAGAAAGCTCTATTTTTCCCCTTGAAATAGAGCGTATTTTCATATATCTGCCTTCTTCTAAGGAAGGATCTATATGAGCTGGCATGTTTAATTTCTTGTTGAGTGTTGAAATGACTTGTTTTTTGGCTGATTTTTGTTGTTTTTGAGAGCTGAATGGTTGATTTTTTTGGGATGATTGGTTGGTTTAGAAGTGGTTTGAGAGTGTTTTGGATGATAATGATTGTGTTTTGGAAGATCATGATGTTTGTTGATGGTTCTGTGATATTCTGATAGGTTCTGATAGGTTCTATATACCTTCTGTTTTGTTCTGTTTTGGTCTGTTTTGTTCTGATTATCTTCTGTAAGGAGGGATGGAGTATTGATTGATGAAGAATGAGATATTGTGAAAGCTTAGTGAATGGTTTGTGAGAGTTTGAAATGGTTTGAGAATGAGTGATGTGGTTTTGATGACCTTCTGTAACCTTCTATAGGTCTTCTGTAGAGCTTCTGCTTCTGTTCTGTTTCTGTTCTGTTCTGTACTGTAGCTGTTCTGGTACTATTCTGTAGACTGTTCTGTATGCTTCTGTAAGTGTTTTGTGGAATGTATGTGTGACTTTTGGGAAAGTTTTCTAGCCTTGGAAAGAGGTGAATACAAGTGCAAAAGAGCTGAAAGAAATGGAAGAAGAAGCTGCTGAAGACTCAAGTGAAGACTAGAGTGAAGTGACAGTAGTGAGCTGTGAAGAGACACTGTAGTGGCTCTGGTGACCCTTCATATCAGACATACCTCTTGGGAGGGGTATCCACGACCTAAGAAGGATTATTGAGAGTGATTTTTGAGAGATTTTAGTGAGAATATGATGTATTATTGATAGAGAGAGAGAGAGAGAGTCAGAGATAGCCAATTCTACTCAAACAGAGTGAGTGTATATGAGAGATTGAGAGAGAAGACTATGAAGATATTGAAGATGAATACTATGTGATGTATTTCCATTCAAAGATGGTGTATTTCTTTGCTTTCTTTGTTCCATTGATGGATTTTATGAAGATGTTGAAGAATATGGTTGATTCTATTAAAAACCGTGGGAGATCTACATGATGCTGCATGAAGATTTGTTGTGCCTAGTGTTCTTTTCTTCATTGTGATCATATGAAACATGATAAACAAGCTTGTTGATGTTACAAGATAGATTTTCTTGCAAGAGAATTCCCTTTTCCTTGGTGTTCCTCTCGGGGCTCCATGTTTTTGGTGCGCAGCCGGGGAATACTTGCCATCAACAAGCACCAAAAGAGGCTGAAAATGAAGGAATTGGCATTGCCAAGAAGAGAAGAATTCAATGGATGTTTGTAAAGTTCCTTCTTCCACTGAAGAGTGGGAATTCCTCATAATCAAAGCCACTTTCCACAAGAAGTTCATCCCACAATGGCGGAAACACATCGCCATCATGATGCATGCTCTATGTGGTGGACAGTTTCCTCTTCCTATTGAAGCAGCAGAAACTTGCATCTTGGTGGCAAACTGTTTGGGAACAAACTGAAGAGCAGAAACAGAGAGAATGAACATCCATGGAAGATTTGGCATTCGTTGAAAAGTTTCCAGACAACATCAAGTGGGAGATTGTGAAGAAGCTTCAGGAGTCTTGGTCTGTAGAGGTTCACAGGGACAAGAAGGAAAAGAGTTGGAATTTGTTCGTGGATGCTCAACAGCAAGATACATGGGATGCTTGGTGTACTGATAATCTTCTGTTTGTTCAATTAGCAACCCACTGGAAGTTGGTAGACAGAGTGTTTTTCACAACATACACTGTTGAAACCATCAGAAGTTGGCATTACTATGATGATGGCACCACCACAATGCTCAGACGTATGCATTTTGACACCTTCAGAACCGAATACCTTCCTCTGTGCAGTGGCATGAAAGCAGAATTCAGGGACGTTGAAAAGAAAGAAGTAGAAGAAATGTTGGCAAGAGAGTCCTCCAGAGACTGAAGTCTTCTGTTAACCCTCTGTGGAGCACTAACAACATAGTGGAGCCACACCCCTGATGAATGACGCAATAAAGAGGCAAGCGTTAGAACGAGTCCAGAGGTACGTGAGAAGAGAGAAAGCAAGAATCAGAGCCGAGAGCAAGCTCGCAGCAGAAGCCGCCTTTGACGCCCTTGCGGAACTCTTTACAGAAGTCCCAATGGCACATCAAGCCCTTCCTCCTCCTGCTGGAGGTCCACTTCCAAGCCAGATCCGTCCTGGAAATATTGATGACAGGCCAGCGAATGTAGTCCCATTGCCAGTTTTTAAGGGAGAGTACAATGAAGACCCCGATCTTCATGTAGCAGAGTTTATGGTAGCATGTGTGGCTAACAATGCCAGAACCCCTGAGCATTGGTTAGCAATATTCCCCGCCACTTTCAAGGGCGCGGCGTTTCAGTGGTATGAGAGACAAGCAGCAGGAACTTTTGGCACATGGGACGACCTGAAGTTGGCCTTCCTCACTAAATTCAGGCGTGAAGATTTTGAAGAGCGGATGAGAGAGGAATTTATGAACCTAAGTCAGTCCTCTGGAGAAAGAGTGGAAGCCTATGTCTCACGAATGGAATCCATCCTGAAGAGATGGACTAACCACAATCTAGATGATGGCATTCAGAAGGGGGTGTTTCTCAGAGGATTACAACCAGAAGTCCGTAAGTTTGTGGAGCTACAAAGACCAGCCACCCTGCAAGCTGCAACAGAAGGAGCAAGACTGTACGATGAAGTGGAAGCTAGATTAGCAATGAATACAGGAAGAGGAGTCCTACCTCCTCTGGTGCCAGGAATGATGTATCCACCCAATGCAGTTCCAGGGACTGTTCCCTACCCCTACCAACAGATGCCCCCGGTATCACAGTACAGTGCACCAAATCCATAGTGGCCACAATCCATGCCTCAAATGGTGGTTCCACCACAACAACCATGGTCTCAACCAATTTCCTCAATGACAAATCAGCAGCAACAGTGGAATCCTACCAACTGGAGTCAACAACCAACAGTTCAAACAGGAGCACTGAATCAGAACCAGAACAGAGACCCCTCTGTACCAGCCCAACCAGTTTATGCAGTGATTACAGAAACTCCTCAAAACCCTCCTGCCAGTGCCTCAGGAGGAGAAAGCTTGAAGGATTATTTATCTAACTCAGTTGCAAACATTAAGAAGGAGTTGATGGATGTGATTACAGAGCAACTACAGACGCTGAAAGTGAACACAGCGAGCATATCCAATGTTGCAGGAGCAGGAAGAGATGTGATGCGGTCAAATACTTGGTGTGGTAAGTGTCATCAAGCAGGCCATTTAGCCACTGAATGTACACGGAAACCAACCATCCCTGGAGCCTTCTGTTCCTACTGTTTGCGGAAGAACCATACAGAGGACATTTGCTCTCTGAAGGAGATGCATGATAGGAGAAGGAAGGAAGAAGACGCAAGATTCAACCTGCTGGAATCCAAAATGACAACACAAGATATTGGACCCAAGCCTAGAGAGTTTGGTCCTAATTTTGGACCCAGAAGATTTCCCTCTCAAAGTTATAGAGGAAGACAGTCTGGTGGTGGTCAGAGATCAGAAGTGGAGTGTTACAGATGCGGAGAAAAGGGACACATCTCACCAAATTGTCCAAATCCTCGAAGGTCAGTGGATTACAAGCCCTTATGCAGTCGATGCAAAGGAGAAGGCCACACTGCAAAAGACTGTCCAAGCCCAGCCCCAGTGAAAAACAGTGCTACTGATAGTCCAGCCAAGGCCCAAGAGCCTACCTCCAATTTAGTGGAATTGGAAGTTGCTGCCATCACGGGTGCAAAGCAGAAGGAATCACCTACCCAGAAAGAAAATAACCCTCCTGCCAGAACAGTGAAGTTCAGTCTTCCACCAGAAGAACAGAACAGAACAGAGCCTAACAGTGCCGTACAGAGCCCTATAGTGCCACAGAGAGTTACAGAGACAGTTACAGAGACAGGACCAGAGGTCCAAGATACAGAAGAGGAGGAAGTGCCACAAGTGGCAGAAGAAGTTCCCATGATGCCTTTGTTGGAAGAAAGAGGAAAAATGAAAATGGGTGTTGCCCCATTCCCTAACCGATTAGAAAAGCCAGTGGATCCTATTAAGGAATACGATCTAGTTAGAGATCTAGATACCTTTAAACCAAACCTCACATTTCGACAATTATTGATGTTGTCCCCCAGTTGCCGGAAAAGCTTCAAAAGTATACTGACAAAAAGACGTGGTTTAAGGATTGCTCCCTCAACAGTGACAAAGTCCAACAAGGCTCCAGAGCCTGTAAAAGAAGTGGATGTGGCTAATGCTTTTCTAGATCCGGGTACTCCAGAGACTGGCGTGTGGATAGAAGGCTGCTTCATTGCAAATGCACTGATTGATGGTGGTTCATCAGTGAACATTATGATGGATGTGACAATGAAGGATCTAGGCCTACAAGGTGTGCAACCCACCCAATGGCTCATCAGACTGGCGGATCAGAGTAGAATCAAGCCTTTGGGCATTCTTCCATATGTGAAGACTACAGTGGCTGGAAAAGATTATTGGCTGACCTATTTGGTGGTGAAGCCAAACTCTTATGGTACATCCTATCCCCTGTTATTGGGCAGACCATGGCTTTTTGAAGCCAGAGCAAGGACGGATTGGTTCAAAGGAACCTTGACATTGGGCAGAGGACCCAACAAAGTGGTGCTGAAACTGTATGGTTCTCAAAAAGGACATGGATTCACCTCCTTGGAATTATCTTCTGACTCCCCTAATGAGGCTACAGATGGAACATCAGCAGACGAAGATGCTGTCAAATAGATCCTTCCCAAGAAAACAGTGGCACATTCCTTAACAGTGGATACTGTAAGCCGACTTCCAAAAGATGCAAAGCCATTATCAATGGGTGAATACTTCCTGCCTGAATCAGGAATGACTTCTGAAATCACTTCTGACAGTGAGATAGAAGCGTGGATGTACTGCTCTCCCTGTTACATGGCCACAGCAGAAGCAGAAGTAGAAGCCGAGACAGAGACAGGAGAGGAAACAGAGAATCTGTTCTTCTGTTACAGAGCTCCTACAGAGACAGAGACAGAAGCAGAAGCAGAAGCAGCAACAGGAACAGAAGCAGAAGCAGGAACAGAAGCAGAAGCAGAAGCAGAGACAGAAGAGGTTGAATATGATATGGACGAAGAGAATGATGAAAGTGAGCCAGAAGAATCTATCCCACCTGAAGAGGATACATTTGAGGAAGAAGTTCCAGAAGCATCAGAAGCCGATGAGCTCATGCTATGGGACAAAATGGTGATGATACCATTTGGTCTGGTAAATGGATCTTCTCATATGCAAAACCTTTATAAGAAATGGATTTGCGCTTTCCCTGGTGCACCTTTGCCTTCCATTTCTCTTGCCTTGGCCTTTGTCTTTGTCTTTTATTTTAGCTTTCCGGATTTTCCACTACCTGGCACTCTTTTACAAGGTTTCAAGATACGCCTTTGTATTTTAAAATGTACCTTTCCCCTTTTGCAGCTGCCTTGGACTTTTAAGGTTGCCCTTGCGCTTTTGGCCTTTTCTCCTCTTCCTTCTTTAGCCGAGCTACCTTTTTTCCACCTTTGCCCTACATCTTTTTTACTTCCTTTTGTTGGGGTTAACATTACCCCTCCTAGACGAGTGCCAGTCCCATGGCACTCACCGTCGTAGATAGCAAGCAGTAGCATGCACCGAAGACGTGGGTGGCAAGGACGGTTGTGGTCGGCTTTGGGGGAGTTCTGAGGTTGGTGCGAATGAAGGTCGGTGGGGCATTGGCTGTTCCGAGTGGCATGGTGATATGATTGTTCTAAGGGGCAATAGGGTGACTCTTTGTTGGGAATGGCCACTCATAGCTGGCACGGGGGTTGGTGTGCGTGGGATGCTCCTGGTGGAGTTTGCATGTGATGATTCTCTGGTGATTGGCATGATGGAGTGAAGGACAAGAGTTTAGAGTTGAGCGTTGATGTCGAGCTGACGGTGCTTTCGTTGGAGTCTTTAATACCTGCAATTGGAAAACCTTTCAGGTGGTCTCTCCCTAAGGGGTAGTGCTAGTTGTGTTAGCGTACACAAGACATATTTGGATGATTTTGGGAGACAGGTCGAACTCTAAGCAAGCTTGGAGTATTGTCCTGCACTTGAGGACCCAAACTGTATATAGACTTTCGTGCAGATATTATGTGAGTGTCCATGCATACTTAGATATTATGTAGGTAGAAGACTACGGCCTGGTGGCTCATAACATCATGTGGATGAAGCAGAGTGGTCCATGGTGGAAAGAAGTACATGTGAAGGTGGGTGCTCCATCTTGTGCATCATAGCAGCATAGGGCACGGGGATAGTGTTCGAGCTGTAGGTGGGAGACATTGGGCTTGTGGATGAGAACAGTGTACTGTTCATGGCCATTCCTGCAGTGCATGCCCCAATCGGTTGCCATGGTTTTAAGGTAGAGTGTGAGAGGGAATTGTGGGAATGGTTCAGGGTGACACGTTTAACCAGAGGCGAGACAAGCGTCCTAGGACTGTCATGTGCTTGATGTGCCCTGAACTATTGTGGGTGATGCTAGGGGGCTAGGGGACTAGAGACGGAGCCTGCTGACAAAGGTCACTGGACGCACCTAATTTGAGGACCCCTAGGTGCGGTGATGTGCTCATGGGTGCTTTTTTATTTTTTCTTCTTTTTTTTTTTTTTGCCACAGTACAACCATTGCAATATGCGGGGGCTATGAGCCTTTCAATGGGTCAGGACATGTCAAGCCTCAGAGGCTCGAGAAATGGATATGACTATGATGAATTGCCCTAGCCTCGTTGTTAGGGGAGCCGTTGTTGCGATATCGGTACGATTGCAGCACCCCCCATCGTGAGTGTAGAGCGTAACCCAAGAAGAGAGTGTAGCCCATGACTACGCATGGGTTCGTGCGATGTGGGCACTCGCGAGGGTGATTGTTCATGTTCAGCAGCGTGACTTCGTTGCGATTAGTGCACAGTCGTGGTTTTGTGGTGACCTAGGCATTGAACATGTTTGCACGAAGAGCTGTGTTATCCTGCATCCACTTGTCACATCGTGAGAGCACATGCTTGATTTCGTTAAGTAATTCAACAGATGTAGTTATGTTAAAATATGACTTTTCGAGATGTCAGGATGTTAATTGCACTGCCCATGCGATCGCTTGTCAAAGATGCGACATACATTAGCGATAGGCAGAAGAAGTTGCACAAGTGGGGAGTTTCGCTTTCACCCACATCAAAAGACAAAAAGTTAGGCCCTGATAACGTGTCAAGCTGCTTGTACATCATAGGGCTTAGTCGATTTCTACTAGGCGGGGCGAGTCTAATTGGTTGGGCGACTGGGCTGGTGCTAGTGCGGGATTGTCTTGAGGTCGGGCAGTGCACATGTCGGTCGAGACATGGATGGTATAGTCCCGGGCCGCCAACATTTCCAAAATGCCTTTAAATAATTCGTCGAACTCTTCCCTGTCCCTGGCCGCCTTTCCTGCCCTTGGGCATCTGGTGCTTGAGCACTCATGGGGGATTTGTGCAACTGGTGTTGCCACGGCTTGCACGATTAGCTGAGCTTTGACTTTCCTGGTTTGAGGATTTTTAGGCCTTTGTCCGGGACGGTGCCGTTTAGGTCCGTGTTTCTTTGCATATCTCTTGAGAGTGGGTACATAGCGCACCGGTGGAGAGGCGCGTGCCGCATGCTCCCATCATCTGCGAAGAGCATCTCTGCATGCCAACTGTCTGTGGTTCTCCATGTTTTTCTTCTGGGGACCTGCAAGATGCAATCCAAAGGTTAGGCCGTGATACGGAATAAGATTGTTTACACAGGAGGGATTTTAGTGTGGGTTGACAAACGCATATGACTAGAAGAGAAGGTGTGGAACATGTTGTACTCCTTGTAGAGGGATGGCCCCCGTAGTGGTATCCCTTTAGCCTTTAGCTACTAGCAGATCTTGACTCACGCCGAGTTACATTGGTTGGTGGTCCTGCGTTTGGGAGGGCTCATCCTCGAAAGGATAGGCCGGGAAGGGAAAAGTGTATAGAGAGGGACTGCGCCCTGCTTACATCGTCAGGGATTTCCATGGTGGCAATGTGGGGTGCATGCCCTTCGCCTAGTGGTGAACATGATCTGGTGAAAGGGGGACCGGCCTAGCCTAGCCTATTGGCCCCGATTCTTCTGTCTGCACTTGACTTTTTATTGCTTGTGTGTGTTGATAATGTCTATACAGGGTGACACAAAAATCATTGTTTATATATATACATTTTTTAGAATCCCTGTCACTTCACGAGGATAGAAACCAATTGTAGAACTCGGGATTGTACTGAAGCGTGACACATGCAGCCAGTACACGTGGCAGCTTACTCAATACTGTTAGATATTTTGCCACATCGAGTAGCATGGAACCTTGTTTGAGTCTACTGGTGACATGCAACTCCTCCTAAGTGAGAACCTTATCAAGCAGAGGGTTTTCTTGGCTTGGTTCAGCCAAGTCCATGCCCCGAATGGCAGTCAGCACTCGAAGGGAAGTTGGTGCCACATAGGTTGGGTCTCTTTGGGATTGCCATTTGGCCAATCACTCCTCAGAGACTGTCATCTGAGCTCCTAGTTCGGCCATTGCAACGTGATTTTCACACCAATGTTGTTCAAATCGACTTCGGCCTTTAGTCGCTCTAGTTTCTCTATTTCTAAGAGATTTGGTTGGCAGAGCACCTCATTGAATGTGACAGTTAAGCGCAGTTCATCAGCTTCCTCGCCCGAGATGAGTAGCAAGCATTCGTGCAGGAGCCTACTGTAATGCTCGTCAAGATGTTCTTGCTCTTCCCAAGATAAAAGGAAGGGCAAGTATTCTCCGAGCTGCTCTTTAGGGAATGCATGCATGTCTGCCAAGACATAGACACGTGCAAACACCTTGAGCTTGGTATCCAACTCAGCTAGGCATTCTGCGACACTTCTATGTTCAACGAGGGCTTGCTTGGTTGCCATCTCACACAAAGTTCTAGGAGTTTTCCTGGGCTTTAGCGTAGCTGGGGGCTCAGGCCTAGAAGAGCAATATTGATCAATGCTAGGGGTGCTTATGCGCTTGGGGTTTCCATGTTTCTCTTGAGGCTTCGTCATTGCATCATGGTTCTCTTTGGACGTGACTGGTATGAATTTGTCGCCCTATTGTGGCAGCGTTATCTCCACTCTTGATTGGTCGATGAGAGTTCTATTGTCGGTGGATTGAGTGTTGGAAGCAACTGTTGATGGCAACGGTGACTGCTTTAACTTTTCAGAGCACACGGATGTGTTTGAGGTTTCACCACTATTAGGAGAGACATTAATGGGTTCATTGGTGGGTGGACATGTTGCTTTATTCCCCAGCTCTCCAGCGCTCTTGGGTTCAATGCTCTTGGGGTCCACGACCACCTATAGCTACTGTTGATTGCGCTATTTTCTCCTCTTCCTCTTGGTCAATGAAGGCATATCTCCCAATGGTTCAGGACCTTGATCTAGGTCAACTGTTGTTGTGCCTGGTTTGGCCGTAGCATTTCCTTTCTCTAGCGTGTCCTCATGGAACATAGCCGCGGCCCGCTGAATGGCCTTGCTAGGTTGAGTGGTTTGATGCATCATCTCCTTGACCACATCTTTGAGGGGTTTCTTCTCGAGCCTAGGCTTTAGGTGCTTGGGACGGATTGGAGTTGTCAAGGATACTGGTTGCGGCACCTCCTCCGTAGATGAATTGTTAGGGACACGTTTTGCAAGGGGTGTAGTCACGACCGATGGCTGTGACTATTGTGGTCCCTGATTGGAAGTAGTGGTGGCTAGTTCAGTGGACTGGCTACCATTGGTAGACCGCGGTGTCAAATCCTTAGGCAGATCAAAAGTGGTCGTGTCTTTTGTTGCCCTTTGCGCCTTCACTTGTGCAGGTTGAGCAGTGGCATGAGACTGCTGCTGCCATGCTTCCTATGTCCATTTAGGTGAAGAGGATGTAGGAGATTTGGGACTCCTTTGTGGGCTTAGTACTGACTGGAGAATTTTCTTGTGTTTGTTCGACGATTCTATCATTAGCTTTGTTGAGCAATCAACCTTATCATGAGCAATGTTGTGCCTGTGGTGCTCGTTATCCTCTTAGGAAGTCAAAGGCTCCTTGGGCACTAGTGGACCTTGTGCACGCTCGACAGTTACCTTTGATATCCGCTTGCTAAGCGTGCTAGGTTGAGGATCTACTTTTTGATAGGTCATGGTTGGTTTCTTGATTTCAATCGTGAGGGGCTCAATCACTCCAATATTTTTGGTTTGAGACTTGGATTTTCGTTTAGGTTTCCTCCTACGCCTCTTTGATTTTGACATAATTTGGGCTTCTGACAAAGGTGGTTCAACAGGTGGTTTTGGTACCCAAATCCATCGGTTGCCTGCATAATACCCTTGAGCACGAAGCAACGCCTTGGATATCCATCGTGGCGTCATGCTAGCTCTCCATGGATGCCTTCGTCTATAAGGCTTGGGCTTCTTTTGTGATCTTCTACGATATTTCTAAGTCCAAGCCCTGTCCTTGGGCTTGTCTCCTAACCTCTTTGTTTCAAGCATGGCCTCGCTCTCACTGGTTCTCTCCGTTCAACTTGCGCTTGCATCAACGCTTTCAACAACTCCCTGCTCTCATTACTAGGCTTGCTTGGTATGTCAGAATGCTCCT
This sequence comes from Lygodium microphyllum, assembly GCF_053477565.2. Lineage (NCBI taxonomy): Eukaryota > Viridiplantae > Streptophyta > Polypodiopsida > Schizaeales > Lygodiaceae > Lygodium > Lygodium microphyllum. The sequence continues at coordinate 12,821,797 of NC_141146.1, read as the reverse complement.
TGCCCTTCCCTCGAGGTTTGGTGAGGTCACCCTTGCTAAAAGTCGTGATTATCCTCACACCTAGTAGTGTTAGGTGTATCCTCTGTGCTATATAGTCGGCTTCACACTTCGTTTCCTTTTTGAAGGGCCTTCCTAGGAGGATTTCCTTTCCACAATTCTCGCTATTTGGAGGAACATAGAACAGGACTGGAAAGCTTTCTGTTTCAATAGTTACAAGGATTCTGCACTTCCCTAGAAGTGCTTGTGGGTGTTCCCCGTAAGGATTAAGAGTTGCATCAATTGGTTTGAGCTCTGGTTGACCTAGTAGAGTCCATGCTTCGTAGGTCAAGATATTGAAATCTGCTCCTTCATCAATGAGAGCATCAACACTATGCTCTCTTTTTGCGGTGAGTTTGACCCTAAGATAAGCAGGTGGCACTATGTCTTCATTGTCTGGGTCTTGGTTTACAGCTTCAAGCCTTCTGATACATGCCCTTGAGTCCCTAGCTACACAGTCAGACATGGATTCTCTACGGAGATCTTGGGTTGTCTGTGCAACGCTACTCAGGGTACATCTATCGTCCGGACTATCATGTCTAGTCATCCCCGCATCGGTAGCTTGATGATGTTGCATTCTGCTTTGACTAGACGTAGTTTGAACACAATGTACATGTGTCCTTGTAGTGTGGCCTTTTTGCCCTTGATGGCTAGATTGGCCCGTTAAGGTTCCAGAGTCTCTGTTTGCCTCTATTCGGGTGCAGGCTTTTGGTTGCTCCTTTTCAAGTCAGCATCCATGCTCACGTAGGGCCATTACTGCCCGAGGGTCTAAGTTGGAGGGCCTGTCATGGTGCGTGTTTTCTCTCCAATCTACTTGGGGAGGATGCAGAGGGGGCAGAGCCCCCTCTGCAGGGGTCCGAGGGGTGGTCCCCTCCCCGATCCGCAGGGCCGTTACGGTAAACACCATGCGTAGTTTGGAGGATTGTTCAGCCAAATCTTGAACCACTTGCTTGAAGTTTTGGCTCAGTGGTGGATCTATGCTGTGCCTTTCGCTCTATGTAGCCTATGGGGTCAATTTCAGGGTTCAGAGTTTTTCTAATTCATTGCCTCATTCGCTTTTGGGTCCAATCAGGCTTTTCCACTCAGCGGTTTGCGTCTAAGTCCCTGGTCTCGCAACTGCCTACTTCTAGTTGCTAAGTGGCTGTGCCCTACGATTTTGCCTATTCCGTGTGCCAGAATCAAGTTATGAGTGTTCTAAGGGCTTCCGACAGTTTGCGCTGCTGAGGGTCAGGTAAAGTTTTCTAAAAATTTGGTGAAACTGCACATTCGGCCCAACTGGTCCGAATTGCAGGGTCCGAGTGCCCGATTCGGCACGTCGAAGGGCCGAGTGGGAAGGGTCGTATGTAACTGTCAGAATGCTAAATTCGGCCGATCCGAACCCGGGTGTCCAAGGGCCGAGTAGGAAGGCTGGTCAGGCGGGCCAAATGGGCCGAGGCCGAGTTCTAAGGTAGTCTGAGTGCTCGACTCGAACAGGCCGAGTGTGGGCGTCCTAGTAGTAGTGGCCGAGTGGGTCGAGTCGGTCCGAGGGCCGACTCTGGGCCTCGGACCAGAGTAGCCGTCACTCGGACGCGCCGAGTGCCGTGCGTCTTTTCACTGAACCTCACGAAATTCGCCGTGCCAAGTGCTGGAGGCCTTCCCCCTAGTCAAGCAACTCCAGATCCATCCTACTCATGTAGGGGAAGGTGTAGAATTACCTAGGCTAGCCAAGTATCTCTCTGATGCCAAGATCGAAGCGGATCCCCTCACCAAGCTTTCCTCTTCTCTCCTACTCTCCTGAAACCCTACAGGGCACAATGTGGCCTTTCTTGCCAATTTTGGCCCTTATACCCCTTCCCGTGTATGGTATTGACGCCCCCAATAACTCACTTGCCGACCTTAGACATCGCAAGCGAGTTTTTTCCACTTTTGCATGATTCTTGCCCTGTTTTTGCCCTGTTTTGCAACAATAAACCCTAATGCTTATTTTCTTTGTTTTTCTTTGTTTTCTCCTACTCTAATGCATCCAAATCACAAAGTAAATACCTACTCCGCTCCATTTCACAATATAAATCTCAAAAAGCAAAAAACCTACTTCCCAAGGAGATCAAATACCATCTTCAACCCCCTCACTTCCTACCTATCTCAAGCACCGGTTTGGAGGAAAACCCTTACTTTGATGCTCGATTCGAAGCGCGCAAGCACTCAAGGCTTGAATCCGTTGGTCCGGACAACGAAACCAAAATGTGGAAGCTTTCGCTCAACTGCCAAGACCCACGGACCGCTTATTGTTTCAGGGCATTCCAAGTTGAGCACTAATGGCTACCTCTCACATAGCCGACACGCCATCCATATCTACGGGTGTAGTGAGCTTACCTCCATGCCGTTCGAGTTACCTCCTCTCTCGCGCACTCCGGTAGCTCCACGATCTAAGTGCAAGCTTCAAGCAAGCTCGATCCTCCCACTCCAAGCTACAAGCCCCTTCGCCGCGAGCAAGAGAAGAGAAGAGAAGAGAGGAGAAGAAGAGAGGAGAAGATGGAGAGCTTCTCCACCCCACGGTCCCTCACCCTCACACACTCACTCCCTCACACTCTCACACTCCCTCTCTCAAGCACAAGCCCAGCACTCCTTGAGTTAAACCATGGTGCGCTTGCGCTCTTTTACACAAGTTTTGTCTTGCGCTTTTCCTGGTGCGCCTTTGCCTTCCATTTCTCTTGCCTTGGCCTTTGTCTTTGTCTTTTATTTTAGCTTTCCAGATTTTCCACTGCCTGGCACTCTTTTACAAGGTTTCAGGGTGTGCCTTTGTATTTTAAAATGCACCTTTCCCCTTTTGCAGCTGCCTTGGACTTTTAAGGTTGCCCTTGTGCTTTTGGCCTTTTCTCCTCTTCCTTCTTCAGCCGCGCTACCTTTTTTCTGCCTTTGCCCTGCATCTTTTTTACTTCCTTTTGCTTTCTTCGTGTTGGGATTAACAAGCATCTAGTGGGAGCCTGCACGGTTGGTGTTGCCACACCCCGTGTGCTCTCCCTTGAGCCCTCGTCCTCTTGGCTTGGGGGGTTTTCGGCCTGCGTCTTGGGCGGTGTCGTTTGGGGCCTCTTTTCGGCGCGTACCTCTTTAGAGTAGGCATGTATCGTTCTGGTGGGGCCGCTAGTGCCTTATGTTCTCTCCGACGGCGGAGAACTTCCTTGCATGCTAGCTGCACTATGTGGTCTATGACTGCTACCGTAGGGGGACCTGCAAAATGCGAACCAAGGATTAGGCTCTGAGGCAGGATAAAACTATTCCCATGGAAGGGATTATACATTGGGTTATCAAGCGCATATGATGAGGAGGGGAGAGGTGAGGCATGCAGTGTTTGTTGTAGAGGGACGGCCCCCATGATGATGTTTGTTCTGCCTCCATCCATTAGTTATGCCAAGTTGCGTGGATTGGTTGTCATGGAGTGGGGCAAGGCTTATCCTCGGAAGGATAGACCAAAAAGGAAAAAGGTGTATAGAAAGGGACGCTGCCCCATCTACACCATCAGAGATGTTGGTCAGGGCTTCCTATGGCGGTAATGAGGGTTACATGCCCTCCACCTAGAGGCAAGAATGGTCACATGACTTCTAAATGTGTGGTGAGAGGAGGACCTGAGGAGCTCAGCCTATCAAACCCAACTCTTCTCTCTGCGTTTGACTATCATTGCTTGTGTGTGTTGATATTATCTATACAAGGTCACTTCATGAGGATAAAAACTGATTGTAGAACTCTAGATTGTACTGGAGTGTGGCACACGCATCCAATACTCGTGGTAGCTTACTCAATAACAATAGATATTTTGCAACATCGAGTAGCATGGCACCTTGTCCGAGTCTACTAGCAACATGTAACTCCTCCTCAGTGAGAACCTTATCAGCCAGAGGGTTCTCTTAGCTAGTTCCAGCTAAGTCCGTACCTCGAATGGCAGTTAGCACTCGAAAGGAAGTTGGTGCCACATAGGTTGGGTTTCTTCAATTTGGCCAATCGCTCCTCTGAGACTGTCATAATTTGGGCTCCTAGTTCGGCCATTGCAACACGGTTTTCAAACCAACATTTTTCAAATTGACTTCAACCCTCTGATTGTCTCTTTAGTTGCTCTATCTCTAAGAGAGTTGGTTGGCAAAGCACATCATTGAATGTTACAATTAAGTGTAGTTTGTCGGCTTCCTCGTCCGAGGTGAGTCGCATGCCTTCATGCAGGAGCCTATCATAGTGCTCGTCAAGATGTTCTTGCTCTTCCTAGGATAGGGGAAATGGCAAGTATTCTTCAAGCTGCTTCGTAGGGAATGCGCCCATGTCTGCCAGACATAGACACGTGCGAATACCTTGAGCTTAGCATCCAACTCAGTTAGGCATTCTGCGACACTTCTATGACACTTCTATGTTCAACGAGGGCTTTCTCGATTGCTATCTCATGCAAGGTTCTAGGAGTTTCCCTAGGCTTTAGCATAGCTGGGGGCTCAAGCCTAGATGAGCAAGATTGGTCAACGCTAGGGTTGCTTATGCTCTTAGGGTTTCCATGTTTCCCCTGAGGCTTTGTTATTGTGTCATGGTTCTCCTTAGATGTGACTGGTATAAATTTGTCACCCTGTTGTGACAATGTTGTATCCACTCTTGATTGGTCAATGCGAGTTCTATTGTCGGTGGATTGAGTGTTGCAAGCAACCGTTGATGGTAATGACTGCTTTGATTTTTCAGAACACACAGATGTGTCTGAGTTTTTACCGCTATTAGGAGAGACATCAATGGGTTCATTGGTGGATGGTCTCGATGCTTTATTCCTCAGCTCTTCGACACTCTTGGTTTCAATCTTCTTGGTTCCTATAGCCACTTGCAACTACTGTTGTTGTTTTTGTTATTTTCTCTTCTTTTTCTTAGGCAATCGAGGTGTATCCCTTGAAGACTCAGGACCTTGAACTAGGTCAGTCGTCGATGTGCTTGGCTGGGCCTCAGCATTCTCTTTCTCTAGTGTGTCCTCATGGGACATAGCCACGGCCTGCTGAATAGCCTCTCTAGGTTGTGAGGCCACAACTGCCTCTCTTTTTGGAGAGTCTAGCTCTTCAGCCAATTCCCTTCTGTTTAACTCCTCCAGCCTAGTCTTTAGGCGCTTTGCAAGTGCTGGAGTTGTCAAGGATGCTGGTTGCGGCACCTCCTTCACAGGTGAACTACTAAAGACACATTCCGCAAGGGGCGTTGTCATGGCATGGGTTGTGACTGTTGTGATCCTTGATTAGAAGTAGTAGCAACTATTTCAGTGGACTGGCTACTGTTAGTAGATTGCAGTGTCAAGTCCCTAGGGTGATCGAAAGTGGTTGTGTCTTTTGTTGCCCTTTGTGTTGAGATATGCCACCTTAGTTAGTTGTCTTTGGTTTGAGACGCATATATAGGGTTCTTCTATTTCTTTGTATGAGAGTTCTTTTGGCTTACACAACTAAGAAGAGGAAAACTGTTTTCAGCCTCCACCTTTGTGTATATTCCCCCATTGTGCAAGCAAGAAAGCTACAAGTGAGACTCCTTCCTTCTCTCCCACAATCTTGACATGGTATCAGAGCCTTGTTCGTGGTAAGGAGCTCAAGAAAGCAAGCCAAGCTCGCGGTGTTCTGGTTGAGATGCCCTTCGCCGTGAAGCAAAAGGACAGTATATGCTGCGGGACAGGGCTTTAGCCCTGGCCGACCCTGTTTTTTTGATTTGAGGCCATTTCGGGGCCTGTTTTAGAGGCGAAAGTTTTCTGCACGCACTCAGGAAAAGGCCCAGTTTTATGCTGTGCAGCCACTGTTCTACAGATCGGTGAAAAGTTACTATAGAAATTGCATCGTATGCCTATGCGCAGAGACATTGGGAGTTACAGAATCATCCTTGTTGCTTGTTGATGCAAAATCGTCACTAGGAAGTGACTGTGTGGTTAAATACCACTTTCGTCAGTTTTGCAGATTTGCCCTTGTGAGGCTGAAGCTATGTTCTCTGCAGTGACAGAATTTTTTGCAGTATTCTGTAATGGCATCTAATTCTCTTTCACAGATTGTAACTGAAAAGCTTGACAAGAACAACTTCCAAGCATGGAAGTTTAGAATGACGAATTTCCTTATGGGAAAAGGATATTGGGAATTTGTTGCAGGAAATGAAGAAGAACCAGTTCTTCTTGATGTTCCCAATCAACAGCAAATGCAGGCATTCAAAGCATGGCATGAGAGAGGCAGGAAAGTTATGTATTGGTTGTCTATCAGTATTTTAGACTCTATGATTGTGCATATTCAGGATGCAAGTACGCCAAAGGAGGCATGGGATACTTTGTCAAAAATGTATAGCACAAACACGCAAGCCAGGAAAATGCAGCTCAAGCAAGAGTTGCATAATGTGCAAAGAGAAAGTATGAGCATCAATGACTACCACATGAAGGTGAAGAAGATTGCAGATGCACTTGCTTCCATTGGGTCGCCAGTGGAAGATGATGATTTAGTTTATGTGGCCTTGAATGGTCTAGGAAAGGATTATGCACAGTTTTGAACATCCATTTCCATCCGTGAAAGATTTCCTGATTTTGAGGAGTTGATTGCTCTTCTAATTTTTGAGGAGTAGAGAAATGGTGGTGCATCTTCTTTAGGAGAAACTTCAAAAGAAACTGTCTTCTACTTAAATGCTAGAAGAGGTAGAGGCAGAGGTAGAGGAGGCCAATTTGGAGGCCGTGGTAGAAATCAGAATATGCAGCAAACTCAAGAAAACCAGTCCTATGGAGGAAGACGTGGTAACTCTAGAGGCAGGGGGAGCCAAAGAGGTCGTGGTGGATGGCAAAGAGGCCAAAATGCAAACAGCAATGTTGAATGCTACTACTGTGGTAAAATGGGTCATATGCCTAAAGACTGCTATTAAAAGCAGAATGACATCATGAATGGAAAACTGCAACAAGGGAATTATGCATCTTCTAGTAGATGGGTGATGACAGAAATGAGCATTTGTTTATGGTGCAGCACATGAACAATTCTGTGACAAGTGCAGAAGAAAGCAACGATGTATGGTATGTTGACTCAGGTGCATCAAACCACATGACAGGTCATGCAGAATGGATGGAGGATGCAAGGAAAATGGAAAAACCAGGATTTGTGGAGACTGGTGATGATAGTGCACATCCTATTGTGCAGATTGGAAAATTTCCTTTGTCTATGCGGGATGGGAAAAAGAAATACATGTCCGATGTATTTCATGTCCTGAATATCACCAAGAATCTGGTTTCTGTTGGTCAAATGGTTGAGCAGGGCTTGCAAGCCAGATTTAATCCTCATGGATGCTTTGTTGAGGATATGAAAAATAAAGGTCGCTTGATAGCAAAAGGAATGAAGAAGGGCAGAATGTTTACATTGGATGCAAACATGCCTGAATTGAGTGCAGCAATGTTTGCACATGGGACCGGTGTAGTTGCAGATATTGATATCTGGCATAAACGCATTGGTCATGTTAATGTACAGCGACTTAAATCAATGCAGGCCCAAACATTGTTGCAGGATTGCCTAAATTCAAGGTTGCAGAAATGCATAAGGTATGTGAAGCCTGTCAGTTTGGAAAACAGGCAAGGAAACCATTTCCTAGACATGTTCAAGAGAGTAAGAAGCCATTGGAATTAATCCACTCTGATGTGTGGACTACTAAAGTTGCATCTCTTGGAGGCTGTCATTATTTTGTCACTTTTATTGATGACTATAGCAAAAAAGTTTGGGTGTATTTTATGAAAAAGAAAAGTGAAGTTTTTGGGCATTTCAAAACTCTTAAAGCTATGGTTGAAAAAGAAACAGGTCTGCAAATAAAATGCCTAAGGTCAGATGGAGGGGGAGAGTACCTCTCAAATGAGTTTGCAAGGTTCTTGCAGGAGGATGGCATAAAGCAGCAATATTCATGCAGTCATACCCCACAACAAAATGGAATTGCAGAAAGGAAAAATAGGCATATTGGAGAGGTATCTCGTGCCATGCTCAACGAAAAAGACTTGCCAGATTTTTACTGGGCTGAAGCAGTTGCTATAGCAGTCTATATAATAAACAGGACTCCCACTGCAGCAATACATGGGATGACTCCAAAGGAGAGGTATACTGGTAGGAAACCAGATATTTCTCATTTGAAAATCTTTGGTTGCATTGCCTATGTACATGTGCCAGATGAGTTGAGATCCAAGTTGGATCCAAAAGCTGAGAAGTGCATCTTTATTGGTTACTCTCTGCAGCAAAAAGGGTATAGATGCTATAACCCTTCTACTCGTAAGTTTACAGTGAGCAAAGATGTTGTTTTTGATGAGATGAGTAGCTGGTATAAACCAGTAAATGTGATTGATAATGTAGATGCACAAAATGGTAATGCTGTACAGAATTCACAGCAGCAGTCACAAAATATTAGTGGACCTGGAGCGTCCTCTAGCAGTGGTTCACATTCTTCGCCATGGACAGGCAGATTGAGATCAGGAGAATCTTCTCAAAGCAATGCAGATAGTGGTATGCAGGTATCACGAAAAGGAAAAGAGAAGGTTGATCAGCCCATGTTTGATGTGAATGCAGGTCACTCTTATGTGGATGGTGAATCCAGTGGCTCAGAACAGAGCATTGATGATGAGTTGGGTATTCCTTCTATTGTTACACCTGGAGTAAGGAAGACCAGGGATGTTTTGAGAGCACCTGGGAGTGAACCTACCTTGCGCAGGTCTACCAGAGCTAGGTATCCTGTGGATAGGCTCAAATATGATGGATTTACAGCCATTCACTATGCATATATGGTCAAAGTGATACAGGAATCAGAACCCACTTCTTTTGAGCAAGCCATGGGAAAAGAAAAATGGGAGAAAGCCATGGATGAAGAAATGGATGCCTTGGAAGCAAATGCTACATGGGAATTGGTACCTTTGCCTAAAGGTAAGAATGCAATTGGCTGTAAGTGGGTTTATAAGGTGAAGCACAATGCAGATGGTTCTGTGAACAGATACAAGGCAAGATTACTAGTCAAGGGGTATGCACAAACATATGGCATTGACTATGAAGAAACATTCAGTCCGGTTGCAAGGATGGCAACTGTAAGAGCAGTCATTGCTATGGCTACATCAAAGGGATGGTCTTTACATCAGATGGATGTAAAGAATGCCTTCTTGCATGGTGATTTGCAAGAAGAGGTCTATATGGAGCAGCCACCAGGTTATGTGCATGTTGTTCATCCTGAGTTTGTTTGCAGGTTGAAGAAAGCCTTATATGGCTTGAAGCAAGCACCTAGAGCATGGTCTGACAAGATAGGACAGTATCTTGTCACTATTGGCTTTCAGATTTCCAAGGCAGATTTCTCACTTTATGTGAGAAAAACAGAGAAAGGTATTATGCTACTTGTCATTTATGTTGATGATTTGATTATGACAGGTGACAATGATGAAGATATCCTTCATGTGAAAATGCTATTGAAGCAAAAGTTTGAGATGAAGGATTTGGGAGAGCTGCATTATTTCTTGGACATTGAGGTGATTAGATCACCAAGTGGGATACAGCTCTTACAGAGGCAGTATGGATTGGACATGCTGTCCAAATATGGGATGATAGGCTATAAGCCTATTTTAGTTCCTTTGGAGCAGAATATGAAGCTGAGCGCAGATGCAGGTGAGCTTCTGGAAGACCCTACTATGTACAGACGCATAGTAGGAAGCTTGATTTATATGACTATTACCAGGCCAGATTTGAGCTATGCTATTGGATTGGTAAGTTAGTTTATGCAGGCTCCAAGGAAACCGCATTTGGATGCGGCTAGACGCATACTCAGGTATGTGAAGTCCACATTGCAGTATGGACTATTTTATCAGACTGGGGTTCAGATACAGTTGCATGGATACACTGATGTTGATTGGGCTGGTAGCATTTCTAATAGACGATCTACCAATGGATATGTGTTCTCTTTTGGGAGTGCTGCAGTCACTTGGAGCAGCAAGAAACAGCCTACAGTTGCCTTGTCCAGCATAGAGGCTGAGTACAGGGGTGCAGCAATGGCTGCATGTGAGGTAGCTTGGTTCCATAAGCTACTTTATGATATGCATCAGCCTACAGATGGGCCAGTTGTCATTTATTGTGACAACATGAGCAGTATACACTTGGCAAATAACCCAGTCTATCATACTAGAACAAAGCACATTGAGGTGCATTATCACTATGTGCGGGAGAGGGTTTTACTAGGTCTTATTGATCTAGTCTATGTCAGCACAGAGGATCAGGTAGCAGGTAGCTGACATATTTACGAAGACATTGGGCGCAGAGAAGCTACGCAAGTTCAGAGACCTGCTTGGTGTGCACGAATTGGGATTGAGCTCGAGGGGGAGTGTTGAGATATCGAGCTCCACTCGTGATATGCCAGGGTGACCGTTGTGCATTTATGTCACCGACTTGTCAGTTGCAGATGCGGTTGGTACATCGCCCATGAATAATAGCTAGATGACAGCTATCCTTATCTACTCTAGTTCGTGGCTCAGTTAGTATACCACCTTAGTTAGTTGTCTTTGGTTTGAGACCCATATATAGGGTTCTTCTATTTCTTTGTATGAGAGTTCTTTTGGCTTACACAACTAAGAAGATGAAAACTGTTTTCAGCCTCCACCTTTGTGTATATTCCCCCATTGTGCAAGCAAGAAAGCTACAAGCAAGACTCCTTCCTTTTCTCCCACAATCTTGACACTTTGAGCATTCACTTAGTGTAGATCAAGCATGAGTTGATCTAATCACATTAGGTTGCACAAGCATATCCTTGGGCCGAGAGCTATGGATGTTGTCATGTCCCACCTCTTGGACATTTGAAAGCTTAGATGGAGATAGAGATTGGGATTGAGTAGCTACACTTGATGACTATTGTTATTCTTCCCGTGTCTATTTAGGGAAAGAGGGTGTAGGAGACTTGGGACTCTTAAGTGGCTCCGACACTACTGGAAGATTTGCTCGTGACTGTTAGATGATTTTACCATTTACTTTGCTGAGCATTTAACCTTTCCATGAGCAATGTTGTGCCTATGATGCCTGTTATCCTCTTGGGGAATCAAAGCCTCCTTGGGCAAGCTCCTTGGGCACTAGTGGCTTTTGTGTATCCTCAACGATTACATCTGATATCTGCTTGTCAAGCACGCTAGGCTGAGGATCTACCCTCAGATTAGTCCCGTTTGGTTTCTTGATTTCGACCGTGAGGAGCTCGATCACTCCAATGTTTTTGACTTGAGACTTGGTTTTTCGTTTAGATCTCCTCCTACACTTCTTTGCTCTTGATACCATCTGGCCTTTAGTTGACAGAGGGGGTTTAGCAGGGGGTTTTGGCACCCAAATCCATCAATTACCTGCGTAATATCCTTGAGCACGTAGCAACGCTTTGGATATCCATCACGGCGTTGTGCTAACCCTCCATCGATGCCTTTGTCTATAAGTCTTGGGCTTCTTTTGGGGTCTTCTACGATATTTGTAAGTCCAAATCCCATCCTTGGCATTGTCTCCTGACCTTCTTGTTTTAGGCATGGCCTCACTCACTAGTTCTCGTTGTTCGACCTGTGCTTGTATCAACTCTTCCAACAAGTCCTTGCTCTTGTTAGCAGGCTTGACTATTATGTTAGCACCTTCCTTGCCTTTCCCTCAGGGTTCGATGAGGTCACCCTTGCTAAAGATTGTGACTATCCTCACACCCAGTAGTGCCAAGTGTATTCTCTATGCTACATAGTCAACCTCACATTTGGTCGCCCTTTTGAAGGGTCTTCCCAAGATGGTTTCCTTACCGTATTTAGCACTATTTGGAGGAACATGAAATAGGATAGGGAAGCTTTCAGTTTCAATTGTTGCAAGGATATTGCACTTCCCTATGAGTGCTTGTGGAGGTCCCCCATAAGGGCTAAGAGTTGCATTAGTCGGTGTCAGCTCTGGTTGGCCTAGTAGGGTCCATGCCTCATAGGTCAAGACATTAAAATCTGCTCCTTCATCAATCAGAGCATCGATAGTGTGCTCTCTTTTCACAGTGAGTTTGACCCTAAGATAAGCAGGCGATACTATGTCTTCATCTTCCGGGTCTTGGCTTATAAATTTAAGCCTTCTGACAAATGCCCTTGGGTCCCCAACTACATGACCAGATGTGGATTCTCCATTGATGTCTTGGATCGTCTGTGCAATGCTATTCAAGGTGTATCTATTGCCAAGTCTATCATATTTAGTCACCCTTACAATTATAGCTTAATGTTGTTGCTTTCCGCTTTGACTAGATGTAGTCCGAATGCAATACATACGTGTTTTTGCGGTATGGCCTTTTTGGCCTTGTAGGCTAGATTGGCCCATTGAGGTTCTAGGGTCTCTGTTTGTCTTTGTTCGGGTATGGGCTTTTGATTGCTCCTTTGCAAGTGAGAATCCATGCTTGTGTAGAGCCATTACTACACTATGATCTAATTTGGAGGACCTATCACGGCACGCATTTTCTCTCCAACCTACTTGGGGGAGGTGCGAAGAGAGCCCCCTCTGCAGAGGTCAATCCCCCCGACCCGCAAGGCCGTTTCGGTAAACACCATGCGCGATTTGAAGGACCTTTTTTACCAAGTTTTGAACTACTTGCTCTAGATTTCAACCCAGTGATAGATCTATGATGTGGTTTCGGCTCTATATGGTCTCTTGGTCAATTTCACGTCTACAGATTAAAATTTAAAAAAATCCAAATTCGACCCAACATGTTCAAATTGCAGGGGTCGAATGCCCGATTCAGCCTGTTCGAGGGCCGAGGGCCGAATGAGAAAGGGCTGAATGTAACTGGTTCGAATGTCAAATTCAACCAGTCTGAGTGGTTGTCTGACGACCGAGTGGCCGAGTGGGCCGAGAGTCGAGTCAAGTGGGCCAAGGGGGGCTGAGTGGTGAATTCGGCCGGGCCGAATGTCAACTTGTCTGAGTGGGGTTGGGCCGAGTCAGCAGGGTCGAGGGCCAAATTTCAAAGTTGGTCCGAATGGTCAATTCGGACGGGTCGAGCGGTGGGTTTTCGATTTGAGTGGACCGAGGGCCAAATTTTGATGCATTCGAGTAGAGTGGTCCGAGTCAAGTGGTCGACCGAGGGCCGATTTTTGGGACTTGGCCCAGAATTGTCATCACTCGGACTGGCCAAACGCGGTGCGATTTTGGCCGGCGCAATAATAAATCGCTCAAATCACACGACTCAGGTCACAGCCTATCATACACACCTCCAAATCAAATCTATGGATGGAGGGGAAGAGTTGTATATACCTGGAATAGCCAATAAACTCCAAAATGCAAATCGGCAACCGAATCAAACACTTATGCCCTGGTATGACAACAGAAACCCTTATGCTTGTTTTTCTTTTTTTTCTTTTTTTTTCCTACCCTAATGCACCCAAATCACAAAGCAAATAACTACTCTACTCCAACATGCTTTTCCAAATCCAAAAAACCAAAAACCTACTTGCTAAGAAGATCAAATACCTCTTCAAACTCCCTCGCTTCCTACCTATCTACCTCAAGCACTGGTTCGGGGAAAACTCTTACTTCGATGCTCGATTCGAAGCACACAAGTGCTCAAGGCTTGAATCTATTGGTCCCAGCAACGGAACCAAATTGTGGGAGCTTTCGCTCAACTGCCAAGACCCACATACTGTTTATTGTTTCAAGCATTCCAAGCCGAGCACTAATGGCTACCTCTCACATAGCCGACGTGCCATCCATATCTACGGGTGTAGTGAGCTTACCTCCACGCCGGTCAAGTTACCTCCTCTCCCGCGCACTCCGGTAGCTCCACAATCCAAGTGCAAGCTTCAAGCAAGCTCCATCCTCAAGCTCCAAGCTCCAAGCTCCATTGCCGCGAGCAAGACAAGAGAAGAGAAGAGAAGAGAAGAAGAGAGGAGAAGATGGAGAGCTTCTCCTCCTCGGTCCCTCACCCTCACACTCTCACTCCCTCACACTCTCACACTCCCTCTCTTAAGCACAAGCTCAAGCAAGCAAGAACAAGAAGAAGTAGAAGAAGAGGAGAACCACTTTTGGCCACACACAAGAATGAGCTTCTCGTTCACTTTTCAACTTTATATACAAAACCCTAAATCCCTTTTGGGCGGTCATCCCCTTATCCCCTTTTTTACATGGCCGGCCGTGGTCTAGGCCCTTTTTCCCATTGTCCTCCTATCTTCTAGCTTCCTTCCTACTGCCCATCTACCTTTACAAATTGCAGGGTGAGAGCCCGGCGCTCCTTAAATTAAATCATGATGCGCTTGTGCTCTTTTACAAAAGAATTGACTTGCACTTTTCCGTGTGCGCCTTTTTTCCTTATTTAGGACTTTTCTGCGCTTTTTGTGTTTCTAAATTTTTCTTGGCGCACCTTCGTCTTCCGTTTCACTTTGCCTTGGCCTTTGTCTTCTACTTTAGCTTTTCCAGATTTTCCACCTTGTTCGTCTGACGGTTAACAATTTGGAAAGTAAGCAAGACATATATTTCCACATGAAAAGAATGTATACAAAAAGCCACTTGGATTGATAGATTTTGATACGTGGGCTCCTATACTGCAACTTTGAGTGGGTACAAGTATTATTTTTCCTTTATTGATGATCATACTTGCAAAATATGGGTTTACTTTATGCATGAGAAAAGTAATGTGTTTACCCAATTTAAAAGCTTTAAGGCTTTGATTGAGAAGAAGATAGCGTTGCATATTAAATACCTAAGAGATTGGATAGAGGGAGAGAAAATCTCTCCAATGAGTTTTCTAAATTTTTATAAAAAAATGATGTACATAAACATATACATGTAGATATACTCCACAGCAAAATGGAATTGCTCAGCGAAAAAAAAAAAAACATATTGCAGAGGTAGCTTATGCATTGATGTCAAAAAGAAACTTACCTCATTACTACTAGTTTGAAGGAGTTGCTACTGTTGTATACATTATGAACAAGATATCCATTGCTATTGTACATGGTATGACCCTCAAAGAGAAGTTTATGATTAGAAAGACAAAATTGTCCCATCTAAAAGTATTTGGATGTATTTCTTATATGCATATTATTGATGAGTTGCATAGTAAATTGGATCCAAAAGTAGAAAAATATATATTTGATGGATATTTTCTTGAGCAAAAGGGATATACATATTGTAACCCTATTACACATGTGATGAGAGTTAGCAAGGATGTTGTTTTTTTATGAAATAAGTAGTTGATAGTTAGTAGGGATGTTATATTTGTTGGATGTTCTCTTAAGCATGAGGGATATAGATATTATAACCCTATTACATGTGAGTTGAGAGTTAGTAGGGATGTTGTTTTTTATGAAATGAGTAGCTAGTATAGGAATGTGTAGAATGCACTTGGGATTGATGAGCATGAGAGTGTGGCTATGCAAAAATATTTCAATAATCATAGACATTGAGTGGACCACAACAGTCTCTTGGTCATGGTTTTGTTGATAAACCTCGGAGTGGCAAATTAAGGCCATAGGTTACTCCACCAAGTATATCATAGATGTCAAGGAAAGGTAAAGAGAAGTTGGGGGCTCACCTATTATGATAGATGTATCATCAAGCCTCTCTCATGTTGATGTTGATTCAGATGGCTCTGAGCAGAGCTTGGACGAGAAGTTTGAGATTCTATCTATTAAAACACTTGGTGTGTCGAAGGCACAAGAGGATGTTAAAGCATCTGGTAGTGATCTAAGTCCACATAGGTCAATTAGAGTATGAAAGTCAACATAGCAATTGATATATGATAGCTATGTAGCTCATCATTATGCATACATCGCTCACTTGTTTTGAAGATACAATGCAATGGGTAATGAGTATTAGGATCATGTTATGTATGAAGAAATGGCTACACTTGGATAATGACACATGGGAATTGGTGCCTTAACTTGAAGGCAAGAAAGTTATTGGTTGCAAATGGATTTACAAGGTCAAGCACAAGTTAGATGGATCTATTGAGCACTATACGGTATGACTAGTTGCTGAAGGGTACGTGCAAACTCACAGTATTGATCATGAGGAAACTTTTTTTCCAGTGGTGGCTAAAATGGCCACTATAAGGGCTATCATAGTAGTGGCTACATCAAAAGGTTGGATCACGCATCAAATGGATGTTATGAATGCCTCCTTGCAAGGGGAGTTGCAAGAGGAAGTCACCTAGTTATGTGGATGAGAATCATCTAGATTATGTATGCAAGCATCATAAGACCTTGTATGGGCTGAAGCAAGCACCCAAGGGATGGCACGATAGGATTGTAGAATATTTTGTTAGCATTGGATTTCATAGAGCACATATTGATCACTCGCTCTATATGTATGTGAGAGTGATTGTGGGAGCTTTTGCTCAACCGCCAAGACCCACGGACCGCTTATTGTTTCAAGCGTTCCAAGCCGAGCACTAATGGCTACCTCTCACATAGTCAACGTGTCATCCATATCTACGGGTGTAGTGAGCTTACCTCCATGCCGTTCGAGTTACCTCCTCTCCCGCACACTCTGGTAGCTCCACAATCCAAGTGCAAGCTTCAAGCAAGCTCCATCCTCAAGCTCCACGCTCCAAGCTCCATCACCGCGAGCAAGAGAAGAGAAGAGAAGAGAAGAGAAGAAGAGAGGAGAAGATGGAGAGCTTCTCCTCCTTGGTCCCTCACCCTCACACACTCACTCCCTCACCATCTCACACTCCCTCTCTCAAGCACAAGCTCAAGCAAGCAAGAACAAGAAGAAGACGAAGAAGAGGAGAGCCACTTTTTGCCACACACAAGAATGAGCTTCTCATTCACTTTTCAACTTTATATACAAAACCCTAAATCCCTTTTGGGCAGTCATCCCCTTTTCCCCTTTTTTTACATGGCCGGCCGTAGCCTAGGCCCTTTTTCCTATTGTCCTTCTATCTTCCTAGCTTCCTTTCCACCGCCCGTCTACATTTACAAATTGCACGGGTGAGAGCCCAACGCTCCTTGAATTAAACCATGATGCGCTTGCACTCTTTTACAAAAGTTTTGACTTGCGCTTTTCCTTGTGCGCCTTTCTCCCTTTTTTAGGACTCTTCTCCTTGTGCGTCTTTGTCTTTCGTTTCTCTTTGCCTTGGCCTTTGTCTTTGTCTTCTACTTTAGCTTTTCTAGATTTTCCATCCTCGTTCGTTTGAGGGTTAACATTACCCCCTCCTAGACGAGTGCCAGTCCCATGGCACTCACCGTCATAGGTAGCAGGCGTTAGCATGCACCAAAGACATGGGTGGCAAGGACGTCTATAGTTACCATGGCGGAGTGTTGGTAGTTGTAGGGAGGAAGGTCATTGGGGGCACATTGGTGGGTTAAGTGGTATTCAATACCTGCAATTGAAAACCTCTCATAGGTGGTTTCTCCCTAGGGGTAGTGCTAGTATTCTTTATTGTGCACAAGACATAGGTTAATCAGTTTGGGAGATAGGTCCAACTCTAAGCAAGCTGAGAGTATTATCCTGCACTTGAGGATCCAAACTGTGTATATACTTCGGTGTAGATATTATGTGAGTGCTCATGCATACTTAGATATTACATAGGTAGAAGACCCCGGGCTGGTTTCTCATAATGACGTGTGGATGAAGCAAAGTCGTCCATGGTGGGAAGAAGTACACGTGAAGGTGTATGCAACATCCTGTGCATTGTGATTGCACGACGTAACATAATAGAACATAGGGATACTGCACTATCGGTAGCTGGTAGACATTGGGCCTGTGCGATGAGGACAATGTACTTTTCATGGCCATTCGTGCAGTGCTTACCACAATTGATTGCAATGGTGTTAAGGCAGAGTGCAAGAGAGAATTAGGGTGACAGGTCTAACCATAGGCGAGACAAGCTCCCTAGGTCTATCTTGCCTTTGATGTGCCCTGAACTATTGTGGGTGATGCTAGGGGGCTAGGGGACTAGGGACAGAGCCAGCCAACCAAGGTCACTAGAGGCACCTGATTTGAGGACCCCAAGGTGCGGTGCTGTGATCGTGGGTGCTTCTTATCTTCTTCTTTTTTTGACTTGCCTGAGTACAACCATTGCAATATGTTGAGGCTATCAACCTTTCAATGGGTTGGGAAATGTCAAGCTTCGAAGGCTCAAGAAATGGATATGACAGTGATGATTGTGCCCTAGCCTCGTTGTTTGAGAAGCCATTGTTGCGATGTCAGTACGATTGAGGTAACAACCATCGTGAGCTCACTGTAGAGCTTGACCCAAGAAGAGAGCCTAGCCCATGACTATGCCTTAGTTCGTGCGATGTGGGCACTCACAAGGGTGATTTTTTGTGTTTGGCAGCGTGGCTTTCTTGTAGTTCTTTGTGCAGTTGGTGGTCTTGTGGTGACTTGGGTATTGAACACATTCGCACGAAGACCTGTGTCATCCTGCATCCACTTGTCACTTCATGAGAATATATCCAAGTTGCATGCATCAAGTACAACGAACAAATGCAATCATGTCAAGATATAACTTTTCAAACTGCTATGATGCTGATTGCAATGCCTATTCCCATGCTTGTTATAGACGTGGCATGTATTAATGATAGGTAAAGGAAGTGTGTACAAGTGGGGAGCCTGCCCCTTTAATCATCAAAAGACAAAAAGTTATGGCAGGATGGCTTGTTAAGCTTCTTGTATATCATAGGGGCTACTCGATTTGCACAAGGCGGGGTGAGTCCGGGTGGTTAGGCGACTGAGGCTCTGCTGGTGAGGGGCTCCTATGAGGTTGGGCAGGGAAGATGTCGGTTGGGACCTGAATGGTGTAGTCTCTAGCCGCGACTATTTCCAAGATGCTTTTGAACAATGCATCAAATTCTTCGTTGTCTCGAGCTGCCCTTTCAGCCTTTGAGCACCTGGTGCCCGAGCGCCTGTTAGGGGCTTGCACAACCAGTGTTGCCACACCTTGTGTGCTTCTTTGAGCTTCTACTCCCCTAACCTGGGATTCTTTGACCTACATCCAGGGCGGTGTCACTTGGGATCTCGTTTCTTTGCATACCTTTTGAGGGTAGGTATGTAGCGCACCGGCGGAGGGGCGTGTGCTGCATGTTCCCATCGACAGCAAAGAGTGTCTTTACAAGCCAGCTGGCCTAGGTGCTCCATGTCTTCCTCATAGGGGGACCTGCAAGATGCAAACCAAGGATTAGGCCTTGATACATGATAAAACCATTTGCATGTAAGGGATCATAGTGTGGGTTATCAAGCGCATATGACGTGAAGGGGAGGGGTGAGGCATGCAATGCTTGCTATAGAGGGATGGCCCCCATGATGATGTTCATTCAGCCTCCAGCCCTTAGCAGATCTCGGCTCATGCTAAGTTACGTGGACTGGTGGTCATGGATTGGGGTAGGGCTCATCCTCGAAAGGATAGACCGGAAAGGAAAAAAGGTGTATAGAAAGGGACTGCACCCTACCTACACCATCAGAGATGTTGGTCAGGGCTTCCTATGATGGTAATGAGGGGTGCATGCCCTCTGCCCGAAGGTGGAAATGGTCCTACAACTTCTAAATATGTGGTGAGAGGAGGACCTGACGAGCTTGGCCTATTGACCCCAACTCTTCTCCCTTCGCTTGACTATTATTGGTTGCGTGTGTTGATAGTGTCTATACAAGGTTACAAAAGTCATTGTTTATTTTTATACATATCCATGAGTCCATGTCACTTCATGAGGATAAAAGCCAATTGTAGAATTCTAGATTGTACTGGAGCGTGGCACACGCATCCAGTACTCGTGGCAGCTTACTCAATACCGATAGATATTTTGCAACATCGAGTAGCATGGAACCTTGTCCGAGTCTACTGGCAACATGTAACTCCTCCTCAATGAGAACCTTATCAAACAGAGAGTTCTCTTGGCTAGGTTCAGCTAAGCCCATACCCCGAATGGTAGTCATCACTCGAAGGGAAGTTGGTGCC
Source organism: Lygodium microphyllum (assembly GCF_053477565.2). Classification (NCBI taxonomy): domain Eukaryota; kingdom Viridiplantae; phylum Streptophyta; class Polypodiopsida; order Schizaeales; family Lygodiaceae; genus Lygodium; species Lygodium microphyllum. Next base: position 12,801,904 of record NC_141146.1, on the reverse strand, counting down.
ACATTGGTTGGGTCTCTTTGAGACCCATTTGGCCAATCGCTCCTCTGAGACTGATCTGGGCTCCTAGTTCGGCCATTGCAACACGGTTTTCACATCAACACTGTTCAAATTGACTTCAGCCCTCTAACAGTCACTTTAGTTGCTCTATCTCTAAGAGATTTGTTGGCAGAGCGCATCATTGAATGTGGCAGTTAAGCACAGTTCGTCAGCTTCCTCGCCAGAGATGAGTCGCATGCATTCATACAAGAGCCTATTGTAGTGCTCGTCAAGATGTTCTTGCTCTTCACAAGATAAGGGAAATGGCAAGTATTCTTCGAGCTGCTCTTTAGGGAATGCGCGCATGTCTGCCAGGACGACATAGACACGTGCGAACACTTTGAGCTTAGCATCCAACTCAATTAAGCACTTTGTGACACTTCTATGTTCAACGAGGGCTTGCTTGGTTGCTATCTCATGCAAGGTTCTAGGAGTTTGCCTGGGCTTTAGTGTAGCTGGGGGCTCAGGCCTAGACGCACAAGTGTTTCCAATGCTAGGATTTCTTATGCTCTTGGGGTTTCCATGTTTCTCCTGAGGCTTCGTTATTGCATCATGGTTCTCCTTGGATGTGATTGGTATAGGTTTTGTCACCCTGTTGTGACATCATTATATCCACTCTTGATTGGTCAATGCAATTTCTATTGTCGATGGATTGAGTGTTGCAAGCAACCATTGATGGTAACGATTGCTTTGATTTTTCAGAGCACAAGGATGTGTCTGCGGTTTCACCGCTATTAGGAGAGGCATCAATGGGTTCATTGGTGGATGGACTTGATGCTTTATTCATCAGCTCTCCAGCGCTCTTTGTCTCAACATTCTTGGGGTCCACAACCACATGCAACTGTTGTTGTTTTCGCTGTTTTCTCCTCTTTTTCTTGGTTAGTGAAGGTGCATCCCTCAATGACTCAGGACCCTGGACTAGGTCAACCATTGATGTGCTTGGTTAGACCTCAGCATTTCCTTTCTCTAGTGTGTCCTCATGGGACATAGCCGTGGCCTGCTGAATAGCCTCGCCAGGTTGTGAGGGTACAACTGTCTCCCTTTTGGGAGAGTCTAGCTCTTCAGCTAACTCCCATGTGTCTAACTCCTCCAGCCTAGGCTTTAGGCACTTTAGAAGTGCTGGAGTTGTCAAGGAAGTTGGTTGCGACACCTCCTTCATAGGTAAACTGCTAAGGACACGTTCCGCAAGGGGCATTGTCACAGCCAAGGGCTGCGACTGTTGTGATCCCTGATTGGAAGTAGTAGCGGCTAGTCCAGTGGGTTGGCTACTCTTGGTGGATTGCGATGTCAGGTCCCTAAGGTGATTGTAAGCAGTCACGTCTTTTCTTGCCCTTTGAGCATTCATCTGTGTAGATCGAGCATGGGTTGATCTGGTCACATTGGATTGCACAGGCATATCCTTGGGCCGAGAGCTACAGCTAGTGTCATGTCCCTCCTCTTGGATATTTGGAAGCTTTGATGAAGATAGAGATTGGGAGTGAGCAGCCACCATTGAAAACCGCTGTTGTGCTTCCTGTGTCCGGTTGGAAAAAGAGGATGTAGGAGATCTAGGACTCTTAGGTGGACTTGGCAATGGCTGAATGATTTGCTCGAAGCTATTAGACGATTGTGCCATTTGCTTTGTTGAGCGATCCGCCTTGCCATGAGCAATGTTGTGCCTATGATGCTTGTTATCCTCTTGGAAAATCAAAGGCTCTTTGGACACTAATGGCTTTTGTACATGCTCAATGGCTATATATGACATTTGCTTATTAAGCATGCTAGGCTGAGGCTCTTTCTTTCGAACACTCATGTCTGGTTTCTTGCCTCGAGACCTAGAGTTTCTCTTAGATTTCCTCCTGTGCTTTGTTGCTTTTGATGCAATCTTGCCTTCAGCTGTTGATAGAGATGGTTTAGTAGGGGATTTTAGTACCCAAATCCATCGGTTACCTATGTAATACCCTTGAGCACGTAGCAACACTTTGGATATCCATCGCGGCATTGTGCTGACCCTCCATCAATGCCTTCGTCTATAAGGCTTGGGCTTCTTTTGGGGTCTTCTACGATATTTGTAAGTCCAAAGCCCGTCCTTGGCATTGTCTCTTGACCTTTTTGTTTCAAGCATGGCCTCACTCACTGGTTCTTGTTGTTCGACTTGTGCTTGTATCAACTCTTCCAACAAGTCCTTGCTCTCGTTAGTAGGCTTGACTGTTACATCAGCACCTTCCTTGCCTTTCCCTCGGGGTTCGATGAGGTCACCCTTGCTAAAGATTGTGACTATCCTCACACCCGGTAGTGCCAAGTGTATTCTCTATGCTACATAGTCAGCCTCACATTTGGTCGCCCTTTTGAAGGGTCTTCCCAAGATGGTTTCCTTACCGTATTTAGCACTATTTAGAGGAACATGAAATAGGATAGGGAAGCTTTCAGTTTCAATTGTTGCAAGGATATTGCACTTCCCTATGAGTGCTTGTGGAGGTCCCCCATAAGGGCTAAGAGTTGCATTAGTCGGTGTCAGCTCTGGTTGGCCTAGTAGGGTCCATGCCTCATAGGTCAAGACATTAAAATCTGCTCCTTCATCAATCAGAGCATCGATAGTATGCTCTCATTTCGTAGTGAGTTTGACCCTAAGATAAGCAGGTAGTACTATGTCTTCATCTTTCGGGTCTTAGCTTGTAAATTTAAGCCTTCTGACAAATGCCTTTGAGTCCCCAACTTCACAACAAGATGTGGATTCTCCATTGATGTCTTGGCTCGTCAGTGCAGTGCTATTCAAGGAGCATCCATTGCCAAGACTGTCATATCTAGTCATTCTCGGTATTGTAGCTTGGTGTTGTTGCTTTCCACTTCGACTAGATGCAGTCCGAATGCAACACGTATGAGTTTTTGCAATGTGGCCTTTTTGCCCTTGTTGACTAGATGGGCCCATTGAGGTTCTAGGGTCTCTGTTTGTCTCTATTCGGGTAGGGCTTTTGGTTGCTCTTTTGCAAGTGAGAATGCATGCTTGTGTAGAGCCATTGCTACACTAGTGTCTGTTTTGGAGAACCTATCATGGCGTGTGTTTTCTCCCCAACCTACTTGGGGGAGGTGCGGAGGGGGCAGAGCCCCCTCTGCGGGGGTCCGGGGGGGCAGTCCCCCCTGGCCCACAGGGCCGTTACGGTAAACACCATGTGCAATTTGAAGGACCGTTTAGCCAAATTTTGAACTACTTGCTCTGAGTTTCGGCCCATTGATGGATCTCTGATGTGCCTTTAGCTCTACGTAGCCTTTGGGGTCAATTTTGGAATTCATGGCTTTTCTAATATATTGCCTCGTTTGTTTTTGGTCAATCAGGTTTTAACTGCTCAGTGCTTTGCGTCTAGGTCTCTGGGTCTCGCTGCTGCCTACTTCAAGTTGCTAAGTGGCTGCTCCCTACGATTTCGTCTATTCCGTGTGCCAGAATCAAGTTCTGAGCGTTAGAAGGAATTTCAACAGTTTGCGCTGCTGAGCTCTAGCCGGTGATCTCTAGCCGGGTCAGGTCAAATTTCTGAGAATTTGATAAAAATTTACACTCGGCTTAACTGGTCCAAATTGCAGGGTTTGAGTGGGTCACTCAGACGGGCCGAGATACATGGGCTGAGGGCCGAATTAGTCGATGGTCCGAATGGTCAACTCGAACAAGCCGAATAGGTTAGGGTTTCGGGCCGAGTGGGTCAAACGAAAGAGGGCCGAGGGCCGATTTTGGGACTCAGCCCAAAAGCGACCGCTCAAACAGGCCGAACACGGCGCGACAACGACAGCGAGAGGTCGATTTTGCTCGATTCTTGCGATGTAATCAATCATAGCAAGCATAAACCTCCAGATCCTATCTAGGGGGAGAGGGGAAGGGATTCATATACCTGAATAGAGCGGTAGGCTCGTTGATGGTGAGATCGGATTGAATCGTGCGATGGCTCTCTCTCTCTCTCTCTCTCTCTCTCTCTCTCTCTCTCTCTCTCTCTCACTGAAATGGTCACAAATAAGCTCTCCCTTGGCCTCTTGGCTCTTATACCCCTTTCTCGAGTATGGTGTTGATACCTCCAATCACTCACTTGCCGATCTTAGGCATCACAAGTGAGCTTTTTACCATTTTTTGCATGATTTTTGCCATGTTTTGTAATAGTAAACCCTAATGCTTATTTTCTTTGTTTTTCTTTGTTTTCTCCTACTCTAATGCATTCAAATCACAAAGTAAATACCTACACTACTCCATCTCACAACATAAATCTCAAAAAGCAAAAAACCTACTTGCCAAGGAGATCGAATACCCTCTTCAACCCCCTCACTTCCTACCTATCTCAAGCACCGATCGGTGAAAACCCTTACTTCGATGCTCAATTCGAAGCGCGCAAGCACTCAAGGCTTGAATCCGTTGGTCTCGGCAAACAGAACCAAAATGTGGGAGCTTTCGCTCAACCGCCAAGACCCATGGACCGCTTATTGTTTCAAGCGTTCCAAGCCGAGCACTAATGACTACCTCTCACATAGTCAACGCGCCATCCATATCTACGGGTGTAGTGAGCTTACCTCCATGCCGTTCGAGTTACCTCCTCTCCCGCACACTCCGGTAGCTCCACGATCCAAGTGCAAGCTTCAAGCAAGCTCCATCCTCAAGCTCCACGCTCCAAGCTCCATCACTGCGAGCAAGAGAAGAGAAGAGAAGAGAAGAGAAGAGAAGAAGAGAGGAGAAGATAGAGAGCTTCTCCTCCTCGGTCCCTCACCCTCACACACTCACTCCCTCACACTCTCACACTCCCTCTCTCAAGAACAAGCTCAAGCAAGCAAGAACAAGAAGAAGAAGAAGAAGAGGAGAGTCACTTTTTGCCACACCAAGAATGATCTTCTCATTCACTTTTCAACTTTATATACAAAACCCTAAATCCCTTTTGGGCGGTCATCCCCTTTTTCCCTTTTTTTACACGGCCGACTATAGCCTAGGCCCTTTTTCCCATTGTCCTTCTATCTTCCTAGCTTCCTTTCCACTGCCCATCTACATTTACAAATTGCACGGGTGAGAGCAGCCCGGCACTCCTTGAATTAAACCATGATGCGCTTGTGCTCTTTTACAAAAGTTTTGACTTGCACTTTTCCTTGTGCGCCTTTCTCCCGTTTTTAGGACTCTTCTCCTTGTGCATCTTTGTCTTCCATTTCTCTTTGCCTTGGCCTTTGTCTTTGTCTTCTGCTTTAGCTTTTCCGGATTTTCCATCCTCGTTCGTTTGAGAGTTAACAGTGATGGAGGTATTGTGGTCATTACTACATATGTGGATGATTTGATCATTGTGGGTGATCATGAGACAGAGATTGACAATGTAAAGGGTCTCCTTAAGATTGAATTTGAGATGAAGGATTTGGAAGAGCTGTGCTATTTTCTCAACATAGAGATAATCAAGATCCATTTGTCATAGAGACCTAGGATATCACTATGTATCACAAGATTGTGGATAGTGTTAGAATATCAAGCTCCCGTTACTCTTCAGTTAGTCTATCTTTATGTGTGTGACTGACATTAGTTGGATACAGCTATACACGTGTGTGACATTCAATAAGTCGATGTAGTCAGTGACTTAACCACAGTTGGTCTTGGTTAGTCATACCTATGTGTGTAAGTCTTTTTCAGTGAGTATGATGGAAGAATAATAAAAGAAGAACAACAATGAGCTAAGGCTCATCTTCTGCTCCACTCTATCTCTCTCTCTCTCTCTTCCAACATGGTATCAGAGCCTGAATGCCTGAAGCCTGAATGCTTGGCAGTGGCCATTTGACATCAAGACATCAGATCTGAAGAAAACGTCATCAAAGGAGACTGTGCCTGCATCCTGTTTTTTTGCAGAAGCTATATCTTGCTACAAAAATAGATTTGCAACTTTGTAGAAGAAAGTTTTTTTAAATTCCTCACATATTTTGAGATATTTAGCACAAACTTGTGCAAAATGGTTGTTTACTGTAGTAAATAGTAGGTGATTCCAGGGCACTAGTGGCTTTCATCCTAACAATGTATATGCCCTTATTATCATGAATTTGAGCATAATATTGGAGTGTTAAATGCTCAGTTTTGGAGCTTATTTGCAGGCGGGAATGTTAAAATACGTGGGATCTAGAGCATGGCTATGCCGGCTTGTAAGCATAGATTAAACTCATGATGACATTGACTGAAGACCACAACACAAGTGAATAAGGTTCCAAGATGGAAGCTTGGACTCATAAACACAATCTTGTGTAGGACTGACAAGTACAAGATTGACACTATAATTGATAAAGAAAAGCATGTATTCATTCATCTATCAAAAGTGGTAGTCAAGTACAATGCTTTATAGTTGTTGGATGGGTACAATTTTCCCTTTTTGTGCATATGGGATTCCTACAGCCTGCATGTCTTCATCCCAAACTGCCTCATACAAAGAGGCTACATTAGGTGTGATTGCTAATATCTCAACACCCCTCCTCAATCACAACCAGAAAATACAAAGTGTGTAGAGGCTTTAGTGAAAGTAACACCTGCAAAGTGTGGGCACACCATAAACATGGCAAAACACTAGAGGTTGTCATAGAAAAGGCTAAGTGTGGGTACCACAAACGTGATGGACATCCAAAGGCTATAGCAGGGGCCTTATAGAGGCTGTAGTATAGGGCTACATGTACAAGCTTATGATAAAAACATTTGGGCTAGACATTACAAGGCTAAAAAAGTCAGTTAAAAATAGAATTAAGGACCATGAGGCCCTTGCAGTTTTTAGCATTTCTTTTGACATAGATCTTCGATTCATTGTAGTTCTTCTTGTCTAGCTTCCTATACTTGTACTTAACTTTGTTTGCCACTTCAAAGTCTTCATGATTTTTTTGCTTCTTCTTCTTATTCTTGTTCCTTTGGTCCTCTTGATATGCTTCTTCATTGACTTTGCTTGCAATAGTTGCATTAGTCTTTACGTCCATGTCTCCCTCAAGCAAAGGTATCATTGTATTTGAGGCAGCAAAAATGTCTTCAAAAACTTCAAATAAATTCATCGATTGCTCTTCAAAACAAGTAAATCCATCCATCCCTGCAAGCGGAATAAACAAGTCTTCCATGTAGTTGAATTGAGCAACAAGATAATATTATTCTTCATGAGAAGCATCTTCATAAAAAACTTGATTTTGGTCATTCCCATTATGGAAATCAGCTTCAAATGACTGAGAATAACCAGCAATGATTTGATCTTTGTATGTGTCAAAAGACACAAGCAATGGCAGTGAAGTATCAAAAGATACTAGTTTGAGATTTTATGTTTGTTGCTTGACTTTGACTTTATGATCTTCAAAAACTCTTCATAGCTTTCCCTCCTTGCTGATTTGATGGTTGAATACTTGCTGAAAACTTCAGATTAGAGTGGCCTTGGCTTGGTTTAAGTGGCAAGAGAGAGAAAATGAAGGAAAAATGAGCTTGAAGGTAAGTGGCTATGGTTGTCCTACCAAAATAGGAACCAGCGACTCGTAAATGAGCTCCACAGGTCGAATCTACTTAAACCCTTTAAGATGGAGGACCTCACTAATGGGTCTAACTCCCCCTAAGAGGGTTTGTACTCATTTTGCCCAAGTTGAGAGATCTAAGCCTTCAAAGTAGTCATTGTCAAAACTGCACCCAGATTTGGAAAAATGCAAATGTCTGGCATGGTGTGTATCAATCTCCTTGATTTTTGTGCCAAGAAGTTGCGCCTTGACCTGAAGAACAACTCTAGAGAAGAAATCTTGAAGAGATATGGCCTGTTTGATGAGATATGGCTGCTCCAACAGAGGTAGGTAGGTGCTGTCCACAGACATAGTTATGGCAGCGACTCTGAAAAGAGGCAATGCTGAAGCTATAGTTGGCCAATCTCAATGATTGAGGTGTCAAGGGAAACACTTATTCAAAAGGAAGTTTAGAGAGATTTGGCATGTGGAGAGAGATATGAAAGCTTCAAGCTAACAGGGTGCTACTGGCTATGGCTGCCATGGAAGCTTCATTGAAGGTAGGAATGCAAATGAAGTTGGAGATAGAGTCCAATACTCAAACTGAGTTGAGCAGAGATGGAAAGGAGCTGAGAGGAGTGAAAGGAGAGTTGGGCCATACTCAACTGAGCACTGATACCATGTTAAAATACGCAGGATCTAGAGTATGGCTATGGCAGCTTGTAAGCATAGACTAAACTCATGATGACATTGACTGAAGACCACAATTGTTACACAAGTGAATTAGGTTCCAAGATGGAAGCTTGGACTCATAAACGCAATCTTGTGTAGGACTGATAAGTACAAGACTGACACTAACTGATAAAGAAAAGCATCATCATGTATTCATTCATCTATCAAAAGTGCTAGTCAAGTACAATGCTTTATAGTTGTTGGATAGGTACAGTTTTCCCTTTCTGTGCATATGGGATTCTTGCAGCATGCATGTCTTCATCCCAAACTGCCTTGTACAAAGAGGCTACATTAGGTGTGATTGCTAATATCTCAATAGGAAATAGTGAACTAGTTGATGTCCTAAATTTGGAAACAATATACCTACATGGTTGAAGTATCTGTGATGCTTATTTGCTACTGACAAATGCTTGGATCATACCACTTGAGTGGTAGATGCTTTTTGGGATACTGTGAGTACTGAAAGTCCAAAGTTTGGACTGGTTTGTTGCTATTTATATTGGGGTATTGACTGGTTATTGTCTGCATGAAGGATACCTATCATCTTCACTTGACATACATGTAATATATTCTGACCAGTTTGATATGTATCAACTCCTACATAAAGTGGCAGTTGAATGAGATGTTTTGGGGTTGGACTGGTTGTATTTGGTACTGCTAGTTGCATACAGTACAAACATTGTTTTGAACTGATTTGAGCTTGGTTTATGCTCAGTTGACTATGTATTTTCATTGTTGGAATACAGTTTATAGCAAGCAGGTTGTCAGGAAAACTGCTCCTGAACTATAGGAAATTTGTTCCTGAATTGCAGGAAGACTGTTCCTGAACTGCAGGAAAACTGCTCCTGAACTGTAGGAAAACTATCCTGAATTGCAGGAAATTGTCCTGATTTGTAGAAAACTGTCCTAATCTGCAAAAAAATTGTCCTAAATTGCAGAAAACTATCCTGATCTGCATGAAACTGTCCTGAATAGCAAGAAATTGGTCCTGAACTGTAGGAAAAGGAGTTAGATACTAATAGGTTGTATACATCACTGAATACCTAAGCTGCAACTATGGCAAATGCTCAAGGCATTGACAATATCACTCAAATTGTGGAGAAAAGCTAGACAAAAAAACTTTTGCTTTATCGAAGTTCCGTATGAATAATTTTTTGGTTGGCAGAGGTTATTGGGACTTATGTACAGGTGATGAGGCTGAACCTGAAATGCCTGAAAGGAATCTAAAAATTTATCAAAAAAGGGCTCATAAGCTATGGACTGAGAGAGTATGCAAGGTGTTACATTGTTTTTCTTTATGTATATTAGATGCTATGGTTATACAGATTACTGGATGCAGTTCTGCAAAGGATGCATGGGACATACTCATGAAGAATTATGGAAATGTAACACATGCAAGAAAGATTCTGCTGAAGCAACAGTTCAATAACATGTCTAGGAATGGCAAAAGCATTCAGGCCCACACTACAGAGATCAAGAACATAGCGGATCAGCTTGCCACCATTGGATCTTCAATGTTTGAGGATGATATGATTGCAGTGACATTGAATGGACTTGGCAAAGAGTATAAAGCATTTGTTACGTCTATTTCTATGAGAGTTGAATTTCCCGATTGGGATGAGCTGATTGCTTTGTTGCTGCATGAGTAAGCTAAGCTTGGGTTGAATACAAGTTCTAGTATGTCTCAAAGCAGAGACACTGTTCTTTACTCTAGCTAGCGCGGCAGAGGCAGCAGAGGCCATGGCTCTTTTCGAGGTCGAGAAGACACTCGAAATACTTATGTGGACAGCAATAGCAGAATGTCTGGCATGGCACCAATACACATGGCCAATGTGGATCTGGTAGTTTTTGAGGCAGGGGGAGATTCCCTAGAGGCAAAGGAGGAGCCTGGCAATCAAATATCAGTCCAACAGGGACAAGGACTGTCATTATTGCGGTAGATATGGGCATATAGCCAAAGATTGTCATAAGAAGCAGGCTGACATGAAAGCAAAGGGTAGACAGCATGGAAATTATGCTTCATCTAGCAGAGTTCTTGATGATCAAGGTGACAGGCTGTTTTCCATGCAACATGTGTCTAAGAATGCATCTAGGCAGAACAAAGATGAGAGATGGTACATTGATTCAGGGGCTGCAAATGATATGACACCCCATGGAGAATGGTTTGATGAGATGGTTGTAGGTTCGCATGGACATGTTTATACTGGGGATGACACCCAACATACTATTTAGCATAAAGGAGTTGTACCTTTGTTGATGCCTGATGGCAAGAAAAAGAGCCTGCATGATGTACCACATGTACCTACAATAACCAAGAATCTTTTGTTAGTTGGATAGATGGCAGAACAGAATCTGCAGGAGAGATTTAATAAAGATGGATGCTTTGTTGCATAATATGGTAATGGCTGCAAATTGGTTGCTAGAGGCCGAAGAGATGGTAGAATGTTTACTCTTGATGCGCCAATTCTAGAATTGAAAGTAGCCATGTTTGCACATGATGGTGGTGCTATACGGGATGTTGAGATATGGCATAAGCGGACTGGCCATGTGAATGTATAAAAGCTGAAATCTATTCAACAGAAGGAGATTGTGCTTGGACTGTCTAAGTTCAAGTATCATGACTTTGGACATGTATGTGATGCATGTCAGTTTGGAAAGCAAGCATGGTTTCCATTTATGAGACATGTATGGAATAGCTTACGACCCTTGTAGTTGGTACATTAAGATGTATGGGGTCCGTCTCATAATGCTTCGTTTGGTAGTGCTCATTACTATGTATCCTTCATTGATGATTTCAGCACGTACACTTGGGTTTACATATTGAAACATAAGAATGATGTGTTTGATGCATTCAAGGGCTTCAAAAAGCATGCTGAAAATGAGTTGAGCTGTGAAATTTCATGTCTTAGATCAGATGGAGGTGGAGAATATGTCTCTAATTACTTTGACATATACCTTGATAAATATGGGATCAGAAGACAATTACCTTATAGCTATACATTGTAGGAAAATGGTGTAGCTGAAAGGAAAAATAAGGCACTAATGGAATCGGCAAGAGCTATGCTGAATGAGAAGATTTTACCAAATGGTTATTGGGCTGAAGCAGTAATGACTAATGTCTATGTACTGAATAGAACCCCTACAACAGGGATTCATGATGTAACTCCATATGAGAGGTTGTATGGTCATAAGCCTGACATTTCACACTTGAAGGTATTTGGCAGTATTGCATATGTGCATGTTCCTGATGAAAAGAGGAAGAAATTGAATCCTAAAGCTGTCAAGATTGTGTTCCTTGGTTATGCACGAGACCGGAAAGCTTACAAGTGTTATGTACCATCATCTACACATGAGACATTGATTAGCAAAGATGTTATTTTTTATGAGTTGGCATCGTGGTATGGTAATCCTATTGCAGTGGCTACTAATGGATCAGTCAGCACTAGTGATGCTAAAAATACACCTACACACAAAATGAGTACATCTATGAGTGGTCCTACAGGTGATGGGTCACCTACAGTAGGTCCTTGGTCAGGATGCTTGTGGAGTCGTACTCCTACATCCACTGACATGGATATGTCAGTGAGGGGGAGATTGGATAAGGGAAAAGAAAAGATGCTTGAGGATGTGACAGGTCCACTTACAACAGGATATGAGTCATCCAACAGTGACAGTTTGGATAGTGAGTTGGGCATTCCATCTATTATGATGCCTGGAGCAAGGCAGAGTCGTTATATACCACCTCATGAAAGGCAAACTCAGACTGAGCCACAGTTATGGAGACCTGAGAGAGTCAGAAAACCAATTGATAGGTTTACATACATTGGTTATTCAGCCCACCATTATGCATATATGGGTAGTGTGATGGATGAGGAGTATGCAGCCATGGCTGAAAATGAGACATGGGAATTGGTTGAGTTTCCTGAAGGCAAAGTCCCCATTGGCTGCAAATGGGTGTGCAACATTAAGTATAAGTCAGATGGTTCGTTAGAACGCTATAAGGCCAAGCTGGTTGCAAAAGAGTATGCGTAGTAGTATGGCCATGCCTCAAGGTATATGGCTGCTACAGAAGCAGTGTGCTCATGACATGTTATAGAAGTATGGTATGGTTGAATGCAAGCCTATGGAGACACCTCTTGATCAAAATGTCAAGCTACATATTGATGTTGGGAATGACATAGAGAATGTGACCATGTATCGACATATGATGGGCAGCTTGATATACTTGACTATTACCCATCCTGACTTATGTTATGCAGTGGATGTAGTAAGGAGGATCATGAGATATGTAAAGGGTACTGCAGATTATGTGTTGTTTTATGCATATAGAAAATCCCTTGACTTGATAGGGTTTACTGATGCTGATTGGGCTAGTTGTGCCTATGATAGGAGGTCAACCAGTGGTTATGCATTTGGATTGAGCAATAGTATGATCAGTTGGTAGTGTAAGAAATAGCCTACTGTTGCATTGTCAAGTACAGAAGCTGAGTACAGAGGAGCTGCCTTAGCAGCTTGCGAAGCAGTTTGGTTGATGAAACTTTTGAAAGACTTGGGAATACAGCTAGAAAGCAGAGTGAGATTGCATTGTGATAACCTCAGTAGTGTTATGTTGGCTAGAAATCCTCTCTACCATGCTAGGTCCAAACATATTGAGGTTCACTACCATTTCATCAAAGAAATGGTTCTTACAGGAGGCAGATTGACTTGATTCATGTGAAGATTAAAGACCATGTGTAGCAGTCATATTTACCAAGTCTCTTGGTAAAGAAAAGTTCATATACTTCAGGCAGCTACTTGGAGTTTATCAGATGGTTTGATCTTGAGTGGGAGTATTAGAATATCAAGCTCTCGTTAATCTTCAATTAGTCTATCTTTATGTGTGTGACCGACATTAGTTGGATATAGTTGTACATGTGTGTGACATTCAATAAGTTGGTGTAATCAGTGACTTAACCACAGTTAGTCTTGGTTAGTCATACCTATGTGTGTAAGTCTTTTTCAGTGAGTATGATGGAAGATTAATGAAAAAAGATCTTCCAGTAGCATGTTTTTCTTTGGCAGTGATGTTGCTACTTGGAATTGTAAGAAATATTTGATAATTACCTTGTCTAGTACAAAGATAGAGTACAGAGATGCTGCAATTACAACATGTGAGGTAGCTTAGTTAGGTAAGCTACTTGGGGATTTGGGATGTAGGTGGGAAATAAGGCTATCATCTACTATGATAACCTTAGTAACATTCAATGGGCTTGGAACCCAACGTATCATGCACAAACCAAACACATAGAGGTCCATTACCATTTCATTTGGGAGCAAGTTCTAACAGGTGATATTGACTTGGTTTATGTCGGCACAAAGGATCGAGTTGCTGACATTTTCACCAAGGCCTTGGGAGTTGAGAAGCTTCAACGCTTTAGGACTATGATTGGAGTTTACGAGCTCATGATGAGCTTGGGGTGAGTATTGAGATATTGAGCTTCATATAAGTTGGCATCCACTATATGCCTTGGTGATGTGGTAGGATATTACTCACATGCATGTTAGGTAACCAACATGAGGATATGCCAATGATTCTATAGCTAGACTATACCCATGTAGTCTACCCTTGGTTATGGCACATTTATTATGCCATCTCATATTTTCTTAGTAGGTTCACACTTTGTGATTGCATGTACATATGATGTGGTACTTTCATATTATTTATTTATCATGTTATAGACTTAGTTCTTTTGTGTGGAAGAAGAAAGAATAAGAAAAAGAAAAAGATTTTATCCTTATCTCTCTATGTGCTCAAGTCTCCATTAGAACTGTGTGTGTGCTCTTGGTTTCTTCACACCTCTCCCCTCTCATCTATTTTCAATAAGAAGGCTGAGATGGCTAAGATCTTGTACACATCTATAGTGAACAGCTTAATGTATGCCACGATAGCCACACTAGATCTGACATAGCATTTGTAGTGGGAGTTAGGGCTCATTATATGGTGACACCTGGTAGGTGACATTGGGACACCATGAAGGGTATCATGAGATACCTTAAGGACGCCACACATATGTAAATTTATTATGGTGTCCATGATACTATAATCATGGGCTACACAGACTCTGATTATGCAAGCCATGCAGATAGTAGGAAGTCCACCTTTGGGTATGTCATGATCTTTACTTGAGATACTACTTCTAGGATGTCCATGGTGTAGAAATGCATAGCCTTGTCTCCTATTGAGATAGAGTACATTATAGCCACTAAGGCTTGCAAGAAGACCCTATGGTTAGGTTGTCACACCTTGTTACAACTATGACTTCTATGTTGTATTTGAACTTTATGAGTATTATTTAGTTACGGAATTTGATCTTTTATGCGAAGACCAAGCATATTGAGGTCTATTATTACTTCATTAGAGAGGTGATTCGAACAAGTAGATAGAGCTTTTCAAGATCTCGACTGATGAGAATCCTATAGATTTTCTCGCTAAATGTCTCCCGATGGAATGTTATGTATTTCTTAAAAAGATGATGGGCGTAGGATGAGATGATGTCTATTCCTCATTTTATTGTACTCCTATATACACTTTGTACTTTATCACCTTCTTCTTATTGTCTCCATGCTCCCGCACATTTTTCTTTAAGGGGAAGGTTATTGGGGGTTGGGAGCTAAAGGACACATATGCCTAGCTACCTACATTTACTTTGTACACAATGTCTACATACCTGTACACTGTTGCAGGTGGTGGTTGCTCATCACTGTCACTTTATTCCTTATTCTTACTATGACAATAGAATAAGGGAAGGCAGATCATACATTTGTCACTGTTGGAGTTCCCACACACTAGTCTCTCTCTTCTTTGCTTGAATCTTCATGGTTCTTACTTTTGTACAACACGTGCTTTCTGAAAAGAGTGAGCCTAGAGTGGAAGCATACAAGAAAAAGTAAGAGCTATGGTAAAAGGAGTAAGAGAGAGAGAAAGAGAGAGAAGATGTGGGAGCTTCAATAGTCACAATGTGTGAACAACCTTCCCTTTTTTCAAATGCCACTAAAAGAATAAAGAATGAAGTGATAGTGATGGGTGCCCACCATCTGTAGAGGACAAGTGTGCGGGTACTATCAGTGTAGTAATACACGGACAACTAGGCACAGGTGCCTTTACCCCCAAGAACATCCCACTTAAAGGAGAATGTGCCCCTAATAAGGAGAGAATAATTTAAAAAAAGTGACAAAATACAAATGTATATAAGTACAATAGGATGAGGAAATATGTTATCTTATCCAATGCCCATCAACTTCCTAGTTAAGACAAAACACTCAGTTGAGAGACTTTTTGTGAGTAGATCTACAGGATTTTGATTAGTTGAGATCTTGACAAGGTCAAGAGACTTGTCCTCAATGACCTCTCTAATGAAGTGGTAATGCATCTCAATGTGTTTCGTGTTCACATGGAAGACTGATTTCGTGGCTAACTAAATAGCACTCATAGAACTTGAATGCAATGTAGGGACCACATTAGTAATACCAAGGTATGCATTAGATGTCCTAACCAAAGAACCTCTTTGCAAGCCTCAGTAGTTGCAACATACTTGGACTCGGTAGTAGAGAGAGCCGTGCATTTTTGCATCTTGGACATCTAAGAAATATCACCTCTAGCAAAGGTGAAGACAAAGCCAGAGATGGAATTCCTACTATCTACATGTCTTGCATAATCACAGTCAATGTACCCCATGACTCTTCTATCCTAGCCACCATAATATATGCACATAGCTGATGTGTCCTTCAGGTACCTCATGATACCCTTGAGATGGCATCCCAATGCCATCTACTAAGTATAGCCATATATATGCTATGTCAAAATGAGTGGCTATCATGGCATATATCAAACTACCCATAGCAAAACGTATAAGGGATCTTGGCCATCTCAACAAGTGTATCCATATAGCATAGTATCACAATTCCAACTGCAAATGCTATGTTAGAGCGAGTAGCTATCATGGCATACATCAAACTGCCCATGGCGAATGCATAAGGAATCTTGGTCATTTTAGTATTTTGCTCATCAGACTACAGATAACCGGCTTGACTAACCTTCACATGAGAAGGTAGAGGACAACCAATAGGGTTACCATCCTACATATGAAACCACTCAAGGACTTTCTAGATATACTCCTTCTTTGTGATAGATAAAGGATCCCCTTAGAGCGATCACATGTGATGCATATCCCAAGAATATGCGAGGCTTGTCCCATGTCCTTCATCTCAAAACTCTTCTTAAGTTGAGTTTTCAAGGCATCCAGCTTATCACATGAGCGCTTCCAGTCAGTAATAAGCATATCATCCACATTGAGTACCAAAATAATAAGACAGCCATCATGATCCTTCTTCGTATATAAATACAAATCCATAGCACTACTGTTATATCCCTATGAATGCATAAAAGCATCAAACTTGTGATACCATTCCCTAAGTGCTTGCTTAAGGCCGTAAATACTCTTTTTCAACTTGCACACTAGGAGTTCATTGCATTTTTCTTCAAAAGTCCTTAGACTACTGTATATAGATCTCATCATGCAAGTTCCCATGTAAAAAAGCCATCCTTACATCCATTTGATAAAGGTCCAGATCTAGCTGAGCAACCAATGCTAGTACCAAGCATAGGGTTATCATTTTGACCATAGGAGAAAAGACTTCATCAAAGTCAATACCATATTTTGTTTGAAACCCTTAGCTATTAATCTGGCCTTATAAGCAGGCTTGGGACATCCATGGATATTTTTCAACTTGTGTACCCAGTTGCATGGCAATGCCTTCTTGCCATCACTAGGAAAAGGAATCGAATCCCAAATATGGTTAGTCTGTAAGGATTCAGACTCTAATGTATAGCTCTATCACATAAGTGACTATCACCTATGTGAATGGCCTCATCATAAGAGAGATACTCACTTGAATTTGTTACCATAATATAATCCATGGAGGGCGTAAAGCGCTCATCAAACATCTAGCTTTAGTAGATCATCTCAAAGCAGGATGATCTTGCACAATAGGCAAGGCCTGGGCCACTAGAGCGTCTAGCTGGTTGTACGGGAGTAGGAGACTCCTCTTGAAAGATCACCCTGCATACCTCAATCACCTGCTCAAGCTACTTATGCATCCTTTTCTCATGGAAAATGATGCTCATGGTATCGATGAATGGATTTGCTACATCCATCTTCTTTGACCTGTTGGGACCCACATCCATCTTTATGGTATGAGTGTTAGAAGAAGAGCCATGTGATTTCCTTTTGTCACGAAATCCAATATTGTGTGCTGACATATTTCATGCTCATAATTGATGTTGCCTTGGTATGGTTATATGTTTTTGTTTTAGGACATTTTAGTTTTGGGAGCTTCTTTCTAGAGCCATTGTATGCCAATTACACCTTGATGTCTAGTATAGGAGATCATGCCTTCTTGAGCCTTGCATCTCTACTTATGCATTTAGGTATTAGGATTCTATATGAGATCTTATGTCGATTCCATTTCTTGGAGCTTACGATGTGGATTTAGGGACTTTTG
Organism: Lygodium microphyllum; assembly: GCF_053477565.2. Lineage (NCBI taxonomy): Eukaryota > Viridiplantae > Streptophyta > Polypodiopsida > Schizaeales > Lygodiaceae > Lygodium > Lygodium microphyllum. The sequence continues at coordinate 12,784,177 of NC_141146.1, read as the reverse complement.
TAGATGTGGCCTTCGTGACATCTTCAAAGTGAAGAACTTTACCTTGCTGGATCCTTTTGGGGGTGGCATTTTGTAGATATAGATATTTGTGTCGTATATAGGGTTTTAGAGGTGTTAGCAGGTATATTGGTGCAATAATGTTGCACATGAGCTCTATCACTAAGCTAATGGTTTAGTTTTGAGAGGCTCTATCACTAAGCAAGTGGTATCGTAACTTTTTTCTAGATTGAAAACTTTTGGTCTCCTTGTATCCTCATATCTTATGCATGTTCATACTCATGTAGAAATCCATAGCCTATGCCATTTTGGCCCTTGTCCATCTTGGGTGTTACATGTGCACTAAGCTTAGCATTAACATCCAAAGGTATAGAAACAGACTTGCAATCAAACATACCATATTTCTTCAATATATCAGTACAAAAGTGTGGAACAATGAAAGCAAAGAGACGTTGGAAATATAGACTACAATGAACGCAAAATAGAACAAAAAAGAAAACATCAAGAACACAATAACTTGAAGAGAATAGACTTGGGAAAAATCCATATATAAAGGCTTAGGAACTGTACAATGACATGAGCAATGAGTCACTAGTTATGTGTACCAACCTCCACTCTTTATTTAGAAGAAATATTGTCATAGGATGTGTATTTGGTAGGTAGATGACAATGATAGAGGAGTAGCCTATAATGCCTCAAGAAAATACAAGTCGCTAGTAAGATCTTTTGCCCAAAATATAGGTCGGCCGGCCACAAAATCTCTACTATAAAAAGCGAAATGCACACTAATGCACAGACTCTTACACCTAAGAGATGTACTTTTCTAACACCATCTCTTGGATCACGAACCCAAGTAGTGGGTGATCAAGCCACCACCAAGGTGCCTCAAAAAGACATTGATGTTGATGTTGATCATACTAAACCTTCACCATAAAAAGTAGTAGTAGCCAAATCTTGATGCCTATTACTAATACCCACAAACAAAAGCATTCATGACCATGAAATCTCTACCTTTGGTTGTCTTTGGCCAAATTGTCAAAGTGTCCCTCATGTGAGCTCAAACAAGGAGCATGTTGGGGGTAAAGGCACCTATGCTTAGCCACTCATGTATTTCTATGTTGACAGTACGTGCACACATGTACATTGCAGGTGGTGGGCACCCATCACTATCACTTCATGCTTTATTCTTTCAAGGCCGGGTCACACATTGTGATTGTTGGAGTTCCCACATCCTCTCTCTCTCTCTCTCTCTCTCTCTCTCTCTCTCTCTCTCTCTCTCTCTCTCTCTCTCTCTCTCTCTCTCTCTCTCTCTCTCTCTCTCTCTCTCTCTCTCTCTCTCTCTCTCTCTCTCTCTCTCTCTCTCTCTCTCTCTCTCTCTCTCTCTCTCTCTCTCTCTCTCTCTCTCTCTCTCTCTCTCTCTCTCTCTCTCTCTCGTTCCACCATAGCTCTTGCTTTTGCTCGTGTGCTTCCACTTTGGGCTTACTCCCTTCAATTGGTAGTATCAAAGCCATCTTCCCGAGAGCTCGAGCCTTGCTTTAGCTTCCATTCAAATACCTATAGCAATTATTTCAAGGCAATCATGGTTTCTTCAACCCAAGGTATTCATTGAGCTCTACCTTCTACCTGCGACTTCTTATCATCACTTGAGGCTAATTCCAAGGCTTCTTGGGACCTACTGGAGCTTCCCCAATGCCACATTCAACTCAGCAATGGCAACAAGAGTGGCCAGAAATTCAATGTGAATTGTGCCAAATTATTGGCCTCCATCTCTGATCAGTCTCTTCCTCATCTTCAGCTCTTGAGCACTATTGGGCATTCACTTGGCATTGTATTCAACATTTTGCAATAGAGTTAGGTATCATTTGAAGCTCCCAAGATTAGCCATCTCATAGTTTATGACCATTTGATGTAATACAATTTAGGACAACACTTATCTCATAGTCTAGAGGTCACTTATGCTTCTTGGAATGTCTATTTGATACCGGATCACCTGGGGATGCTATATCAATGACTTAACATGCTATTGGGCTAATTTGAGCACACATTTGGCTCAGTTTTCTTATATATTTCATTGTTGTAATAACAAGACTAAATGCCATTTATTTGGAGAAAGCATCTGCTCCTTGTCATCTGATGCTTTTGGGGCTTGGTATTGATGATTGAATGTTAGCTTGACACTTGGAGATGCTTGATACATGTTTTAGAATGCTTTTGGGCTTTGATTGAGCTCACATTCACTTAGTTTTGATTGTCATTTTCCTTGTTGTTCACAGTGGATAGCAACAAATTGTCCGATAAAGATTATTGTCCTTATGCCTTGAAGCTACTTGGGTATCACATATTGGATGTACTATCACTTTGGTGATCATGTATGCCTATGGATATGTTTATGAAAGGCCCTTAAGCTGAGATTGAAGCTTCAATGCTCAGACATTAGCTATCATTCCTATCTTTGGATGCTACTCGGATGTTACAATCAAAGTCTTGAAGTACATATTGGATCTTATGCTTCCAGATGTATACTCTATGGATCTTGTTTATTCGGATATCATCACCATGATCTTCTGAGCTTTGCTTGCTCATTTGGCATTTGACTTTTTCTTTAGTGGGAGCTATTTGCTTTATGTACTAAGACACATTGGCACTTGGATGTACTATAGAGCATTTGGTTTATGCAGTTGAGATTGAGCTTATTATAGTGAGACAATGGGACTAATTGTGACATGTACATACTCTCTTGATAGTTATTGGATGCAGTTATCCTATCATGGGATGATTTGATCTCTTGGCTTGGACTTGGTACTTATGTCTGTCAGGATATTGTCAGTGGTATTTATATACATCTAGGTTATGTATTGAGCCTTTGCTCACTGGGTTATGCATCTGGCAGTTCTCTTGATTTACCCTTGAGACATATCCTATGCATGATGTCTATGCCTATTGCATATATGCTTTATGATACACTGCAATTGTGCTTGGCTTCCTCCCTCTTGGTTGCTTACAGTTGGTTGTTGGCCTATTGCTGCAATTTATTATAACAACTTGTCATTTCAGTTTCTTGACTATAGTTTGTGGACAACTCATTATTTTGTCAGTACCTCTTGTTTCTAGCTTACTTTAGAAATGGTTTCGGGGCTGATTTGCAGGATATTATAGTAGCCCCCGTCTTTCTCTTCTATGCACTTGCTTGGTCTCATTATGGCTGGTGGTTCTCGTGACAATGCTATCTTCAATATTGAGAAACTAGATAGAACCGATTACATGTATTGGTTGGAAGACCTAGATATGGCAAGTTTTAGTGCAAAAATTAAAGGATAGAAACATGGAGGTGCTAAACTCGAAAACAATGTAGGTGAGGATTGGGATGAATTGGATGAGCTATGCAACTCCACAATCATTTTATCACTCTCTAAGTAGGTTCACTACAATGTTGTAACTGGAAATCAGACTGTATATGAGCTTTGGACACAAATTAAGAATGTTTATGATAAGCAGAGTCATGTATGTCAAATGTATTGGTTGAAACAATTCATAGACCTTTGCATGAAGGAAGGGACTTCTATGTCTACACAATTGAATGAGTTTCACTCCATTATCAACCAATTAGCTTCGCACGTGATTTAGTTCAAGGATACTTTGCACCCTTTATTTCTGCTTTGTATACTACTTGAGTTGTGGGACACTTTCCGTACGGCTCTTTGTGCTAAGGATGGGTAGAGAACTTGTGGGATGTTGAGAGTGCCCTCTTGACAAAAAAGATGAATAGTAAGAATGTGGATACTTCTTGTACATCACATGCATTGACTGTGAGAGGCCAGCGTGATGGACATGGCTGTGGTAAGACTGTAACACATCTCAATTTGGGACATGTGGACAGTCTCACAGTAAGTCCCATGGCCGTAAGTCCAGTCTTACTTTGTCATTATTGTGGAAAAGCAGGTCATATTCGGCCATAGTGACATAAAATGCATGAACACAAGCATAAAAAAAAGAGAAAGGGTAAAGTGCAGGACAAGAATGATGATCGAAGCATTGTGCCTAGTAAGTCCAGTGTTAAGATGGAGGATATTAATGTAGTGCAACTTGATATATTTGATGATCTTATCTTGGCAGGTGCTTCTTTGGATGCTTCACACTTGAATGATGCTTTGTCAGGATATTCTAAATATTGATTGATAGATTCAGGGGCTTCCTTTCATGTGACCTCCATAGAGAGTTCACTCGTATCGTAGTATGATTGGATCTATCCATTTGGGTAATGACCTAGCATTAGAGATAGTTGGTATTGGTGATATCTAGCTGCATTTTGGTTCATGCATCATGTTCACTCTTCATGATGTATATCCTGTATCAGCTCTCATGAAGAGCCTTATCTCTACTAGCACCTTGGATGATGCAGGTTATGTTGCTTCTTTTAGTGATTCCTCATGACAAATTAACGTGGAAATCTTGTTATTGCATGTAGCTCTAAGTCTAGTACCCTCTATCCTTTGCTTGTATCTAGGTCAGTTGACCGTGTTTTAGCTATGGCTACAGTTTCACATGTATCTCTTTAGCATCGTTGCCTTGGGCACATGTCTTTGAAAGGAATGAAAATACTTACCAATTTGAAGTATCTTCCACCCTTAGACTATAAGTGTTTTGAGTCTTGTGATCATTGCATATATGGTAAGCAAACACATAGTAGGTATAAGAAGTCTAGCATTAAGCACATGGGTGAGCCTTTGGCTCTTGTTCACTCAAATGTGTGTGGTCTCATGCCCTATCGATAGCTAGGTGGTGTGAAGTACTTTGTCACATTCATCAATGATTACTCACATAAGGTCTGTGGGCTTACCCTATTAAGCAAAAATAAAATGTCTTGTCTATTGTTCAGCATTGGCTTACTCTTGTTGGAGCCAGTTTGGATATAGGCTAAAATGCCTAAGGTCAAATAATGGGGGTGAGTATGTCTCAAAAGATTTTGAGCAGTTTTGCGATGAGCCAAGTATTAAGTGTCAATTGACCATCCCTACACCCCTCCTTAGAATGGTATTACAGAACGCTTGAACAGGATGGTTCAGGAGAGAGTCTGTAGTATGCTTACCTAGGCAGCCTTTCTAGTCTAGACCTCCTCTGGCAATCAATAGTAGTGCAAGGGGACATGTTAATCAAGTGTACGGTAGTAGTAACTGCCTCAATCCAAAAGTGCTAGGACAAGTCTGCCTAGCTAAGTAAACTACGGACTTTCTCTTGAATCATCAAGTTCAAACATTCGATAATACCATTCTAGGGAGGGGTGTAGGGGACGGTCAATTGATACTTAATACCCCACTCATTGCAAAATTGCTCAAAAGCTTTTGAGACATACTCACCCCCATTATTTGACCTTAGGCATTTCAACCTATATCCAAAAGCTTTTGAGACATACTCACCCCCATTATTTGACCTTAGGCATTTCAGCCTATATCCAAAACCCCTCCCTACAATGGTATTACCGAACACTTGAACATGATGATTCAGGAGAGAGTCTGTAGTATGCTTAGACATGCATGCTTATCCTAGCACTTTTGGGTTGAGGTAGTTACTACTAGTGTACACTTGATTAATATGTCCCCTTGCACTGCTTGTGGGAGCTTTCGCTCAACTGCCAAGACCCACGGACCGCTTATTGTTTCAAGCGTTCCAAGCGAGCTCTAATGGCTATCTCTCACCTAGCTGACGCACCGTCGATGCTACAAGTGTTGTGAGCTTACCTTGATGCCCGATCAAGTACCCTTCTCTCTCTTGCACTCTGGTAGCTCCACGATTCTTGATGCTAGCTCAAGCATCCTCAAGCCTCCTCCATCTCCAAGATCCATCCTCTATAGCCGCGCATGCAAGAGAAGAGAAGAGAAGAGAAGGGAAGAAGAGAAGAGGAGATGGTGAAGAGCTTCACCCTCTTGATCTCTCACTCTCACTCCCTCACACTCTCACACTCCCTCTCTCAAGAGCACACACAAGCAAGGAGAGAAGAAGAGAGGAAGAAGAAGACTCTTTTTGCCACACACCAAAGAATGAGCTTCTCATTCACTTTTTAACTTTATATACAAAACCCTAAATCCCTTTCGGGCGGTCATCCCCTTTTTCCTCTTTTACATGGCCGACCGTAGCCTAGGCCCTTTTTCCCATTTCCCACCATTCTAATTTATCCTATTCCCACTAATGCATACACTTTGCACAGGAGCGAGCCTGGCACTCTTTTACATAGATTCGGGGCCGCTTTCGCATTTTAATGGTGCGCCTTTTCCTCTTTAGTTGCCGTGGCCCAACACCGAAGCCTCTTGAGGGTCGTGTCCAAACATTTGAATTTTTCAGGGATTGGTTGCCAGTCAAGGCGCCTTTTTCTGCTTTTGCGCCTTTTTTGCTATTTTTCCTTCTTCCCAGTTTCCGCTCCTTTGTGCTGCGGTAACGCGGTCGAAAACACAGTAACATTACCCCTCTCCTAGCCAAGTGCCAGTCCCATGGCACTGCGGTGGGACAAGGGGGCAAGTTAGGTCGGCTGGTAGGTGGAACAGGTAGGTGGGTGGTTAGGGATGATGACCCGGAGCGAGTCCGACGTGCGTTAAGCTCCATGAAGACACTCGGCATCTGTCACACGGTTGTAGCCGATCGTCTTGTGAGTATGAGAAGCACTTGAAGCAATGCGATGATGGTATTGGAGGGATTTATTCTGGTAAAACCCCTCGAACTCTGTTTGGCTTGAAACCCGTGGCTTCGATTGAAGACCCGTGTCTTGGATTTGAAAGTCGTCGGGCCGGTGGAATCAATAAGCTATCCGTGGATCTTGAGGCGTTGGGCATGGATCATTGGACGATGCAGTTCCAAGATCTATGCCAATGGCAGTCTTACCTCGAGCTGGTTCGATCATGGTGGCCATCAGCACCATGCAAATGGCTAGAGGCCGGCACGCTTTGGGTCATTAAAGGGTGCCATGGGTGATGGTCTTCCGTGGGTAGCCATTTCTTGAGAGTCGACATAACCTGCAAGAAAAGTTGTGCCCTCCCTAAGGGGTGCGCTGCTTGCCATGTAGTGTGTTGTGCTCGTGGCAGTGGAACTGGGAGATGGGTCTAACCTTAGGCAAGCCCTTGGTAACGTCCCACACTTGAGGACCCAGCTTGTGCTTCGTTGGTGGTGCGGTGCAAGCCTTAGGGTGACAGGTCTAAAAGTCCTACCCTTGATGTGCCCTAAGCGTGAAGTGGGGGAGGGGGTTAGGGAGAACCCTAGGTGCAGTGGCTGTGGTTTTTTTTTTAAATAGGCCTAAGTGTCTTAGTCGGAATGAGGAGAGAAGGGGGCAGAGAGACTTGCTCAAAAATTGGCGACTCTGCATGTAATTTTTTAGATTCATGCGGACACGAAGGGAGGTAGTGGAGAGAAAGGGGTGGTTGCATCTAGTGAACTGGCTGTCGTTCATGTCCTCTAGGAGGGCTAGGCAAAAAGAGGGAAGGAGACTAGCCCTCATCATGAGACGAGCCATGGCACAATTATCTATGGCATTAGGGTCAAAGAATAGGGGAGGCAGGCCACGCTCTTGTGGAGTCGGGTCCTGCTTAAGAAGTAGCCTAAGATAGTTACACGCGGTTATAAAAGCGGGGTCAAGACATGAGGAAAAGTCCGCAAGGAAGTGCATCATAGACTCATCTAGGCTTTTCGTGGTAAAAAGAAGGGCGTTGTCAAAGGATGCTACAGTGGAGTTATAAATGACGGGAAAGTCATACCGCCCGTGGAGGGTGGCGTCAAAATCTATGCCTACCCTTCGAGGGTATGCCATGTAAGTAGGGTCGTTCTGCTCGAACGGTAGGGTATTACAAAAATCCATCCAGGCGAGCATGCTTATGTCACATACTCGCCTCCTCCACAAGGGTTGGCTCCTATAGTTTTGTACAGTGTGGGAGATTTCAAAAATTTTGTCTTGCCAGTAGTCGGCCGCTTCAGTGCCCCAAGAGGTTGGGGTCTTTTCCCGCTCTTCCAGCCATTTTTTCCCCAACCGACCACCAACCGCGATCACCTCGTCCATCACTTTAAGAGGCAGGACCCTCTGCAGACTGTTGGGTAGGAGGAAACTGAAGGAAAATGGCTCCTTTGCTAGTTCCTGCACCTCCCACACCACCAGTTCTACGTGGAATCCTGCGGGAAGATCATCTGGGCACGGAGGGAGAGGCGCGAATGGTAGCACGGCTAGTTTGGCTCTCAGTCTCTGTCTGGCCTCCTCCACCAGCTTTTTTTGCCTTTCTTTAGAGATGGCTTTTCTTTCTGCAGCTAGATCTTCTTGTGGCGGATCTTGGACTTGTGGCGAGGGGGGTTGCGGGACCACTTCTTCACTGAATCGATTCACATCGATTTCCAGCTCTGCTTCTTCCCCCTGCCGTTCTGCGTGTGTTGCTTCTTCCTCGAACCCGAGGGCATCTATCTCCTGGGGGGTCAGGCCGGCCCTCATCAGGTATTTTCGTTGTTCCTCCAAACTCAGCCTCTAACCTCCGCCGGTAGTGGTGGCATCTGTAGTCCAGTGTGTAGGGCTCTTCTTGCCATGCCGAGCTTCCTTTGCACCACTTCCAGTGGCTCTCCTTGTGCCGTGTGGGTGGCGTCCAAGATGGTATCGAGGAAGGCCTTCTGTTGAGCGCTGAAGGCCACTTGGGCTACCTCTGCCTTGCTTTCTGTGATGATTTTCTCTTTTTCTGTTAGAGCAAGGCGGCGCGCCAGGGTCTTCACCCTCTTCTCATTGTGCGCGGCCCACTCCTCCACCCTTTTGTTCATTGCTTCCAGGCCCTCCCCCTGTCTTAAGGTCAGCATCATGATTTTCTGTCCATAATACTCTAGTTCCCTAACTAGCCTCTCTTGTTCTTCTCGTTCAGAGGTCAGCTGATCTGTTAGGCGCTTGAGCTCCCTCTCCTGCTCCTCCATGCCTCGTTGCCTTTCTTCGTCCCTAGCATTCAGCTCCGCCTCGAGTGCATCCACCTCAGCAACTTTTGCTGCAAGCTCCTGGTACTGCACTATTAGGAGCTTGTGCCCTCTTTGCAGGCTCACTAACTCTTGCGTCTCATTTTTGAGTAGCTGCCTCCAATGTTCCTCCCTCTCATCCCTAGCCTTCAGTTCTTGTTTCAGGTCTGCAATTTCGCACTATTGCAAGGCTATCATTCTTGTTTTGTCCAGCTGGAAGGCGGCCACGGTTTCCTTCTCGGCTGCCAACTCAGCCACGGCTATTTTGCATTCCTCCTTCGCTCTCTCCAATTGGAAGAGCAGCTCGATGACATATTCGTCATAATTAGCCGGTGGCATCATCGTTGCGTGAATGGGCGAGGTGGAGGCTTTGACTTTTTGCTTTTTGGGCTCTTGCCTGGACTCTGTGTCCGTGGCTGGCCTTTTCTGTCCTGTGGCCGTAGTCTCCATGCTCTGCCCCTGGCCCATTTCTTTGTTGATAAAATACTGCATCCATGCCACGAAATTTGACACGTCTGCGCTAGTGGGGATGCTGGGGGTGACAGTGGTGAGTTCCGCGGGAGGTACAAGGAGGGTAGGGATCAGATGGAGCAGGGCCTTGCCTTTGCCTTCGGAGACTGGAGGTGGCACGAACTCTGGCACCTACGTGCTGGATCCTGGCCCCTCTTCTCTACATGGGCTCAGGTTCCTTAGCTCGTCTACTCAGCATTGCTGTTCGATGGACCGTCGGGTGGCCTCCGCCAGGTCCTCCTCCTCCTTCCTTCGTAGCTCCTCCTCTTCTTCCTCCGCTTTTCTCTTCCTTTCCTCCTGCCTTTTCTTCTGCTCCTCCTGTTTTTTCCCTTTCTATTCTTTTTTCCTCCTTTTCTCTGCTTCAGCTTCTTGTTTTGACACCTCCTTGGCTTTCTGTAACTCCTCTTTTTCCCTCTGCTCCTCCTGCCTCTTTGTTCTCTCTCTCTCCTTTGCTTCTTTCAGGGATTCCTTCTTCGCCCTTTCCAAGTCTTCCCTTTCTTTCTTCCTGCCTTCATCACTCTTCTTCTTCCCGTGCATCGCCTTCTTCTTTGTTGTCCTGATTGTCTTCTTGCTAGTTTGTCCCTCCCCTTCTTCTTCTGTTTCCGTTCTGTCGGTGGACCTGTCTTTGTCCTGTCGAGGGGGCGACTTCTCCTGTGTTTCTCCTTCTCCCTCCTCCGGCTCCTATGCTGCCCTCACTGCCTCCTGAATGAGTGCAGTCAAGACTCCTCCGTAGCCGATGAAAGAGGCCTTGGAGGAGGCTTTCTTCCTTTCTGTCACCTTAGAAGCCGGGGATTCTCCTCTTGTTGGTGCACTTCCCAGGGCTAGTGCCTTGGCCGCCGCTTGATCAATCGTCTTCCGCACGTAGCCATTCCAATCCACCTCGTCTAGAGTGTGGGCTGCTACATTCTCCAGCATTGGCACACTAATCCGATGCATTAAGGAATTGTAACGTTGGCTGGAGAAGAGCACGTGCACCAACTTGGCTTGCAGCCTGGCGTCAGTGTCAGGGATGTCCTGGATGTTTATGCCATCGTTCGTGAGTACCTCTTCCTTCTTCATTTTCAACAAGGCATAAACATCCCTTTTTTGTCGCCTTTCTGTCTTAGGTACCAATCCCAGAGCCTTTTCCACCAAGGCTGGGTCCAACAGGACTTGCACCTGCCTTGCACCCTCTCCTCGGCCCACTGTTACAATGCCACCTTCCTCGTCCGGATTGTATGTTCTGAGGAATTCTACGCATTTAAAGTGATCCGGCTCCTGCGAGAATTTTTCAATGTACTTTGTAAGGTTGCACTATTCCACTATCCTCATGGCTGCCTCCTCCTTCGCCACCACGACTCCAATGTTGTGGATGGTTTGGAACTTGAGCTGGCCGAAGGCACGGTTCTCCAAATGGATGCAATATAGCTACATTTCCTCGTCAGTGAACGGGAGTCGATGGGCGCGGTCTTGCTGCGACATTTTTTGCTCCTGCCATAATTCGTAACTTCCGTTAGTATTTTTCACATAGCACTTTGCTGTTTATGCAAGAATAAAAACTCTTGACTGAATTTTTGGAAGCCATTTCTCATACTAATGCTTATGCCTTTCACTACTTTTACTTTACCATGCCTCCTTTTTATTCATTTCCTATCTGATTCTTTTCACCTTCACCACATACCCCACATACATACCCACATACCCCCTCCTCTTCCGACTGAGAGAAGAATCCTTCCTAGGATTGGGGTTAAAAGGTGAAAGGTGTGGGTCCTGTTTGGGCAGGACTTTACGTGTGAAGAAGCTACGCGTAGAATTTTGGATTGTATTCCAGTTGAGCATGACAATCAAGAGTAGCTGGTTGGATAGAGACTTGGGAAATGTAGGTCAAGACATCATGAAATAGATCTCCAGTATTAAGGCGGCTGGCGACATGTAATTCCTCTTCCGTGAGGAATTGGTCAATATAGGGGTGGGCGAGCACATGGTCATCCAAATGCTGATTGCGGGTGATGGCCAAAACCCTAAACGAGATGGGTGCCACATAAGTGGGGTCATATTCAATGGTTCTAACTGCCCTGCGTTGCTCAGCATTGGTCATTATTCGGCAACCTTTTTTCTCCCATTGGATTCTCAAAGTAAACCACTGCTGCAAGAATGTGGAAGGCGAGCTTGCCATCTGCGTGAGTTCGTGCATCTCGTGTTCAGGAACAGAACGAGGAGGCTTTTGATATGAAGGGACTAGGCGTCTGAGGGCCGCTTGCTCCTTTGAGATTTCGTCATTTGCTATCAGTTCGACAGCGATTTTGGGGGATTTAGTAGTCATAAGTTCGTATTCTTCCCAAGTGCATGGTAATGCACGAACCTCCGAAGCAAGGGTTCTGTCAAGAAGGCCTAGGTCTAGACTCTCATAACTTCTAGTGAATGTGGTGAAAGTTTTATCCAACATCTTGATACAGGTTATTAAGTCATCTCCAGAGGTCGCGGCAAGGTCCTTAGCCAAGGAGAGGAAAGGTCATATCGCGTATGAAGGTTTAAGACCTACCGATGGGGATGGTGCAACTAGACTGGATAGTGGTAACTCCCTCATCGGCGTCACCGGTTGGGCTGTGCACTTCGAAGCACGTTGAGGCTCTGCAGGAAGCTCTGGGGGCCTGGGGGTTGTGTTGGGTTCTGAGTGAGCAATCATAGGGCTTGTTAAGTCCTCTGGATTAGGCAGATTTAAGGCTTGTGGCATTTGCTTTGGTCGATAGATGAGCTGAGGCTTACTAGCCACAGCTGGCAATGGCGCGCTGACTATGTTCTAGGCACCACGTGTGCAAGCCTTCCGCACTAGGGTGAGATCACTCATAGATGAGCTTTTTAGCTAGCCATTTTTAGGCACCCAAATCTAGGGGTTGCCCTCGTAATATCCTTGTGCCCGCAAGAGATCCTTGGGAATCCATCGCGGTGTGGTTGTGTATCTATGGCGATAGCGTCTAGACTGCCTCTTAGGCCAGGGCGCCTGATGATGTTGGCGGTTAGGATTGCGTTTGCGTGGTGTACCCGGATGTGGTTTCTGCCGTTTTGGCACCCACATAAGCTTGGGCTCCTTGGCCTTGTGAGCACTCTTGGTGGGTTTGGGCCTGGGGTCGAGAGCCTGGCACGAGGCTGCATGTTTCTCTAGGTTAGACCTGGGCTGGATTGTGGTCCCAAGGATTTCTACCGGTGGCGTCGTGATGGTGGAGGAATCATGATAGCCCTTGCTGAAAGTCGTCACTATACGGACGTTGCTGATAGCAAGATGAATGCGGTTTAGGTTGTAATCCACATTACAGTGCGTTAGCTTCTTGAAGGTGCGACCCAATAGTGACACGTTACCGGCTTCTTTGGTGTCAGGCAACACATGGAAGAAAGCTGGTAAACTTTCAAACTCGATGGAAATGAGTACCTTGCACTTCCCCAGGAGTGGATAGGCAGTACCCCCAAACGGGGTGAGGTTGGCATTAGTGGGCTGTAGCGTCGATTGACCAATGTGTGTCCAATGGTCATGCGTCAAGATGTTGTAGTCGGCCCCTTCATCAATCAAGGCATCGAAAGAATACACCGCTCCTGCTGCGACTATGATCCACAGGTACGCTGGTGCCACTGCTTCTTCGTCCTGATCTGTAAGGTCAGTTACAGTAGCCATGCGGACGTTCAATGGGGGTTCTAACATGGGTGGCTCATGTAATGGATGTGAAGGAGGATAGTACTTCTTAATGCGACTGCCGTTAAAAAAGCCTATTCCTTCACCGTCAAGTGTCTCCAACTCGACATTCCCAGTCCTACCGATCATGCGGACTCTGAAAGGCCCTAGCCCTCGAAACTTCATCTTCTATTTATGTCCTTTTACCGAGTACAGCAGAACAAGGTCCCCTTGTTCAAAGTCTCGTTGCTTGACATGCTTGTCAAACCACATCTTTCGTCGAGCCTTTTCACAAATCAGAGAGTGAGTGGCGAGGAGTCGGGTCTCCGTTAAGCGCTCGAGTTCCACCAAGCGGTTGGTCCAAGCCTCTCTTCCCTCCCAACGCTCCTGGACTGCTAGCCTCAAACTAGGGATGAAGAATTCTAAGGGCAAAATGGCTTCAGTTCTGTACGTCAACCTAAAGGGCGTTTGTCCTACAGCCATTTTATAAGCTGTGCGATAGGCCCACAAGGCCGCCATTAGCTTGTTGTCCCAGTCACTTCTCGAAGTAGACATGACTTTTGTAAGCACATTGACTAGGATTTTATTTGTGGACTCGGCTTGGCCATTAGCCTGAGGGTAATAGGGAAAGGACTTCCGATGAATTATTAGGAAGGTAGAGAGCAAGTGGGCAATCACTTCATTAATGAAGTGTGTGCCTTGGTTGCTTACAAGTTCGATTGGACAACCAAACCGTGAAATGACCTGCTCCCACAAGAACTTTGCGGTGGTCCTAGCATCGTTCTTCCTCATGGCTCATGCCTCTGCCCATTTCGTTAGATAGTCGGTCGCCACTATGATGTATCGAGCTTGGGAATATTGCGCTGCAGGACTGACAGGTCCAATAAAATCGATGCCCCATTTTTCAAAGGGTTGTCGAGCTATGACAGGGGTCAACTCCATCTTGTCCTTTCGCACAGGCACTTTGGTCCTTTGGTACTCATCGCAGTGCTTTACAAATTTAGCTGCATCGCGGAATAGGGTGGGCCACCATAGCTAGGATTGTAGCACCTTTCGAGCTGTTGTGTCCCCACTAAAGTGTCCTCCAGCGATCCCGCCATGTGCTTCATTTAATGCGTCGTGCATCTCGTGCTCACATATGCATCTGCGCAATAAACTGTCTTGTCCCAACCTGTAGAGTTGGCCTGCTATCAGTTTGGTAAGGCTGAATTTTCAGGATAAGCCTCCTCAGCCTAGCCTTCTCAATGGGTCGCTCAGGTAGTCTGCTCTCTAGTACTTGCACTATGTCTTCGACCCAATACGGCGTCAGATCAGCTTTAAATAATTCTTTCTCGCTAGACAGGTTAAAGAGATGAGCATCCGGCAAATCGTCCGGTATGCCTTGTCCAGCGGCTTCTCCTGTGGGTATGCGAGACATGTGGTCAGCCATGTAATACTGCTTTCCTTTGTGTACAACCACAGAGAAGTCGAACTCCAGTAGCAGGAGTAACCACCTAGCTATGCGTCCCATAGTGCAAGGCTTATTCACAAGATACAGCAAGGCCTGATGGTCAACAAAGAAGACAAAGGGAGTGGCCAACAGGTAATGCCTGAATTTCTTTACCGCGAACACCATGGCCAACCCTTCCCTTTCCGTCGTGGAATAGTTCATCTCGGTCTCTGTGAGCTGCCTGCTGGCAAAACTCACCGGGTAGCCTAGATTATGTTTGCCCGACTGGCATAGCACGACTCCGATAGCAAACTTAGAGGCATCTATGTGTACATGAAACGCTATGTTCCAGTCTGGGGCTCGTAAAATTGGTGCACTAGTGAGAGCCTTTTTCAACTCCTCATATGCGCGCTGGCATTCCGTAGTCCACTCGAACACTATCAACAGCTTGTACAATGGTCTAGCAATTAGTGCATAATTTAATACAAAACGTCGATAATATCCCGTGTGTCCTAAGAAGCAATCGGGTGGTGGCAAATCCACAATGACTCTGACTTTAGAAAAGTCAGTGGCGATGCCGTTCTTTGACACCACGTGCCCTAAGATGCATCCGTGTTTCACCTAGAACTGGCACTTTAAGGGGTTCAAGGAGAGATGATATAAGCGGCACCGTTCAAAGACTGCCCGGAGCTTGTTTAAGTGGTTGATCCAGGTAGAATGGATACACAGATCATCGACAAAGGCCTCTAACTCCTTGCGAAGCATGTCTTTAAAGATGGTGCACATGAGGCGTTGGAAAGTGGCAGGGGCATTGGTCAACCCGAAGGGCATGACTATGTACGCAAAGACACCCCACTCAGTGGCAAAGGCGGTCTTGTGCCTGTCTGCAGTGTTAGAAATGCGGAATCTAGAGCATGACATAACCGGAAGCTATGGAGGACGGAAGGAGAAGTGTAGACTCATGATGGAATGGACACTGTTTGTTACACAAGTGAATTAGGTTCCAAGATTGAGACTTGGACTCATAAACACAATCTTGTGTATGTGGACAATGACATTGACACTTTATTGAAATGAAAAGAGTACTATCATTGCATTAAGAAAGGAAGCAAGTACAATGCTTTATAGGAAAGTAGGAAACTGCAGTAGGCACTATTGTGCATATGGGATAAGTTAGCCTGCATATCCTTGACCCTGAGATTCCATACAAAGAGGCTGTTTGAGTGTGATTGCTGATTCTCAACACCCCTCCTCAATCACAACTAGGAAAGGCACAAAGTGTGTAGAGGCTGTAATGAGAACCACCTGCAAAGTGTGGGCATACCACAGACATGGCAAAACACCAGAGGCTGTCGCAGAAAAAGCTAAGTGTGGGTACCATAAACATGGTGGACATCCAGAGGCTGTAACAGGGGCCTCACAAAGTGTACAGGGACTGTAATGCCAAGTTACATAAGGAGTTTACAAAGCTTATGGCAGGAAGCATTAGGGCAAGGAAAATACAAGGCTATTAAAACAGTCTATCAGAATTATGAGAGTACAAGGACTGATGAGTTTTGTCCTTCCGATCCTGGTGGTCTTCATCTTCATCTTCTTCTTCCTTTGCTCCATTTTCTTCTTCTTCTTTGACTGCGACTAGATAGGCCTTTTGGGATCTCTTTCTTGCGTGGCAGAACTTCTCGGTGTGTCCGGTCCTTTTGCAGAAGTCACAAAAGAGCTGATCCTTCTTGCCTTTGTACCTGTTGCCAACATATAATGCATGCTCATCTCTAGAGGTACTTGGTTCTTCTTTGGTTTTTAGCTTCTTTTCTTCTTCTAACAGTGATGCCTGGATATCAACAAGTTCAGGATTTGGCATGTTGATTAAAGTTGTTGATACATTATTATATTCAGGAGGCAAGCTCTTAAGCAGAACACCAATGCAAACATCTTCATCCATTTTAATGTTGATTCCTGCAAGTTGGGTTAGGAGTCCTTCCATGTAATTAAGATGTGTGGCAAGTGATGTGCTGGACTTCATTTCAAGCCTGAAGAATTCAATTAGGAGACCATACTTTGATGATTTAGATTGTGCACCGAACAGGGTGTCAAGTCTTTTCCATGTATCCTGTGAGGTCTCACAGTTATCCACGTGATGGATATAACTGTCATCTAGCTCCAATTTGATAATGGCCTGGGCTCTGTCATCATTCTTTTGCCAAGTAGTTGCAAGGTCCGCGTCCCGCGGTTTCTTCTCTTTGCCATTTGTGATGGCCCAGAGACCCTTCTTCATCAGGATGAGCTTGATGCGGGTTTGCCAAGTGTGGAATCCGACTCCTTTGAATCGAGCATTTGGCGAGTCTTTGCCCATGTTGGATTTACGAAAACAGTAGCAAATCAACTTCAGACTTTATTAGATTTGAGCAACAGAAGAATTGATTGAGAGACACAAGTGCTAAAAAACACTAACTGAGTGTCAATGAATACCAAATCTGCAAAAGTCTTTTACTCCAAGTGATCTTCCCCTTCTTGATTTGATGCTGATGTCTTCAGATCTGAGTGACAGTACTTTAACTAACTTCAGAGAGTATTGCTCAGTGATTAAAATCACTGTTGATAACTTCAGTGAGAGAAATAGTGAAAAATGTCAAGATTTTGAAGCTTTTGGCTATGGTGGAATTAGGGTTTCTGAGATAGGGGCCTGGTTTTTTGCTTATTGCAGGAGCTACAGTGCATCATTTTCAAAACTTTTTACATATCTAGGAAGCTTATGTCATGGGCTACCAAAGCCCCATAGAGATTGTGCAGATCGTGGTCAGTATGCAGCGCGCAGGTGCCGCGAACAGAATCGGCGCAGATCTGGATAGCGAGGTCGAATTTCTGCAATGCTGGAGCCAGGGAGCATCAACGTCATTGATTATTGTGCCAAGATGAAACGCCTTGAGCAGAGGAACAACTCTCCAGAAGAAATCGTGGGCTGAAATGGCCTGGTTGAAGAGTTATGGAAGCTCCAAGCAAGGTAGGTCCTGACTGGCTATGGCAGACACAGAACAGAGATTGGGGATTTTCACAATGCGAAGCTCTAGATGGTCCAATGTCCTGGATTGATGTGATACAGGGAAGCTTTATGAGTTGGGGAATACTTTTCCAGAAGGAAGCTCCAAGAGATTTGACCTGTGGAGTGAGATATAAGCAGTTCAATCTGACAGGGTGCTGCTGGCTATGGCTGCCATGGAAGCTTCAGTGAGAGTAGAGTTGAGAAAAGAAGTCATACACTGACACTGAGCTGGATGGAGGTTCAGAAGAATCAAGAGAGGCTGGAGAAGCAATGCCATGCCCAACTAGGCTCTGATACCATGTTAGAAATGCGGGATCTAGAGCATGACATAACTGGAAGCTATGGAGGATGGAAGGAGAAGTGTAGACTCATGATGGAATGGACACTGTTTGTTACACAAGTGAATTAGGTTCCAAGATTGAGACTTGGACTCATAAATACAATCTTGTGTATGTGGACAATGACATTGACACTTTACTGAAATGAAAAGAGTACTATCATTGCATTAAGAAAGGAAGCAAGTACAATGCTTTATAGGAAAGTAGGAAACTGCAGTAGGCACTATTGTGCATATGGGATAAGTTAGCCTGCATATCCTTGACCCTGAGATTCCATACAAAGAGGCTGTTTGAGTGTGATTGCTGATTCTCAACATGCAGGATGTACTTGCACCTGGTTGTACCCTGAGAAGCCATCCAGGAAACTATAAGCTTCCTTGCCTGCCACACTCTCAAGCATGTGCTCGGTATACGGCAAGGGATAGTTGTCTCTCTTTGTAGCAGCGTTCACCTTCTTGTAATTGATGCACACTCGAATTTTGCCATTCTTCTTCATCACAATGACTATGGGGGACACCCAGTCCGTGTGCTCAATTTCGTAGATGAATCCTGCTCTCATCAGCTTGTCGATTTCCTCTTTGACAGCATGAGCGTGTTTTGGATTCATGGGGTACGATCGCTGCTTGACCAGCGTTGCGTCCGATGTCATGGGTATGTTGTAAGTCACAACACTCGGATCTACCCCCCGTAGCTCTTCTAAGGACCAGGCAAATACGTCTATGTACTCCCGCAAGAGAGCAACAAGGCTCAACTCTTCTTCACCAATCAAGTCATCGGCAATGAACACTAGTCGGGGTATCTCCCCTTCCAGGGCTAGGTTCACTTCCTTGACCTTGGCTAGTCCTTCGATTGGTTCGCTCGTCTGCCCTTGATGCTTGGCACCTGGCAGCACCACTACTCTATCCCCTTTTTTGAATTTAGTGAAGTGTTTAGGGAGGTCATGCGGCTTTCACTGCTCTTCTGATCATGCATCCTTGGGGTACTTTGCTCTATCCTGCTTTGACCGTCTGCGTCTCAGGTGGACGGGTAAGTCCCCCTTGGTGCGTCTGGTCATGGGCGGCCTAGGGATCTCAGGGTCGCTATCCGAAGTAACTTCCGATTCAAAGTCAAACCTTTCATCTTCGCTGGAAGAGGTGGTCTCCCCTGATGGCCGCAATTCGGATGGTGATTCGGTTCTAAGTATTGATGTCATCCTTGATTGGGCTAGGCCTGCTTGCTCAAGGTCTATGGCCCCCATACATTCCAACCACGCACAATCACATTTCATGCACATGACTCCTTGCTCCAATCTAAGGGTCTGCCTTTTCTGCGGCTTGGCGTCTACTCGTATCTGCTCAATCTCTCGTCCTTCAGTGTCGTACTCTATGGTATCCACTTCACCCTCGCTTCCATCACTGAAGGATTGGCAGTCTTCGTATTCATCATAGGAATCCTTGTCATTTGACTGCCCATCGTCTCCTAGGGCTTGGTATGCCCTGCGTCGTTGGTCTGGAATCAAGGCTCAGTTGTACATGAGGTTCAGCTCGTGCACCCTGGTCCATCACCACTTAGGATCCTCAAAAAGATCCTGGAGTGGTTTGAAGTTGGCAGCCGGGTTGCCCGCTAGCTGGTCCACTAGGTATTCCAATACCCCCTGGAGTTCCCTTTTGTTGGATGGCACTTGGAAGGTAACAGGCTTAGGCCTACCATGGAGGCTTGCTGCCATCATGTAGACGGGTGTAGAGAGTGCTTTGTTTGTCTTGCCGATTGTTTTGATGGCCTGCTCATACGCCTCATGGTCTGAGAATGGCAAGTCAATAATAGCGAGAACGTGCATCCAATCCCGCTCATCCTCTCAGCGTGGGATGTACTTAGTCAAGGGCCCATAGGGCTTCCTGACCTGAGTGTTCCCTTTGAGCATGGCAGAGATGGCGTCTAGGTTGACTAGTGAGGTCTTCCAAGTGTCTATCTCTATTCTTACGGCGCTAATTCTATTGCCAAGGAAGATCAAGCCGTTGCCCCAATCTTCTATGACTCTAGCGTTGCGCATCCAGGGTCGGCCTAATAGGACATCGTAGTCCACTCCCTTCATGACTATAAAGTCAACAGAGAACTGGACACCTGCGATCTTCACTGGCCAATTCTTCAAGACACCGAATGGCTTCACTCTCATACCGTTTGCTAGCGTGACATTAAACCGAGCAGCTTCGACAGGCGAGTTCCCCCAAGTCTGCAGCACTGCGTGGCTAAGCACACTAACCCCGGCTCCTGTGTCTACAATTCCCTTCCTTGTTGTGTCACCCAGGGCTAGGACCCCCAGGACTGCGTGCATCTCAAAGCCTTCCCAAAAGGTGTTGACGTGCAAGGATTTAGGCACGGAGTGCAGCGTCAGACTTAGCAATTGCGTTTCTGCATCCTGGTCTTGAGGGTCTGCCGTGACCTACTCTTGTGATCCCTTGACCCACTATTTAAGGTCCTACCATAGGGTGGGGTGCTGCCTAAGTGTTAGAAATCAAGCTCACCGTCAGTGTGTTCTTTATCTATGACAGCTAGTGTGTACAGCTGTCTACATGTGACTACATTAAATAAGTCGAGTTAGGTCAGTTAGTGACCTGACTAGAGTTAGTCTGTCTAGTCTACATTTACACTAGGTCACTTTATCTTTGTAGTGTGTGCACTTTTCGGTTTAGTGTGTGTGGAACATGAAGGAATGAGCTTGAAAGCCTGAAGGCTCATGGATATGATGTTTTCCCTGTCTCTCTCTCCTCTTTGAACATGGTATCAAAGCATTGCCAGGTTGAGCTCTCTAGAGCAGGAGGGAGTCAAGAAGGCTTGAAGAAGCTGAAGAACAAGGTCTTTTGAAAACAAGAACAGGCTGCCATTACTTTGTCAAGGTATGCATTTGCTCATCTTGGACTCCATGCTTTATCGCAGTGGTTGAGGCCTTTTTGGGAGCCTTGGTGGACATCCTTGAGCATCTGTAAGTGATCATTGAGCCTCATGATGAGGAGGACCAGCTGACAACAAGGCCTGGAATTCTGCGTGATCTGCGCCTGTTGATCTGGGTGGACTGCAACCTGTCAATCTTCAGTGGGGCACCAGGACAAGACTCATAGAGCATGTATGCTCACTATTGAAGGTATCTGAAGTGTACAAGAAGTAAATGCTTGTGTGGGAGCTCTGTTATGAGCTGGAGTAATAGACACAGACCTATAATCAGTTCTGAACTACTGTAAACATGAATGGACAACATGCATTCAGTCATTACTGACATACAGGAGCCTTATGCTACACTCAGAAGGCATCCTTGGAGCACAAGAATGTGTCAAAGCATGTATACACTGGATCAAATGCCTTGGAGCTGAGATTTCTTGATCAAAATACTCAGATCTGAAAATCATTGACAGGCTAAAAACTGTCATACACAGTCCATGACAAGCATTGTGTATTACTGAAGCAATACAGGTCATCTTGGGGGTTCCATCATCTATATGAACTGACCTATACATGCTGAATGTATGGAGGATTGAAGCAAGCAATGAGCATAATTGAAAACTGAATTCTGAAGCTAAAGTAAATGCAGTTACACTGTCTTGGTTGATTACAAACAGCTCATGAAGTTTATGCCATTGGTCATTGAAGACAGGTTGTCTATGCCTACTCAGATGCTCATGTATTGAACTTGCCACTACAAAGTAAATGTATGACATGGTCAGAAGACATTTTGGAGCTGCTTGGAGCTTGGTATGCTGAATTTTGGTTGACTGCAACCTGCAACTAAATTTATTGACACTTGTATGTGCTGGTTATGCACTGTTATGTGCCTCTATGCTCATGTCTTGCTGCCAAATGTACTAGCAGCTGCTTGGGAGATTTTGGAACATGTATGACATGATTACCACTCAGTTTTGGATTTGAAATTGATGTTGGTTACTCACAGTTTACAGTTTTCAGACTGCATGTATGTACCATGGCAGTGAGGTTACAGAAGCTTAAGCTGAAGCAAACACATAGCTTATGTATTGACAGTTATATCCACAGTTGAGACCACTTGTTTGTGGGTTGTTTTGGGGTGTCAGTGGGCTGAAATACCCTGGTTTTTTTCTGCAATTTAGTGCAGAAAACTGTCATAAACTGTTACGGACTGAACTTAGTCAGTCATACTCATTGGTCTGTAGGGAGTCAGGCACTTGATAGACAGTCTATTGCATCATGGCTAATGCACATTGGACTGACAATATCACTCAGATAGTTGGAGAGAAGTTGGATAATAAGAACTTTGCATTATGGAAATTCAGAATGAAAAACTTTCTTGTTGGCAGAGGTTATTGGGATCTATGTACAGGAGATGAAGTTGCTCCTGAGTTGCCTGCACACAATCCAACAAATGAACAGAAAAGAGCCTACAAGCTATGGAATGAAAGAGCATGCAAGGTGTTGCATTGGTTTTCTTTATGTATATCTGATGCTATGGTAATTCAAATCACTGGATGTGAGACTCCGAAGGATGCTTGGGACATATTGATGAAAAATTATGGAACTGTGACACATGCAAGGAAGATCCAGTTGAAACAGCAGTTCAAGAACATGTCTAGGAATGGCAAGAGCATCCAGGCGTATACCACGGAGATTAAGACCATAGCTGATCAACTTGCTACTATTGGCTCAAGTGTATCAGAAGATGATATGATTGCTGTTGCTTTAAATAGCTTAGGCAAAGAGTACAAAGCTTTTGACACTTCCATTTCTGTTAGAGAAGAGCCCCCTAGCTAGGAAGAGCTAGTTGCCTTGTTGCTGCATGAGGAAGTCAAACTTGGTTTGAATACAGGTTCCAGTGCATCTCAGAGTAGAGACACTGTGTTATACTCTAGCCAGCGTGGCAGAGGATCTAGAGGTCGTGGTTCATTTCGAGGTCGTGGTGACACTCGTAATGCTTTTGGATAGCAGCAGCATCAAAGTAATTGGCATGGTGCAAATACACAAGGCCAACGTGGATCTGGTGGGTTTAGAGGCAGGGGGAGATTGCCCCAAGGTAGAGGTGGTGGATCTGGTTCATGGCAATCATCTGATTGTCCAACAGGGACAAGGACTGCCATTATTGTGGCCGGTATGGGCATATTGCAAAGGATTGTTACAAAAAGCAGGGAGATATGAAGGCAAAGGGCAGACAACATGGGCACTATGCATCTTCCAGTGGTGCTCATGATGAGCCAGTTGATAGACTCTTTGCCATGCAGCATGTATCTAAAAATGCATCGAGATATGATAGAGATGACAGATGGTACATTGACTCTGGAGCGTCAAATCACATGACACCGCATGGAGAGTGGTTTGATGAGATGGTTGCAGGTACACATGGTCATGTATGTACTGGGGATAACACCCAACATGACATAAAGCATAAAGGGATTGTTCCTCTTATGATGCCTGATGGCAAGAAGAAAGGCCTGCATGATGTATTACATATACCAACCATAACAAAGAATCTATTGTCTGTGGGTCAAATGGCAGAACAGAATTTGCAAGTGAGGTTCAACAAAGATGGGTGTTTCATTGAGGAGTATGGAAATGGCTGCAAGTTAATTGCCAAGGGCAAAAGGGATGGCAGGATGTTTACATTGGATGCGACCATTCCGGGACTCAAGGCAGCCATGTTTGCTCATGATGAGAGTGCCATTCGGGATGTAGAGATTTGGCACAAGCGGATTGGACATGTCAATGTACAAAAGCTAAAATCTATGCAGCAGAAAGAAGTAGTACTTGGATTACCTAAATTCAAGTATAATGATTTTGGTCATGTATGCCCTGCATGTCAATTTGGGAAGCAGGCATGGTTTCCTTTCATGAGACATGTAAAAAACAGCACTAGGCCTTTACAGTTGGTGCACTCTGATGTCTGGGGTCCTTCACATAATGCTTCTTTTGGCGGTGCATGGTATTATGTCTCATTTATTGATGATTTCAGCAGGTACACTTAGCTTTATATTTTGAAGCATAAGGATGATGTGTTTGATGCATTCAAAGACTTCAAGAAACATGCTGAAAATGAATTGGGCTGTTACATATCATGCTTGAGATCAGATGGAGGAGGTGAATATGTCTCAAACTACTTTGACATGTATCTAGCTAAACATGGGATCAGAAGACAGCTCACATGCAGTTATACACCGCAGCAAAACGGTGTTGCAGAGAGGAAAAATAGGGTTTTAATGGAGTCAGCTAGAGCTATGCTGAATGAAAAATGTCTGCCAAATGGTTATTGGGCTGAAGCAGTGGTGACTGCTGTCTATGTGCTGAATCGAACCCCTACAGCAGGGATTCATGATGTCACTCCGTATGAACGGTTGTATGGTCATAAACCTGATATTTCACACTTGAAGGTATTTGGCAGCATTGCATATATGCATATACCAGATGGGAAGAGGAAGAAATTGGATCCTAAGGCAGTGAAAAGTGTGTTTATAGGATATGCACAGGAATGGAAAGCTTATAAGTGTTATGTACCTTCTACGCATGAGACACTCATAAGCAGAGATGTGGTATTTGATGAGTTAGCATCCTGGTATGGGAATCCTGTGGCAGTGCCTACTGATGGCTCACCTAGTATGAGTCATGCTGAAAATACTCCTGCAGAGAGTACTTCCATGAGTGGTCAGACAGGTGATGTATCATCTACAGTGAGTCCTTGGACAGGACGATTACGGAGTCGCACTACTGCATCCACTGACACGGATATGTCAGTGAGGGGGAGAACAGATAAGGGAAAAGAAAAGGTTTTTGAAGATGTAACAGGTCCACTCACTGCAGGTTATGATTCATCTAGTAGTGACAACTTAGACAGTGAATTGGGGATTCCGTCTGTTATGATGCCAGGTGCTAGGCAGAGCCGTTATGTGCCGCCTCATGAGAGGCAAGCTCACAATGAGCCACAACTCAGGAGATCAAAGAGGGTAAGACGACCTGTTGACAGGTATACTTACATTGGATATTCAGCCCGTCATTATGCTTATATGACGAAAGTAACAGGTTTTAGAGAACCAAGTAAGTTTGATGAGGCAGTTGCAGATGAGAATTGGCATGCTGCTGTGGATAAGGAATATTCAGCTTTGGCTGAAAATGGTACATGGGATTTGGTACAGTTGCTTGAGGGCAAAACACCTATTGGATGCAAGTGGGTGTATAAGATAAAATGTAAATCAGATGGATCATTGGAAAGTTATAAGGCCAGGTTGGTTGCAAACGGGTATGCGCAACAGTATGGTCTTGATTATGAGGAGACTTTCAGCCCTGTAGCAAAGATGGCTACAATTAGAACTGTGATTGCTTTGGCAGCAGCTAGAGGTTGGAAACTATGGCAGATGGACGTAAAGAA
The DNA here is from genome assembly GCF_053477565.2 of Lygodium microphyllum. NCBI lineage: Eukaryota > Viridiplantae > Streptophyta > Polypodiopsida > Schizaeales > Lygodiaceae > Lygodium > Lygodium microphyllum. Next base: position 12,758,917 of record NC_141146.1, on the reverse strand, counting down.
TGCATTTCTCAATAGAGAATTACAGGAAGAGGTTTACATGGAACAGCCTGAAGGCTATGTACATCCAGAATTCCCAGCACATGTATGTCGGCTGAAAAAGGCATTATATGGGCTGAAACATGCACCCAGAGCATGGAATGCTCGCATCAGCAGTTATTTACAGCAACATGGTTTCCGATTGGGAGATGCTGATCATAGTCTGTTTGTGAAGAAGACAGATAGTGGCTATGTTTTCCTAGTTGTCTATGTTGATGACTTAATCATTACAGGAGATGATGAAAATGGGATTGCAGAAATAAAGACATATTTACAGGCTGAGTTTAAGGTCAAGGATCTTGGAGAGCTTAAATATTTTTTGGGGATTGAGGTTGTCTCTACACCTCAAGGCATATGGCTGCTACAGAAGCAGTATGCTCATGACATGTTACAGAAATATGGTATGGCTGATTGCAAGCCTATGGATATGCCTTTGGAGCAGAATGTCAGGCTGCAGATTGATGTTGGAATAGAGATTGAGAATGTTACTATGTACAGACAGATGGTAGGCAGCTTGATCTATCTCATGATCACTAGATCTGACTTGAGTTATGCTGTGGGGCAGATCAGTCAGTTCATGCAGAAGCCTTGCAAACCACACTTGGATGCAGTCAGAAGAATTCTGAGATATGTAAAGAGTACCATAGATCATGGGCTGTTTTATGCATATGGGAAACCCCTTGACTTGATGGGGTACACTGATGCTGACTGGGCTGGTTGCACGTATGACAGGAGGTCAACCAGCGGCTATGCATTTGGATTGGGCAGTAGCATGATCAGTTGACAGAGTAAGAAACAGCATACACTTGCATTGTCTAGTACGGAAGCAGAGTATCGTGGTGTGGCCTTAGCGGCCTGTGAAGCTAAGTGGTTATTACAGAAGTTGCTGAATGACTTGGGAGTACACTTGGACAGCAAAGTCAAGCTGTACTATGACAATTTGAGCAGTGTTATGTTAGTACGCAATCCTGTTTATCATGCAAGATCAAAACACATTGAGGTTCACTACCATTTCATCAGGGAAATGGTTTTAGCAGATCAGATTGACTTGGAGCATGTGAAGACTGAAGACCAGGTAGGAGACATCTTTACCAAATCACTTGGTAAAGATAAGTTCATTCACTTTAGACAACTACTTGGATTGATGCAGATGATTTGAGTTTTGTTTTTGAGCTTGAGGGGGAGTGTTAGAAATCAAGCTCACCGTCAGTGTGTCTTTATCTATGACCGACATCTATGACAGCTAGTGTGTACAACTGTCTACATGTGACTACATTAAATAAGTCGGGTTAACAAACTAGAATAAGAAAATATAGACCCAGAGATGATATAGAGCCAAAAGCACATTATAGATCTATCAATGGGCTAAAATCTAGAGTAAGTAGTTCAAAACTTGGCTACGAACGGTCCTTCAAATCGTGCATAGTGTTTAGCATAATGGCCTTGCGGGCTAGGGGAGATTGCCCACTGGACCCTTGCAGAGGGGGCTCTGTCCCCTCTGCACCTCCCCCAAGTAGGTTGGAGAGAAAACACGCGTTGCGACACGTCCTCCAAATTAGATCCTAGTGTAGTAATGGCTCTACACAAGCATAGAACCTCACTTTAGTGTGTGTGGAACATGAAGGAATGAGCTTGAGAGCCTGAAGGCTCATGGATATGGTGTTTTCCCTGTCTCTCTCTCCTCTTTGAACACTAAGCAGATCTCCCAGGCTAAGTGTTACAGGGGTGGTCACTAGAGTGGTCAAGAGGTGGTTAGACACTCATCCTTCTTTTAGCCCTGGCTGCCCAGACCAATGGCTGGGCTGATCTGCGGCTCTGTTGCATCTAGACTTGGTCTCAGGGGCACTGCTCGTGGCTTAGTGGCTTCGGCCGACTTAGGTTGAGGCGGTGACATTGGCGTGCTCATGTTGGAGAGGTCGTCGATCTCATCCTCTATGATGGGTTCAGCGTCTGTGAGATGTTGTTGAGCCTCCCTCACCCACTCCCTCAACTTTTCTATGGCCTCTAATTGCCACTTTGGATGAGGGTATTCCCCTATCTTAGCGCTTCCCTTTTCAGCTGTCTTAGGGGCTGAAGTTGTTGCCTCTGCGTCTGAGACTTTCCTCCCAGTAGGTAAAGACATCGCACTCTCGGTCTTCAATGAGACCTTAGCTTCCGATCTCTTCTTTTTCCGCCTGCGGCTTTTCTTTCCTATTGAGGCAGCGTCAATATTGCTAGGTCCTGGCAGAGAGATGCCAGCCTGCTTCGTTTGGGCTCGGGTCATAACTCGCAAGGGAATAGGTGTGGCTTCCTCGTCGAGGTTTTCGACACCAAACAGCCCCAATGGGATGGATGGTACATTAGCTGAGCTAGAGGGTGGCTTCCGCTTTGGAAAGTCTACGAAAAGATGGGTGATTCCTTACTCTGCACAGCTTTGGTTAGCCTTGTCCTTGTTTTGATGCTCTCTTTCAGGGTAGCGTGATGAGACGTGACCGGGGTGGCCACAAGTCCAATCCTGTGGTTGCCCTCCTAGGCCTTTACCCCGTCCTTGTCCTAACGCCATCACCGACACGGGTCGATAATCCATGAGGACCGCGTTGCCCTCGTCGTCCTGCGAGACGTAAGGGCATATGTAGGTCTCTTCGTCACTAGGCTCCTCCACGTAGTGTACTGGAGCGTCGCTCGGTGGATGGGTCACATAAGGACCAGGCGGTCTAGGAATGCCGGTAGGATTTATGTCCATTCTCGGGACAACTGGTTTCATATCGTTAGGCACGGGTAGAGCCAATGGGGCTCCCCTTCCAAAGAATAGCTGCGGCCTGTTAGCTAGATAAGGCTGGCCGTAGGGCTGCGAGTATGGAAGTCTTCGTGGTAGTCTGCAATGTGCGGCATCGTGGCCGAACCTACCGCAGTTAGCGCAAGGTCTCGACCTAGGGTCTTGACACTCGGTTGGCAAGTGGTTTCCGCCACAGTACACGCACTGGATGTGCGGGCGCGTTGGTCGTCTCAACATGTCGTGTATCTTGGCTAATTCCATCTTGACCTCAGCCAAGCCTTGGTCTATCTCGGTGGCCTTCCCCTTATCTTGGGGTGATGGGTTTGACCACTCACTAGAGGCTGACGTTCTCTCCAAGATTTGCGGGTTTGTCTCCTCTAGAGTTGAGCTCCTAGAGCTTCGCTCTCTCAGCTGGTCATCGACTCTGATGGCCTCTTCAAAAACCCTAGCCACTACGTCCCGCTGCAAGCTTGAATTGCCTGCCAATGCCTTATACAGCTCCTCGTCTCTAATTCCGCTGATGAACACAGTTGAAACTGCTCTGTCAGTCGGTCGCTCACCTAGAAGGATTCTCTTAAAGAGACTCCTCACATGGGTCACGTAGTCGCGGATGTCCTCCTTCTCTTTCTGCTTGACATTCATCAAGCGTACTAGCAGGTTATCGAAGTATTCGGGCTCGGCGAACCTCTTGACGAAGAGATCCTTGAGATTACTGAAGTTGGCTCGCTCCACGGCATCCAGGCTTGTGTACCACGTCTTACCCTTGTCGCCTAAACAAAGCCCGAATGCTTACGAACGTTGGGTCTGGTCATTGAGGCCGTTGGCTTCGCAGACCTGCTCAAACTGCTCGACAAAGCTGTATGGGTCATCATGCGGCTGGTACTTGTCGAGTTGTTTGTCCACAATCGGTATTTTGGCCTGGCTCTTTGAGCCTTGGTTTGTCCCTAATCCTGCAAGCAGAGATGTCGCTAGTGCAGTGGCACTCTGCTCTACTGCGGTATTATCGAGCAGCCGTTTCATGAGGAGCTCGCTCAGCGTCAAGTCTCCCTCTAGTGCTCTCTCATGGTCTGTTCGGTTCCGGCCAGCCAAGTTTAGCACTCGTTGCACCTCATGCAGCTCCATGCTTTGCCTTTGGCTCCTAGCCTGTTGATCCCTATTGTAATCAGCTATGCCTTGCGGGCTAGCCTTCTCTCCTCCTCTAGGTCTCCAATGACTGCATCTGTTGTCCTGCCCCGATGCTCGTACCGGGTGTGCGCGTCGTAGCTGCTCACCATCTGCTGTATAGCATCCGGGAATACACTCAAATCGAGCTTCTCATTAGACCGATGGTCTGAGCCTTCTTCTGTCATGGTCGAATTCTGGAGCCCCGCTGTACTATTAATTAGGTCGAAGAGTCGCGACGGATCCTTGCCGCTGGTGCTCCTTGCTTGGTTCTACCCTGCGCTTCGCGTGTTTGTCTATGTCTTGGGTCTGCTCTTATTGGTGGGTTTCTTGAGAGACTTACCTGAGTGAGTTCCTTCGATTATTGAATACAAACCCCAATTTATGGTCACTAGGTGAGTGTGTTGTTCCTTGTGCACTTGTGCCCAATCAGGCTTTCAGTTTCCTTCAGTGTACTTCAAGTGCGAAAATTCAATGTGAGTAGCAAGCAATTCCTCGGCACCTCACTCACTCCCGCTCGTTTCTGGCCTGATAGGCTTGTAGGTCCATTTTCCGGTCGTTTAGTCAGGGTTTAGGGTTCCTTGTATGTGTCCTTGTTTGCTTCCGATCGATCAGGTCTTTGTGGTTCAGTGGCTCGCATCCTAATCCTTGGGTCCCTCAACTGTCTACTACCCACTAGTAAGCGACTGTGTACTACAATTTCTCTTATCCCGTGTGCCAGAATCACGTTCTGAACGCCCGAAGGGTTTCGACAAGTTGCGCTAATGCGTGTTTGCCAGGTTGGGTCAAATTTCTGACAGATTTGACAAAAAGTTACATTCGGACCAACTGGTCCGAATTGCAGGGTCCGAGTGGGTCACTCGGGCGGGCCAAATGGCACAGGGTCAAGGGTCGAATCTCCAGATCTGGCTAGGACGATTTTTATTCGGACGGGCCGAATGGCAGGTTCGGACATGATAATTCGGACGGGTCAGTTGGCCAAGGGCCGAATCCCGAGTATGGCCGAGTTTCGAATTTAGAACTCGGACGGGCCGAAGGGCGCAAGGCCGAATGTGCCATGTGGTCAAAAAGTTCTGGCTCGGACGGTCTGAGTAGGGTTACTCAGATGGGTTGACTCAGACGGTCCGAGTGCCCAACTAGGGTTCTGGCCGAGTGGCCGAATGGCAAGGGGCCGAGGGCCGATTCTGGGACTCGGCCCAGAGGCAACCACTCGGACGGGCCGAATGTGGCGCGACGGAGACAGAGCGATGTCAATTTCGATCGATTCTTGGGATTTACACAATCATACCAAGCACAACCCTCCAGATCCTATCTAAGGGGATTGAGGGAGGGATTCATATACCTGAATGGGTCGGTGAGTGCGTCGGTGATGCGATCGAATCACATGGCCTGGGGCTCTCTAGCTCTCTCTCTCTCTCTCTCTCTCTCTCTCTCTCTCTCTCTCTCTCTCTCTGAAATGGCACAAATGAGCTCTCTTTTGGCCTCTTGGCTCTTATATGCCTTCCCAGCTGTGGCGTTGACACCCCTGATCACTCTCTTGTCGATCTTAGTCCTCATTAGTGATCATTTTGCACATTTTGCACGATTTTCTCCCTGTTTTTGCCCTGTTTTGAAACAGTGAACCCTACCCTTTTCCGGTTCGATTTCCTAACTCTAACCTACGCTAAATGAAACAAAAATCGAAGGCAAAAAACTGAAATAGATCCTCCATGCTTTCCAATCATCAAACAACCAAAATATCCCAAAATACTTACTTGTTCCAAAGATTAAAAGTACCCAACTTCATACCTATCTCAAGCTCCGTTTCCGAGGTGAATACCCTACTTCAATGCTCGATGTGAGGCGCGCAAGTGCTCAAGCTTGAATCAGTTGGTCCCGGCAAAACGGAACCAAAATGTGGGAGCTTTCGCTCAACCGCCAAGACCCATGGACCGCTTATTGTTTCAAGCGTTCCAAGCGAGCTCTAATGGCTATCTCTCACCTAGCCAACGCACCGTCGATGCTACAAGTGTTGTGAGCTTACCTTGATGCCCGATCGAGTACCCTTCTCTCTCTTGCACTCCGGTAGCTCCACGATTCTTGACGCTAGCCCAAGCATCCTCAAGCCTCCTCCATCTCCAAGATCCATCCTCCATAGCCGCGTGCGCAAGAGAAGAGAAGAGAAGAGAAGGGAAGAAGAGAAGAGGAGATGGTGAAGAGCTTCACCCTCTTGATCCCTCACTCTCACACACTCTCACTCCCTCACACTCCCTCTCTCAAGAGCACACACAAGCAAGAAGGTGAGAAGAAGAGAGGAAGAAGAAGACTCTTTTTGCCACACACCAAAGAATGAGTTTCTCATTCACTTTTTAACTTTATATACAAAACCCTAAATCCCTTTCGGGCGGTCATCCCCTTTTTCCTCTTTTACATGGTCGGTCGTAGCCTAGGCCCTTTTTCCCATTTCCCACCATTCTAATTTATCCTATTCCCACTAATGCATACACTTTGCACAGGAGCGAGCCTGGCACTCTTTTACACAGATTCGGGGCCGCTTCCGCATTTTAATGGTGCACCTTTTCCTCTTTCGTTGCCGTGGCCCAACACCGAAGCCTCTTGAGGGTCGTGTCCGAACATTTGAATTTTTCAGGGATTGGTTGCCAGTCAAGGCGCCTTTTTCTGCTTTTGCGTCTTTTTTGCTATTTTTCCTTCTTCCCAGTTTTTGCTCCTTTGTGCTACGGTAATGCGGTCCGAAACACGGTAACACTGCTATTGATTGCTAGAATGTTGAGGAGGTTTGGACTAGAAAACCTCCATCCTATGCTCATTTGTGCGTCTTTACTTGTGAGGAATTTTGCCATGTTCCCAAGGATAAGCACAATAAGCTAGATCCTAAGTCCATGAAATGCATATTTCTTGGTTATGGAGATGCAAGTGAGATGGCCTATTGCATATGGGATCCACATCCACCACGATGTCATTTTTCATAAGGAAAAGATGCATAAGCAACTTGAGCAAGTGGTTAAGGTATGTAAGTTGATCTTTCGGGAGGAGCATCCTACTCTTGTACAACCAATTAGACAGCCTACCACAGCTAATGCTCCAATGGCCTAGGGCCTACTTGCTATGCAAGATCAACCTCCTTTGAGATGCTTTACTAGAGCTAGACATCAACTTGAGCACTTTATGCCCTCCATGGATTATGTTATGGCGACAAATGCAGGTGAATCTCTCTTATGATGAGGCTATGCAAGGAGATGATAATCACTCATTGGGTAGGGCTATGTAGTTGGAGTTTGACTATTTACGAGCTAACCATACATGGGATTTGGTTCCTTTGCCTAGTGGCAGAAGGCATTGTTATCAAGTGGATATACAAGATGAAAAGTAGCCCTAGATGCCCCAAGCCCGCTTATAGGTCTATATTGGTAGCTAAGGGTTTCAAGCGTGAACATGGTGTTGACTTCAAGATGAAGTCTTTTCTCCCATGGTCAAAATAACGACCCTATGCATGGTACTAGCATTGGTTGCTCAGCTAGATCTGGACCTTTATCAACTAGATCTAGACCCTACACTTTGGTACTAGCATTGGTTGCCCAACTAGATTTGGACCTTTATGCAGCAACCCAATAACTTTGAGCAGAAAGGTAGGAAACACCTAGTGTGCAAGTTGAGAAAGATCCTTTATGGCATTAAGCAGGCACCTAGGAAATGGTACCACAAGTTTGATGCTTTTATGCATTCACAGGGATTTAGCCGTAGTAGTGCTATGGATTCATGTTTATATACAAAGAAGGCTCATGATGGCAGTCTTATGATTTTGGTAGTCTATGTGGACAATATACATATTGTTGGGAGAGCTCATGAATGAATTGGATGCCTTGAAAACTTAGGTCAAGAATAGCTTTGAGATGAAGAACATGGGACATGCCTCACATATTCTTGGGATGTGCATCACATGCGATCACTCTGAGGGACTCCTTTATTTTTCATGGGAGAAAGTCCTTGGAGCGGTTTCATATGCAAGATGGTAAGCCAATTGGTTGTCCTTTACCTTCTAATGCGAAGGTTAGTCAGGTCGATTGTTTGTAGTCTAATGAGCAAAATGCTGAGATGGCCAAAATCTGTCATGCCGCTACCGTGGGTAGGTTGATGTATGCCATGATACCACTCGACTTGGCATACCATTTGCATTGGGAGTTGTGGCATGTTATATGGCTACACATGGCAGATGGCATTAGGATGCCATCAAGGGTATAATGAGGTACCTAAAGGGCACATTAACTATGTGCATATGTTATGGTGGATAGGACACAGAGGCCGTGGATACGCTAACTTCAATTATGCAGGACATGTAGAGAGAAGGAAGTCCACCTCTAGCTATGTCTTCACCTTTGATGGAGGTGCTATTTCTTGGATGTGGAGGCTCTTTGGTTAGGCCATCTGGTTGGCAAACCTTGGTATTACTGATGTGGTCCCTACACCACATTTGAATTCTATGAGTGCTATCTAGTTAGCCAAGAATCCGGTCTTCCATGTGAATATGAAACACATTGAGGTGCATTACTACTTCATCAAAGAGGTCATTGAGGATAGGTATATTGATCTCATCAAGATCTCAACTGACCAAAATCCTGTAGATTTGCTCACAAATAGTTTCTTAGTGGAGTGTTTTGCCTTCCTTAGGAAGTTGATGGGTGTTGGATGAGATGACGTCTTTTCTCATCCTGTTGTACTTATGTACATTTGCACTTTGTTACTTTTTTCTTATTTCTCTCCTCGCTAGGAGCACATTCACCTTTAAGTGGGAGGTTGTTAGGGGTAAAGGTGCATGTGCCTAGTCTCACGTGTATTACTATACTGATAGTACCCACACATCTGTCACCCATCACTATCACTTCATTCTTTATTCTTGCAATGACATTTGAATAAAGGGAAGGCTATTCACACATTGTGATTGTTGAAGTTCCCATATCTTATGTCTCTCACTCTCACACACATACTCTCTCTCTCTCTCTCTCTCTCTGTCTCTCTCTCTCTCTCTCTCTCTCTCTCTCTCTCTCTCTCTCTTTCCACCATAGCTCTTGCTTGCACTTGCATGCTTCCACTTCGGGCTCACTCCCTTCAAAGCAAATACTGATCTTGATAACAAAAATGGCCCATAATGACAATGGAAGTCAATCTAGCTCCAAGATTTTAGAACGTGCTAGACTGCATCAATGCATATGGGAAGCCCTAATTTGGATCCATTGCAAGTACATATAGATAAGGCTAAGATGTCTCACCACCACCATCCTCTCATAGTCACTCTCTTGCACTCAAGAGTTGTGAGGTATGCTAGCACACAATGCTAGAAGGTGGAAGGGGAGGCTTTAATGGCCTCTACCTAAGGTCCACGTGTGTGAGTCAAAGTTTGAACCTAAAGATCATCATGATGATGACTTGTCAGAGGAGTCCATCCCTTCTTCGTCTCCTTCTCCTTATGTTGTGCAATGATATCTTTGTTCTTGTTTTGCTTGTCACCTCTCTTTGAAGTTGCGAAAGCTTCCTACTTGATGTCACAGTGAGATGGTAACCTCCCTTGTAAACACAAGGAAGTCTCATGATCAAGTAGCATAGAGGCCATATGTTCAACAAAAATAGGTGTTGCCAATGTCTAAGCTCATAAGGCATTGGCCACACCATCCAACTTGTGAGGGAGCATGTAGATAATAGCCCCACAAGATGTGCCTTTGCTTTTGGAAGGATGGATGGCAAGCTGATCATGTATATGTGTCACTTGAAGAATAAAAATGACTAAAACATACAAGTCTCCTCGAATTTAATACTTTGAAGTTGATCATAAAGGGTCACAACTCACATGGTCAATGTAGCCTTGTACAAAAGCTATAACTTCGTCCAAACTTTTAAAGATGTCTTGTAGGAGGTAAACTTCCTCATAGTTTTGTTTAGCCCAATCATTTAGATTTGGAAAGGGCATGTGAGGATGTATGATGGCTCCTGAAATGATGTATCAAAAGTGGTTTTACATAAACCAAGCTTTCATGACAACACTCCAAGCAAGATAGCTAAGCTTCTTTACCTTGCCATCAATAGAGCAACATGGAGGTCCCATTTAGATGAGGCGCAAAGAAGATGTAAAAAGGCAACGGGTTTGAGAGAGAGGCACTTGCAGAGATAGAGTCTAATACCACAAGGTAAATAGTTCAAGAACTAGGATTCCACACACAAAGGAGAGGAAAAGAAAGGAAGGGAGTGTTGTACAGTCACATAGCAAAACTAACACATGTGCTATGTCCTTTGAGTATATGTTTGGATCAACCTGAAAACTCAACCTTGTTGAAATGTAGGATTTAAGAGAGTAAATTTATAAAAAAATTGTTGAAATTGACCACACACTAGGAAAGCAGAATGCAAGCCAAAAGTAGCTGCATGGTGGCTAGAAATTGCCACTTAGTAGTTTGAAGTGTTGCATGGGCCTACCTAGATATATATAGTAGCAAAACCAAGAGGTTGTAGCAATTAGAGTGTGTCAGACATGAAAACAATAGTCAACCACAATAGGCAACACCGGAACCAAGAGGAACAAGCTCTGATACTATGGTTGGAAAGTACAGAGCAATTATAGAAGTAAAGAGACATTGTTGATATAGATTGCAATGAACACAAAGAATAGAAAATAGAACAATAAGAACATAATACCTCAAAGAGAAGAGACTTGGGAAATGGAATACATATGCGACGGCTCAAAAAGTGTACAATGGCATGGGTAGTGAGTCATAGACAGTGTGCGCCAGTCTCTCTCTCTCCACTTAGAAGCAATCGTGTTGTAGGATGTTTATATGGTAGGTGAATGACAGTGGGAGAGAGGTAGCCTATAAATAGGTTAAAATAATATCTCAAGAAGATTGTTATGCAATTGATATTTCCAATGTTAAAATGAGCTATGTTTTGTCTCATCCATTAGTGTGCATATCACTATGGGGCACGTGAATTTGCTTGTATGGTGCCAGTGATGATATATAATGTGTTCTTGGTTGTGATTTCTCACAATTGTTAAGTTTACATTCATTTTCCAAACAAAAGAAAAGAACACAATGCTAGAGCTCTTTGTGCAATAAATAAATGAGAATAGTTGGATTGATGTTGCGTATGAATGTCATAGATGCACATGGATTTGACTAGTCACACACTAACATGTCATATTTGGTGGTGGGCCTTTGAAAAATATAAGAGTAAAAAGAAGGGGAAAATATCAGAGAAGAGTTGATGCTTGTCATAGTCCCACAAGCAAAGTTCGTTCCTCGCCTTGCGTGCGTTGCCGCGTCGCGATCGGCGCACTATTCATTCCCAGGAATTATCAACAATAATAACACACAGGCACCAGAAGAACAAGGCGGACGAGCACCCTTCTCGCTTGCTTCCTGCTGCCAGCCTGTCCCTTTCCCTCCGCCATCGCTGCAGCAAACCTTGAAAAGGCCTCGCCACCATCCGCAGTCCCCTCACTCTGCTGCCTCACGCTTCGTCATCACCGACTGAGACACCGACACCCACCGGTAACATATGTTCTTTTCATCTCTGCTACCTAGGCCATGTCCGTTCCGTTGCACCTGCCCTTCGGGTTCACAAACTTTTGAAAACTGATCGAACTATCCGCCCTAGATCTATCCGTCCTTTGTCTTCTAGGCTATACATCCTTCTCACTCACGTTTGTGCTTGTAGTCTAGTCTAATGCTTTGTGGCGTTGGTTGTGCATACCTACTGCGCCTGCATCAACATTAGGTACATTTCAGGGCCTTTTCTGTCTTTCAAAAGCACCAGATCACACACACACACACACACACACAGGCCACATTTGTTTCTTGACAAGCCGAGTGTACCGTCTCTGGCTTTATCAGGGTGTGCTGCTTCTCGACGTTCGAGAGAGCGAACCAAGGCAGCAGCAGCGGAGAGAAAGAAGCCACCTGCACCTGCTGCTGTGCGGTGCTCCTGCGGCCATGGGGGCCTCCGTTTTCCTCATCATTACCGTATTCGTCCTAGATCTCATCGCCTTTGCGCTTGGGATAGTTGCGGAGCGGCGCCGTGCCACGGTAATGTTTCTCGGGGCGTCTCCCCTTTCAAGTAGAGGTTTTTGTTTCTGGTTTCTCAACTTTGTAACAATTAAGCCGAATTCCTACCCTCCGCATGTCAGATCCAGTAGGTGAGGAATCCCAGAAATCATCCCTGCAATTGGGAACGCAGGCCAAACTACCTCCTTGCAGGCTGAAAACGAGTCAGTCTCCATAACAGCAACATGTCACGCCCTAGAAATAACGTACATCTATACATTCTGTCGAACCCGAGGATGTTCTCTGCAGCGCTAAGTTGAAACTAGCTAGTATGCGAGCCTTTCATTAGAACAAAACCTCGATTGTAACTTTCCAATGAACTGTCATCTTCCAAATACGTTGTCAGGATCTTCTTAAATCTCATAGAGGGATCTGAATGCCAACTTAATGAATGGCCATGCCGTAGCCCAGAAACGCGATTCCACCCGATCTGAACAGATATTCTAACC